>NC_134107.1:1942500-2242500 GCF_040939455.1 Microcebus murinus | reverse complement strand
GGAGAATCCATCGGGGCCGGGGGCACGGTGGCTCACGCCTGCAATCCTAGCACTCTGGGAGGCCGAGGCAGGAGGATGGCTTGAGGTCAGGAGTTGGAGACCAGCCTGAGCAAGAGCGAGACCCCATCTTCGCTAAAAATAGAAAAAAGATTAGCCGGGCAGAGTGGTGGCACCTGTAGTCCCAGCTACTCGGGAGGCTGAGGCAGGAGGATCGCTGGAGCCCAGGAGTCTGAGGTGGCTGTGAGCGAGGCTGACGCCATAGCACTCAGGCCTGGGCGACAGAGGGAGACCCTGTCTAAAAAAGAGAGAGAGAGAGAGAGAGAGAACTGGGGAGCCGAGGAAGGCTGCAGTTTAAATAGGATGGTAGGAAAGGACTTGTTGAGACTGAACCTCAGTAAGCCCAGAATTTCTTCTCCGACTTCTCCTTTTCCACTTTCCCTTCTGAAGCCAGGGCCGGCCGGGCGGCTTCCCCGTCCAGCCAAAGACCCCAAAGTCACACTCACCGTGGCCCAGGGAGGCTCCCGGGCGCCTGTCCACACCACGGTCGGCCCAGGCAGGGAGGGGCTGAGGACACGGGTCCTGTTATACCCGGGCTCCCCGGAGCTGCCATCCCAGGGGCTGCCAGCCGCTAACAAGCCCCACAGGGCCCGGACTGCCGCCGCCCTGCGGGATTTCTCCCTCCAGGAAACTTGAGGCCCTCGGGGCTGCCTCCCCGGCCCCCCGGGCCCCGACTCGCGGAGTGAGAGCACCGACTGCCACTGTCCTTTGAGCATGGCCGGGAAGCACTCCCGCTACACTGGCGCTGCGGTGCTGGCCGAGCCCACCCCGCGCCCCAAAGCTGCTCCCCTGAGGAATTGCAGCGCCATGCCCGCCCGCAAGAGGCCAGGGGAGAGGGGGTCACTTGATAGCGCCGTGGGAAGGCTGCCCAGGTTTAACTTTTCACGGTAACTTCAGCTTCCACCATCTCCGCTCTCCCCAGATTCAATTAGTCGCCAAATCTCCATTCTTCTCTCCACCTTCCCCCCACCCTCCCCTCAGCTCCGCCCTAACTCAAAGCAGCATCGTTCTCATCTGTAGCAAGAGCCTGCAACGTCATCTCCCTCTAGTGTGGCCTCGGCGCTGGCCTCCAGAACAGGAGGCTCTAGCTGTGTCACTCCTCTGCTCAAGCACCTTCCATGGCTCCCCATCGCCCTCTGAGTAAGGCGGAAAATTCCCCCTCTTTGCATCCAAGACCCTTGAGATCTGGCTCCCGCCGCCTTCTCTCATTCCAACTCCAGCCAAGGCTCCTGCACCCACAGCCCCAGCCACCATTTATTCAATTAGCAACAAGGAAGGAAATCAGGTGTGGAGACCCAGCCATTCCGAAATGCTGACTGCGATTTCCATACTCTTCCACACTATTTTGCTCCTTTCTATGCTGTCTCTTCAGGTAGTTTTTTTTTTTTACTCTCCTCCTCCTAGATTCCTTCCAAACTCCTATTTCTCCTAAACGATACATCGCGAGTGTCACCTCCTCCAGGAAGCCCTCCCTGATCACCCCAGGCTAGTCACATGCAGTGTGTGCCCTCCCAGAGCCCCTAGGTTTCCTCTTCATCCTGTCTGTGTCCCTGTGGGTCTCCCGTTAGCTTGTGAGCTCCTTGGACGTGGCCTCATCTCAGCCCGCCTCCCGGGAGCATTAAACCCGGACGATGGGTCTTGCGATGCCCTCCTCGCTCCCTTGCCGTGGTCCCTGCCTTTTCTGCCCCAGCCTTCCTCAGTCTCCTCCCCTCCTGACCCCTTATGATGAGAATCCTCCGGGCTCGGCCTCAGACGTGTCCCTGGCTGGCGAGGACAGCCTGTGACGTTGCATGCCTGCCCTGTGCCGACACCCCCGTCCCGCTCTGCGTGTCCCCGACACGCAGGCCCCGGGGCGAGCACTCCAGCGGGACCGTGTTTACTTGGGGGCCCCCGGAAGACACCGGCCAGGCCCGTAAGAACGAGAAGAGAAGCAAGCCTACAAAGCACATGTCCTCAAGCCGGCTGTGTCTGGGGACAGCTGGAGTCCAGACCACCGGGGACCTCCGGGAAGCACCGCAGAACATTCACCTCCGGCCGGGCGCGGTGGCTCTCGCCTGTCACCCCAGCACTCTGGGAGGCCGATGCAGGAGGATCGCCTGAGGTCAGGAGTTCGAGACCAGCCTGAGCAAGAGGGAGACCCCGTCTCTACTATAAATAGAAATTAATTGGCCAACTAAAAATACAGAAAAAATTAGCCAGTCATGGTGGCACGTGCCTGTGGTCCCAGCTACTCGGGAGGCTGAGGCAGGAGGATCACCTGAGCCCAGGAGTTGGAGGTTGCTGTGAGCGAGGCTGACGCCGCGGCACTCTAGCCCAGGCGACAGAGTGAGACTCTGTCTCAAAAAAAAAAAAAAAAAAAGTCTTTTCCCTGTGGGTCCTTTGTTGATAACAACTACAGGCCAGTATTTTAACCTCATGGCAACCTGAGGCACCGGGTAAACAGTTGGTACAAATAACAGACGCAACAAAAAGCGTGGGAATGATCTGAACAGAGCTCTGGAGCCTTGAAGTGCCATTGAGCGTACCAACATATGTATGATCGGGGTTCCAGAAGGAAAGGAGAGAGAGAAAGAGGCAGAAAGAATATTTGAAGAAATCATGGATGAAAACTTCTCAAATTTGGCCAGGCGCAGTGGCTCCGCCTGTAATCCTAGCACTCTGGGAGGCCGAGGCAGGAGGATTGCTAGAGGTCAGGAGTTCAAAACCAGCCTGAGCAAGAGCGAGACGCCATCGCCACTATAAATAGAAAGAAATTAATTGGCCAACTAATATATATATATAGAAAAATGAGCCAGGCATGGTGGCGCATGCCTGTAGTCCCAGCTACTTGGGAGGCTGAGGCAGGAGGATCGCTTGAGTCCAGGAGTCTGAGGTCGCTGTGAGCTAGGCTGACGCCACGGCACTCACTCTAGCCTGGGCAACAAAGCACAACTCTGTCTCAAAAAGAAAAAGAAAACTTCTCAAATTTGATTGCAAAGCTCAGATGTATTCCTGGGAATCTAAGGGCCACCTGAATGCCCAGACTGCGTGTGTGCCCAGAGCTTTGCACATGCTCAATAGAGACTTGAGAAGACCCTGAGCTCTCACCTCAGGTTGGCCTGGAGGTGCCACCTGTAAAACTCTCTAAGGCAGAGTTGTCAACCGACTAGCTTCGTGTCAAAGATACGCCTTATCACCCATAGAGAGTCCCTCAGCAAAAACCGAGGTGTTTTCTGTTTCCAAGCATTTAAGAAAATATCTGTGCAATCTTTAGCTGACCACTAACCTAACTGAGTAAAGATTTGAATGGCCACATAGGACAAAGAATAGAGATTTTACAGAATTAGTTCAGAAAAGTGATGAAGAAAATTATAATGGGGCCAGGTGCAGTGGCTCGCGCCAGTCATCCTAGCACTCTGGGAGGCCGAGGCAGGAGGATTGCTCAAGATCAGGAGTTCAAAACCAGTCTGAGCAAGAGCGAGACCCAGTCTCTATTATAAATAGAAAGAAATTAATTGGCCAACTAATATATATATAGAAAAAATTAGCCGGGCATGGTGGCGCATGCCTGTAGTCCCAGCTACTCGGGAGGCTGAGGCAGGAGGATCGCTTGAGCCCAGGAGTTTGAGGTTGCTGTGAGCGAGGCTGACGCCATGGCACTCACTCTAGCCTGGCAACAAAGTGAGACTCTGTCAGAAAAGAAAAGAAAAGAAAAGAAGAGAAGAGAAGAGAAGAGAAGAGAAGAGAAGAGAAGAGAAGAGAAGAGAAGAGAAGAGAAGAGAAGAGAACAATAGCTACAACAAGCAGGAGCAACAACAAATCCTGAAGAAGGGGAGAATCTGACTATTCAAAGTCGCCACATTATATTATTTTTGATTTTTTTAGAGACAGGGGGCCACTCCGTCACCCAGATTGGAGTTCAGGGACCCAACTCTCACGCAAACCTCAAACTCTTGGCCTCAAGCAATCCTCCCCTCTCAGCCTCCCAAGTAGCTGAGACTACTACAGATGTGTACCCACTATGCCTGGCCTGTATTATTTTAAATGTCGAATTTTCAACAACAAAACGAGACATTTAAAGAAATAAGACACCATTCATACCCAGGAACGAAGTAATCAATGAAAATTATTTCTGAGGATGCCCAGACATTAGACTTACCAGACAAAGACTTTAAAGCAGATTTTTAAATATATTCAAAGAGGTAAAGGAAATCATCTCTAAAGAACTAAAAGGGCCAGGCATGATGGCTCATGCCTGTAATCCTAGCACTCTGGGAGGCCAAGGCAGGAGGATTGCTTGAGCTCAGGAGTTTGAGACCAGCCTGAGCAAGAGCGAGACCTCATCTCTACTAAAAATAGAAAAATTAGGCAGGTGTCATGGTACATGGCTGTAGTCCCAGCTACTCGGGAGGCTGAGGCAGGAGGATCACTTTAGCACAGGCGTTTGAGGCTGCTGTGAGCTATGATCATGCCACTGCACTCCGGCCTGAGCAAGACTCTGTCTCAGAAAAAAAAAAAAAGAAAAGAACTAAGACAAAGTATAAGTCTGATGTCCAACCAAATAGAGTATATCAATAAAGACATACAAATTATTTTTTTTTAAGAAAAAAAGAACCGAAGAGAAATTATGGAGTTAAAAGTTACAATGACCGTAATGAAAAATTCCCTAGACAAGCTCAACAGGAGATGGACAAGTCAGGGCTGCGTGGCAGAGTGAGCAAAGCCAGCGGGGAGGGAGACATTTTCCTGTTTGTGTAGCTCTCAGGATCCCAGACTTGCTTGAGCTGCCATAGGTGTTTCAGGTTTTATTTCCAAGAGTCTGCTCGTGCACACAGCTAAGATAAACTTCTCTCAGGCCAAGGATTCAAGCGTAAGGAATTTATTTTCGAGATCATTCCAGAAAGCTCCTGTAGGAGGAAGAGCAGGTGGCTGCTTTGGGCAACTGGGGCTCAGTCTCAACGGGGATCCTGCAAGAGACTCTACGGGTCACATCCCAGAATCGCCCCCAGAGAAAGGCTAGGAAGCTGGGGCATTTACCCACCAACTCTCACCCATCGCTCACTTGTTGAGGGCGGTTCCAGCTCCACACACAGGAAAGTCCCGAGGGGGAGGGTCTCGGATGTTCACAGTCAGACACTGTCAGCAGGCACCGGAATGGTGCGATCCGCAGCAGGTACGTCCCTGCAACAGGGTGCAGCCTACAGATCCCCCAGCTAGCCTGGAATGCCATCAGAGCACACACTGGGCCTCTATAATTCACCACTCTGCTCCCAACAACTTGCCCAGGACTTGGCACACAGTAGGCGCTCGATAAGTGTGTAGAGGATAAATGGATGAACATAAAATGAACTTGAGACAAACATATTTCATCCTCGAAGACAGACAAAGGATGGGGGAGGAGGAGTAAAAATTCGCTAGCAGGTTCCACTAAATTCATGCTCCTGCAAACCTAATTGCCCCTGGGCCGGGCGCGGTGGCTCACGCCTGTCATCCTAGCACTCTGGGAGGCCGAGGTGGGCGGATTGCTCGAGGTCAGGAGTTCAAAACCAGCCTGAGCAAGAGCGAGACCCCGTCTCTACTATAAATAGAAAGAAATTATCTGGACAACTAAGAATATATACATATATATGTATATATATATATATACATACAGCATGCCTGTAGTCCCAGCTACTCGGGAGGCTGAGGCAGGAGGATGGATTGGGCACAGGAGTCTGAGGCTGCTGTGACCGAGGCTGACGCCACGGCACTCACTCTAGCCTGGGCAACAGAGTGAGACTCTGTCTCAAAAATAAATAAATAAATAAAAATAAAATAAAATAAATGTTTATAAACCTAAGGCATGAAACTACAAGGAAAAAAAGAGAAAGAAAGAATAATAAATTTATTTTAAAATTTATTTAACAGATGGGGGTCTTGCTGTGTTGCCCAGTCTAGTCTGGACCTCCTGGGTTCAAGCGATCCTCCCAGCTCGGCCTCCCGAAGTGCAGGGCTCAGGGGCTGCGAGCGAGTCCCCATTGCGAACCCCCGCGGCTGCGCGCCAGGGTCCTCCTCAGAGCCGCCCGCACCTCCTGGTTGCGCAGCGTGTACACCACCGGGTTCAGCAGCGGCGTCACCAACGTGTAGAACACGGCCACCAGCCGGTCCTGGCCGGGGCGGCCCCGGGACTCGGGCCGCAGGTAGACGGCGGCGGCGCAGCCGAAGTGCAGGGCCACCACGGTGAGGTGGGCGGCGCAGGTGGAGCAGGCCTTGCGCCGGCCGGCCGCCGACGGGATCCTCACCACGGCCGCCGCGATGAAGGCGTAGGACAGGAGGATGAGGAGGAAGGAGACCAGCACCACCAGGACGCTCAGGAAGAAGATGCCCAGCGCCCTGCGGGCCCCGCCGGCGCAGCTGAGCTTCAGCACGGGGGCGATGTCGCAGAAAAAGTGCTCCACGCGGCGGCCACGGCAGAAGGGCGAGGAGAAGACCAGGCCGGTCTCCACCGAGGCCACCGAGAAGCCCGAGCAGAAGACCAGGGCTCCCAGGCCGAGGCAGACGGCCGGCCTCATGATCACGGAGTAGCGCAGCGGGTGGCAGATGGCCGCGTACCTGTCATAGCCCATCAGGGCGAGGAGGAAGCAGTGGCTGCAGCCCAGGCCCAGGAAGAAGAACATCTGGGCCCGGCAGCCCGGGATGGAGATGGCCTGGTCCTCCATCAGCAGGTGGGCCAGCATGTTGGGGATGGTGACCAGCGTGTAGCAGGTCTCAGAGAGGGACAGCACCGCCAGGAAGCGGTACATGGGAGTGTGCAGGGTCCTGTCCACGTGGATGATGGCGATGATGGTGGCGTTGCCACTCAGGGTGACCAGGTAGGTCAGGAGGAACAGGGTGAAGAGCGTGGTCCGCAGGTGCGGCAGGTTGGAGAAGCCCACCAGCAGGAACTCGGTCACCAGCCTGCTCTCGTTGGCCCACTGCTTCTCGGCAGCCTGAGGGGAGGTGACAGAGGAAACGGAATAGAGCCACCCCCTGCAAGGCTCTGCTCCGGGGCACCATCCCTGTGTTGCCAAAAAGGAAAGGGAGGCCGGGCGCGGAGGCTCATGCCTGCCATCCTGGCTCTCTGGGAGGCCGATGTGGGAGGATCGCTCGAACTCGGGAGTTCGAGACCAACCTGAGCAAGAGCGAGACCCCGTCTCTAGTATAAAAATAGAAAGAAATTAATTGGCCAACTAATATAGATAGAAAAAATGAGCCGGGCGTGGTGGCGCACGCCTGTAGTCCCAGCTACTTGGGAGGCTGAGGCAAGAGGATCGCTTGAGCCCAGGAGTCTGAGGTTGCTGTGAGCGAGGCTGACGCCACGGCACTCACTCTAGCGTGGTGGGGGTATTTATTTATTTATTTTTATTTTATTTTATTTTTCTTGAGACAGAGTCTTGCTTTGTTGCCCAGACTAGGGTGAGTGCCGTGGGGTCAGCTTAGCTCACAGCAACCTCAAACTCCTGGGCTCAAGCGATCCTCCTGCCTCAGTCTCCCAAGTAGCTGGGACTACAGGCATGCGCCAAAATGCCTGGTTCATTTTGTCTATATATATATATATGTTAGTTGGCCAATTAATTTCTTTCTAATTTTATAGTAGAGATGGGGGTCTCGCTCTTGCTCAGGCTGGTTTCCAACTCCTGACCTCAAGCGATCCTCCCGCCTCGGCCTCCCAGAGTGCTGGGACGACAGGCGTGAGCCGCTGCGCCCGGCCAAGGGTATTTATTTATCTACCCGATCCCGTTAGCCCTTGGCTGAGCATGTCTCCCTCGGGGCGTCGCTGCCCCAGCGCTTCTGGCTTACCATGTGTCCGGAGCGTGCAACGTCTGGCCGGTGAGCAAGGCGCGGTGAGAGCCACGAGGACGGGGTGAGGGTTTGATACGGTCTGCTACAGTCCCCGTGAAAAGACTACCTTAGAAAGACAAAGCCTTGCGGCGTCCATACCTGCAAGGAAGGACATAAACGCGTTCATGGGTCAGCAAGATTGCGGAATGTTGGTGCTGCACCCGGCCTGATTCCTTTCTTCTTATTCTTTGTGTATCTATTATAGGTTTTTGCTTTGTGGCTACCAAGAGAGGCTTACAGAACACATCTTATAGTTATAAAAGATTATTTTAAGCTGATGGCAACTTAACTTTGATCATTAAAAAAAGTACACCTCTACACTTTTATTCCTACTCTCTATTGAATTTTTCAGTTCAGTCATTCAATCTCTAACTCTATGATTTCTATGTGTTTTTAAAAATTCTATGTCTTTGCCAACCTTATAATTTTGTTCACGATTTTTTCCAAATTTCATTTAACTTTTTATCTGTATTTTATGGAAGTTCCCTGAATTTCTTTAAAAGGATTACTCTGATATATATATATATATATATATATATATATATATATATATATATATTTAGTCATTCCATAAATTTCCTTTTCTTCTGAATCCATTACTGGAGCCGTATTAGGTTTTTTTCCTGGAAGTGTCATATTTCCCTATGTTTCATAATCCCTGTGTCCTTATATTTTTGACGAGACAGCCACCCCCTCCAGCCTTTGCAGGCATTCTTTGGTGTTGACAGACCTCTATTAGTTAGTCGAGTTTGGGATTCTGGGTGGGCAGGCTGGGTGTACTGCCAGAGAGGCAGATGTTGGTGTGGGGTCTCTAGTTGGG
The DNA here is from genome assembly GCF_040939455.1 of Microcebus murinus. Classification (NCBI taxonomy): domain Eukaryota; kingdom Metazoa; phylum Chordata; class Mammalia; order Primates; family Cheirogaleidae; genus Microcebus; species Microcebus murinus. Next base: position 2,233,784 of record NC_134107.1, on the reverse strand, counting down.
CTGGGTGGCTTCCTATGCTCTGGGGTCAAATGGCACTGTTGGCTGAGCTCCACCCTGGCGAGACCACCGGCTAATTTTTTCTATATATATTAGTTGGCCAATTAATTTCTTTGTATTTATAGTAGAGACGGGGTCTTGTAACTCCTTGCACTCTAGGAGGCTGAAGCGGGAGGATCGCTCAAGGTCAGGAGTTCGAGACCAGCCTGAGCAAGAGCGAGACTGCATCTCTACTATAAAAATAGAAAGAAATTAATTGGCCAACTAAAAATATATAGAAAAAATGAGCCGGGCATGGTGGTGCATGCCTGTAGTCCCAGCTACTCGGGAGGCTGAGGCAGGAGGATCGCTTGAGCCCAGGAGTTGGAGGTTGCTGTGAGCTAGGCTGACGCCACGGCACTCACTCTAGCCTGGGCAACGGAGCGAGACTCTGTCTTAAATAAATAAATAAATAACACTAATTCTTCTCAAGGTCTGCCAAAACATTGAAGAGCAGGAAACACTCCAAAACTCAGTTTAAGAAGTCAGCATTGCCCTGAAACCAAAACCAAACAGAGGCTTAACAGAAGACGAGAACTACAGGCAACATCCCCAGTGAAGACAGATGCAAAACCCTCAACAAAATACCACCGGCCCTAATTCAACAGCACATGAAAAGGATCCTTCACCCCAGTCAAGTGTTCTTCGTCACGGGGCTGTAGGCATGGCTTGATGTACGCAGATCAATAAACATGACTCATCACGTTAACAGAATGAAGGGCAGAAACCACAGGATCATTTCAATAGATGCAGAAAAAGCATTTGACGAAATTCGACATCCCTTCGTGATAAAAAAAAAAAAAAACTCTCAACAAATTAGATACAGAAGGAACATAGCCCAGCACAATACAGGCCATATATGACAAACCCACAGCCAACATCCTACTGAACAACAAAAAAAAATTTGCAAGCCTTCCCTCTAAGATCTGGAACAAGGCGAGCAAGACCACCCTCACCACTTCTGTCAGCACGCTGCTGGGAGTGCTAGCCAGAGCAATAAGGCAAGAGAAAGAAATGAAAGGCCTCCAAACTGCAGAGAGAAAGAAGCTAACTTGTCCCTGCTTGCAGATGACGTGATCTTTTACACAGCAGTCCTCCTTTTCCGTGGGACGTACAATCCAAGACGCCCAGCAGACGCCTGGAGTAGCAGACAGTAATGAACCTCATATAGACGACGGCTCTTCCGCCTGCTAACCAAGACTGCCACTAGGCGTGCGGGCAGCAGAGACAGCGTGAACACACGGGACTAGGGGGTGACTCACACCCCAGGCAGGATGGGGCGAGATGGCGTGAGATTTCATCATGCGACTCAGAACGGCATGCATTTTAACACTCATGAGGTGCTCTTCTCGGCTGCAAAATGTGGAAAGAAAGAAAAAACTTAACGAATTGTTTATTTTTGTATTTTCCCCTTTAATGGTTTTGGACCGAGATCGAATCACTGGTAATTGAAACAGCAGAAATCGCATATAGGGGGAAATTACTGTATAGGAAACACTGAAGATCCCACCAAAAAAACTGTTAGAGCTAATAAATGAATTCAGTAAAGTTGCAGGATACGGAATCTACACACAAAAATGAACAGCACTGCTGTAGACTAACATCAGTCTATCTGAAAAAGATAGCAGGACGCCGGGTGCGGCGGCTCACGCCTGTAGTCCCAGCACTCTGGGAGGCCGAGGCGGGAGGATCGCTCGAGGTCAGGAGTTCGAAACCAGCCTGAGCAAGACCGAGATCCCGTCTCTACTATAAATAGAAAGAAATGAATTGGCCAACTAATATATATAGAAAAAATTAGCCGGGCGTGGTGGCGCATGCCTGTAGTCCCAGCTACTCGGGAGGCTGAGGCAGGAGGATCGCTTGAGCCCAGGAGTTGGAGGTTGCTGTGAGCGAGGCTGACGCCACGGCACTCACTGTAGCCTGGGCGACAGAGCGAGACTCTGTCCCAAAAAAAAAAAAAAAATACCAAAGACATCCTTCACAGAAATAGGAAAAACAACCCTAAAATTTGCACGGAACCACAGAAAACCCAGAACAGCCAAACAGATCTCGAGCAAAAAGAAGACCCCACAGCCAAAAGAGCGATGAGATGCATCCATTTGAAGTATAATTTCTGATCATCACAAAACATTATTAAACTGAAACAAACATGTAAGCAAATCACAAACTGGAAAAAAAGCCGTGATCCTAAAAAATGTTTAACTCTTACAAATCATTAAAAAAAAAACAAATGAACACCCAGGTCCACCCTCAACATAGGAGAGTTCAAATCAAGGGCCACATACCACATGACTGAATATTTGAAGTTAAATGTATAGCTGGGCCCGGCAAGGTGGCTCACGCCTGTCATCCCAGCACTCTGGGAGGCCGAGGCAGGAGGATCGCTCGAGGTCAGGAGTTCGAAACCAGCCTGAGCAAGAGCAAGACCCCCGTCTCTACTAAAAATAGAAAGAAATTAATTGGCCAACTAAAAATATATAGAAAAAATTACCGGGCGTGGTGGCGCATGCCTGTAGTCCCAGCTACTCGGGAGGCTGAGGCAGGAGGATCGCTTGAGCCCAGGAGTCTGAGGTTGCCGTGAGCTTGGCTGACGCCACGGCACTCACTCTAGCCCGGGTAACAGAGTTGAGACTGTCTCAAAAAAAAAAAAAAAAGTGCTAAAACCGTTTGTAATTAACGTTTTTAATGAAGCAAATTTCAACAAAAATCGCTCTATGGCATCATCACAGGCCTCCTGCAGGGATAAGTGGGCCCCTCTCGGCCATCTGAGAGAGGGGAAATGGAATGGAAACACCCCTCAGTGTGCACTCCCTGCAGGAGCGTCCTCTGCTATAATTACCCGGCCTCCATTTGGTTGTGTCCAGTGATGGGAGACTCACTACCTACCCCCCCCCCCCCACACACACACACACAAAAGTCTCCACTACATAGAGCACACACCCTGTGCTCAGTTCAGCCCTCCAGTGACCGGCAGAAACAGAAAGTAGAGTCTGACCTCGAATGTCGACGTTCAAGTTTACTTACCAGGGGCAGCGTGACCCCCGGGCAGCCGGCTTTGCCGCCCCGGGCCTCGTCTGCGGAAGTGGGGACGGAGCCGGCGGGCTCGCAGCTATCAAAGCGATCATTCCGATTCCCCGACGGCGCTGCGCATCCCTCGCTCCCTGCCTTCTGCCGGGGAGAGCTGGGGGTCCCCTTCCCCGGCTGGCAGCCCTGGAGAAGGGGGGCGCGGGGCCGGTCACTTGCTCACGCCCTCGCCGTCCTGGTGCCCGCACCCAGACCCGGGCGTCTGTCCCTGGAGCCCGCGCTTTAGGGGCTGCGAGTTTCCTGGGCTCCCTTTTTATTCTACCCGCATCCACGGAGCGCCTCTTCCCTGCCACGGGCTGCCGTGGGGTCTGAGGACCCAGCAGGGGACTGAGCAGGCAGGGATCTCTGCCCCGGAGCAGCAGACGTTACCCATTAGGGGAGGGAGTCCCGCAGACACTGGAGAGAGAAGAGAAGCCCAAGAAACCGCAAAAGCAGAACACTTCGAAGGGAGAATCGATCGGGGCCGGGGGCGCGGTGGCTCACGCCTGCAATCCTAGCACTCTGGGAGGCCGAGGCAGAAGGATGGCTTGAGGTCAGGAGTTGGAGACCAGCCTGAGCAAGAGCGAGACCCCATCTTCGCTAAAAATAGAAAAAAAATTAGCCGGGCATACTGGTGGCACCTGTAGTCCCACTACTAACTCCCCAGTCTAACTACTCGGGAGGCTGAGGCAGGAGGATCGCTTGAGCCCAGGAGTCTGAGGTTGCTGTGAGAGAGGCTGACACCACCGCACTCAGGCCCGGGCGACAGAGGGAGACCCTGTCTCAAAAAGAGAGAGAGAGAGAGAGAGAGAACTCGGGAGCCCGAGGAAGGCTGCAGTTTTAAATAGGATGGTAGGAAAGGACTTGTTGAGACTGAACCTCAGTAAGCCCAGAATTTCTTCTCCGACTTCTCCTTTTCCACTTTCCCTTCTGAAGCCAGGGCCGGCCGGGCGGCTTCCCCGTCCAGGCAAAGACCCCAAAGTCACACTCACCGTGGCCCAGGGAGGCTCCCGGGCGCCTGTCCACACCACGGTCGGCCCAGGCAGGGAGGGGCTGAGGACACGGGTCCTGTTATACCCGGGCTCCCCGGAGCTGCCATCCCAGGGGCTCCCAGCCGCTAACAAACCCCACAGGGCCCGGACTGCCGCCGCCCTGCGGGATTTCTCCCTCCAGGAAACTTGAGGCCCTTGGGGCTGCCTCCCCGGCCCCCCGGGCCCCGACTCGCGGAGTGAGAGCACCGACTGCCACTGTCCTTTGAGCATGGCCGGGAAGCACCCCCACTGCACTGGCGCTGCGGTGCTGGCCGAGCCCACCCCGCGCCCCAAAGCTGCTCCCCTGAGGAAATGCAGCCCCAGGCCCGCCCGCAAGAGGCCAGGGGATAGGGGGTCACTTGATAGCGCCCTGGGAAGGCTGCCCAGGTTTAACTTTTCACGGTAACTTCAGCTTCCACCATCTCCGCTCTCCCCAGATTCAATTAGTCGCCAAATCTCCATTCTTCTCTCCACCCTCTCCCCCGTCCCCTCAGCTCCGCCCTAACTCAAAGCAGCATCGTTCTCATCTGTAGCAAGAGCCTGCAACGTCATCTCCCTCCAGTGTGGCCTCTGCACTGGCCTCCAGAATAGGAGGCTCTAGCTGTGTCACTCCTCTGCTCAAGCACCTTCCATGGCTCCCCATCGCCCTCCGAGTAAGGCGGAATATTCCCCGTCTTCGCATCCAAGAGCCTTGAGATCTGGCTCCCGCCGCCTTCTCTCATTCCAACTCCAGCCAAGGCTCCTGCACCCACAGCCCCAGCCACCATTTATTCAATTAGCAACAAGGAAGGAAATCAGGTGTGGAGACCCAGCCATTCCGAAATGCTGACTGCGATTTCCATACTCTTCCACACTATTTTGCTCCTTTCTATGCTGTCTCTTCAGGTAGTTTTTTTTTTTTTTACTCCCCTCCTCCTAGATTCCTTCCAAACTCCTATTTCTCCTAAACGATACATCGCGAGTGTCACCTCCTCCAGGAAGCCTTCCCTGATCACCCCAGGCTAGTCACATGCAGTGTGTGCCCTCCCAGAGCCCCTAGGTTTCCTCTTCATCCTGTCTGCGTCCCTGTGGGTCTCCCGTTAGCTTGTGAGCTCCTTGGACGTGGCCCCATCTCAGCCCGCCTCCCGGGAGCATTAAACCCGGACGATGGGTCTTGCGATGCCCTCCTCTCCCCTTGCCGTGGTCCCTGCCTTTTCTGCCCCAGCCTTCCTCAGTCTCCTCCCCCCCTGACCCCTTAAGATGAGAATCCTCCGGGCTCGGCCTCAGATGTGTCCCTGGCTGGCGAGGACAGCCTGTGACGTTGCATGCCTGCCCTGTGCCGACACCCCAGTCCCCCTCTGCATGTCCCCGACACGCAGGCCCCTGGCGAGCACTCCAGCGGGAGCGTGTTTACTTGGGGGCCCCCGGAAATCACCGGCCAGACCCGTAAGAACGAGAAGAGAAGCAAGTGTACAAAGCACATGTCCTCAAGCCGGCTGTGTCTGGGGACAGCTGGAGTCCAGACCACCGGGGACCTCCGGGAAGCACCGCAGAACATTCACCTCCGGCCGGGCACGGTGGCTCTCGCCTGTCACCCCAGCACTCTGGGAGGCCGAGGCGGGAGGATCGCCTGAGGTCAGGAGATCGAAACCAGCCTGAGCAAGAGCGAGACGCTGTCTTTGCTAAAAATAGAAATTAATTGGCCATCTAAAAATACAGAAAAAATGAGCCGGGCATGGCGGCGCATGCCTGTAGTCCAAGCTACTCGGGAGGCTGAGGCAGGAGGATGGCTTGAGCCCAGGAGTTGGAGGTTGCTGTGAGCTAGGCTGATGCCACGGCACTCTAGCCCAGGCGACAGAGTGAGACTCTGTCTCAAAAAAAAAAAAAAAAAAAAAAGTCTTTTCCCTGTGGGTCCTTTGTTGATAACAACTACAGGCCAGTATTTTAACCTCATGGCAACCTGAGGCACCGGGTAAACAGTTGGTACAAATAACAGATGCAACAAAAAGCGTGGGAATGATCTGAACAGAGCTCTGGAGCCTTGAAGTGCCATTGAGCGTACCAACATATGTATGATCGGGGTTCCAGAAGGAAAGGAGAGAGAGAAAGAGGCAGAAAGAATATTTGAAGAAATCATGGATGAAAACTTCTCAAATTTGGCCAGGCGAGGTGGCTCTGCCTGTAATCCTAACACTCTGGGAGGCCGAGGCGGGCCGATTGCTAGAGGTCAGGAGTTCAAAACCAGCCTGAGCAAGAGCGAGACGCCATCGCCACTATAAATAGAAAGAAATTAATTGGCCAACTAATATATATATATATATAGAAAAAATGAGCCGGGCATGGTGGCGCATGCCTGTAGTCCCAGCTACTCGGGAGACTGAGGCAGGAGGATTGCTTGAGCCCAGGAGTCTGAGGTCGCTGTGAGCGAGGCTGACGCCACGGCACTCACTCTAGCTTGGGCAACAAAGCGAGACTCTGTCTCATAAAGAAAAAGAAAACTTCTCAAATTTGATTGCAAAGCTCAGATATATTCCTGGGAATCTAAGGGCCACCTGAATGCCCAGACTGCGTGTGCCCAGAGCTTTGCACATGCTCAATAGAGACTTGAGAAGACCCTGAGCTCTCACCTCAGGTTGGCCTGGAGGTGCCACCTGTAAAACTCTCTAAGGCAGAGTTGTCAACCGACTAGCTTCATGTCAAAGATACGCCTTATCACCCATGGAGAGTCCCTCAGCAAAACCGAGGTTTTTTTCCCAAGCATTTAAGAAAATATCTGTGCAATCTTTAGCTGACCACTAACCTGAGTAAAGATTTGAATGGCCACATAGGACAAAGAATAGAGATTTTACAGAATTAGTTCAGAAAAGTGATGAAGAAAATTATAATGGGGCCAGGTGCAGTGGCTCACGGCTGTCATCCTAGCACTCTGGGAGGCCGAGGCAGGAGGATTGCTCAAGATCAGGAGTTCAAAACCAGTCTGAGCAAGAGGGAGACCTCGTCTCTACTATAAATAGAAATTAACTGGCCAACTAATATACATAGAAAAAATGAGCCGGGCATGGTGGCGCACGCCTGTAGTCCCAGCTACTCGGGTGGCTGAGGCAGGAGGATCGCTTGAGCCCAGGAGTCTGAGGTTGCTGTGAGCGAGGCTGACGCCATGGCACTCACTCTAGCCTGGCAACAAAGTGAGACTCTGTCAAAAGAAAAGAAAAGAAAAGAAAAGAAAAGAAAAGAAAAGAAAAGAAAAGAAAAGAAAAGAAAATTACAATAGCTACAACAAGCAGCAGCAACAACAAATCCTGAAGAAGGGGAGAATCTGACTATTCATAGTCGCCACATTATATTATTTTTGATTTTTTTAGAGACAGGGGGCCACTCCGTCACCCAGATTGGAGTTCAGGGACCCAACTCTCACGCAAACCTCAAACTCCTGGCCTCAAGCAATCCTCCCCTCTCAGCCTCCCGAGTAGCTGAGACTACTACAGATGTGTACCCACTATGCCTGGCCTGTATTATTTTAAATGTCGAATTTTCAACAACAACAAAAACGTGACATTTAAAGAAACAAGAAACCATACATACCCAGGAACAAAGTAATCAATGAAAATTATTTCTGAGGATGCCCAGACATTAGACTTACCAGACAAAGACTTTAAAGCAGATTTTTAAATATATTCAAAGAGGTAAAGGAAATGATCTCTAAAGAACTAAGAGGGCCAGGCATGATGGCTCACGCCTGGAATCCTAGCACTCTGGGAGGCCAAGGCAGGAGGATTGCTTGAGCTCAGGAGTTTGAGACTAGCCTGAGCAAGAGTGAGACTTCATCTCTACTAAAAATAGAAAAATTAGGCAGGTGTCATGGTACATGGCTGTAGTCCCAGCTACTCGGGAGGCTGAGGCAGGAGGATCGCTTGAGCCCAGGGATTTGAGGCTGCTGTGAGCTATGATCATGCCACTGCACTCCAGCCTGAGCAAGACTCTGTCTCAGAAAAAAAAAAAAAAAAAAAAAAAGAACTAAGACAAAGTATAAGTCTGATGTCCAACCAAATAGAGTATATCAATAAAGACATACAAATTATTTTTTTTAAGAAAAAAAGAACCGAAGAGAAATTATGGAGTTAAAAGTTACAATGACCATAATGAAAAATTCCCTAGACAAGCTCAACAGGAGATGGACAAGTCAGGGCTGCGTGGCAGAGTGAGCAAAGCCAGCGGGAAGGGAGACTTTTTCCTGCTTGTGTAGCTCTCAGGATCCCAGACTTGCTTGAGCTGCCATAGATGTTTCAGTTTTTATTTCCAAGAGTCTGCTCGTGCACACAGCTGAGATAAACTTCTCTCAGGCCAAGGATTCAAGCGTAAGGAATTTATTTTCTAGATCATTCCAGAAAGCTCCGGTAGGAGGAAGAGCAGGTGGCTGCTTTGGGCAACTGGGGCTCAGTCTCAACGGGGATCCTGCAAGAGACTCTACGGGCCACATCCCAGAATCGCCCCCAGAGAAAGGCTAGGAAGCTGGGGCATTTACCCACCAACTCTCACCCATCGCTCACTTGTTGAGGGTGGTTCCAGCTCCACACACAGGAAAGTCCCGAGGTGGACGGTCTCGGATGTTCACAGCCAGACACTGTCAGCAGGCACCAGAACGGTGCGATCCGCAGCAGGTACGTCCCTGCAACAGGGTGCAGCCTACAGATCCCCCAGCTAGCCTGGAATGCCATCAGAGCACACACTGGGCCTCTATAATTCACCACTCTGCTCCCAACAACTTGTCCAGGACTTGGCACACAGTAGGCGCTCGATAAGTGTGTAGAGGATACATGGATGAACATAAAATGAACTTGAGGCAAACATATTTCATCCTCAAAGACAGACAAAGGATGGGGGAGGAGGAGTAAAAATTCGCTAGCAGTTTCCACTAAATTCACGCTCCTGCAAACCTAATTGCCCCTGGGCCGGGCGCGGTGGCTCACGCCTGTCATCCTAGCACTCTGGGAGGCCAAGGTGGGCGGATTGCTCGAGGTCAGGAGTTCGAAACCAGCCTGAGCAAGAGCGAGACCCCGTCTCTACTATAAATAGAAAGAAATTAATTGGCCAACTAATATGTATATATATAAAAAAAATTATCCGGGCATGGTGGCGCATGCCTGTAGTCCCAGCTACTTGGGAGGCTGAGGCAGGAGGATCGCTTGAGCCCAGGAGTCTGAGGTTGCTGTGAGCGAGGCTGACGCCACGGCACTCACTCTAGCCTGGGCAACAAAGCGAGACTCTGTCTCAAAAAAAAAACAAAACAAAACAAAACAAACCTAATTGCCCCTAAATTTAGCACATTCCCTATTTCAAAGAGGGACTTTAAGAATTATCCAGGCACAGTGGGGCATGCCTGTAGTCCCTGCTACTCGGAAGGCTGAGGTGAGAGGATCCTTTGAGCCCCGGAGTTGGAGTCCACAGTGAGCTAGGATCATGCCGCTGCACTCCAGCCTGGGAGACAGAACAAGACCCTATCTTAAATAAATAATAAATGCTTGGAGGCATCAGCACATCCCACTGGGATAGTGATTGTTTAAAGCAGAGGTTGTCACCCAGGTGTGGTTCCACCTCCCGGGGAACAACCGGCAACATCTGTAGGCATTTGTGATTGTCAAAACTGAGGAAGAGGTGCTGCTGGCATCTGATGGGTGGAGGCTAGAGATGTTGTTACACATCCTACAAGGCACAGGACAGCTCCCCAAAGCAGAGAATAATGGGACTCCACATAGGAATGTTGCTAAGAGTAAGAAGCCCCAGGTTACAGGATGGATACATGACCCAATTGGAGTGGACAGAAAATCAACCACATTTGTAGAAGTTCCTCCATTCCCTGGAAAGTGTAATATGGCCTGTGACCTTTGCACTTATTTTGCTAACACAGAGAGAAGGGCTGGAGCCATATGGAGTGGGGAAGAGAGGTTAGGCCGGGCACCATGTGGAGCCTGAAGGTGCAGATGATGCCCAGAGAAAGCTGCAGAGATGAAGAAATACTCAGCCCTTGTCATCTCACTTGAGCCACTAAATCAAATCTACCCTGAAGCTAATCCAAGCTAAACAAACAAACAAATTCTTCTTTAAAGCCAGCTGAGTTGACTCTTGTGTCATTCGCAACCAAGAGAACTCCAACTAACAGGTAGAGTCAATGGACATTGTATCCCATCCTCCTTTTCTGGAGGGCAGCAGTGTAAACACAACCTTCTCTTGGAGCACAATTTGTTGCAAGAAACAGAAAGCCACCCAAGCTGGCATAGGTAAAGAAGTATTTATTAGGCTGGTCCGAAGGTAGTGAGTTATCTCACGTGATTGTTCACAGTCAGTTACAGATTGAACTCCTTGTTCTACTACTTTCCCCCCTCCTCACTACTGCACTTGACTAGTCTTAAAAAAAAAATTAAAAAAAAAAAAGAAGTATTTATTACATGAGTTCAAGATTATCTCCAGAACCCAAAGTAGCAGGAAGTAAAAGTGAGATTCATGCCAGCATCAGGCACTTAGAAGGCGATTAACAAGTACCTGTTGATATCAATGGAATGAATGCTGAATTAACTGGAATCGATTGCATTGGGAACGAATACTGTCTCCAGGCTTCAGGAGCCATTGGAGCTCTCATTTCTGATTATTAGCTGGATATTAGCTCCATTCTTCTGCTCTGCTTCTTGCATCAGCACCCACTGCCTCAAATTGGCCACCCATATTTCTTAATCTGCTGGTGGCCTTAAAAGCTCCACCAACGGATAACTTTCTTATCATCCCCATCAAAGAAAGTTCTCGAGCCAGGGAATCCAATTGGCTCATCTCAAGTCAGGTGAGCCCACCTGATCTGATCAGTGGAGTCATCGGCCAAAAATGGAAGCATGAGTGGGCAGGCAAGTAAAATGGGTTTACCTCCCAAATGGGAGCTTGAGTTAGTCCTGAGGAAAACCCCACCAGCACCCACCCAACCTAGACACAAACCAGTGACACTGGGTGTTAACTATTCCTTTATTAGGTGGTGAGGGGAGTGGGGACTGTACAACGCAGGACCTGGGAATTCAGCTACACAGGGATTGTGACCAGAAGCCATATTACAAAAATAGCCTAAAAATACTTCTATTCTGCCATGAGGCCGGGCCAGGGGAGTACCAGGGAGAGGTGCCACCTGGGCAGCTCCTCTCTTTTCCCGAAGTCCCATATTTACATGGAGACAAAGTGGAATACACACATCTCCCCCGGCCCTCATTTCCCACCAGCCACCCCGCAGTTCCCGAAGGGAGGCGGCCCAGGCTTTGGGGGTGGTTGGAGCTGCAGGTGGGTTCTCAGGCCAGAAGGGCCCTTCCCCTTGAAGGCTACAAAACAAGTCCCATCTGGAATGCAGTGAAGTGAGGGAGGAGGGGTGGGGAGGAGGCTCCCAACTTTCCCCCGGATCCCTGGCCCCGGAGCGTGCGCCCAAGGGTGCCTACTTGGTACATACCCGGGTCGTGTACTTGGTACACGGGATCCCAGTCATGCCTGTGTACTCGGTACACAGAATCCAGCTTGGCCTAATGGGCCCACAGACTCAGCCCCACAGGGGCCCTGGGGGGTTCGGAGGGGGGGAGGGAGCATCTCCATATATATATTTTGTAAAAAATAATAATAATAATGTTTGCTTAAATGAATTTGTTTCTATACAAAACGTGTAAAAAAAAAAAAAAAAAGGAAAGAAAATAATAATAATTCACTCGTTTCAGAGTGTGAGCAAATGAGAGGCCAGGAGGGGCAGGAAAGGAAGGAGGGAAGAGAGAATTCTGGGGGGAAGGCAAGAGGGGGTTCCCACCCATTCATAAATAAAGGAAGACTGAAGCCCTGGGCTGGGGACCTGTCTGGGTCACACCGCAGGGCAAAGGTGCAGGAGGACTGGTGGAGAGAGTGCAGGAAGAGAATGGGAAGACTCAAAGGGAAGGAGAGAGGGGGAAGAATCAGGATGGGATGTCTCTTCAGCCCCCCAAGATCCAGGAGCGCAGGTGTGTCTCAGGCCAACACCTGCCTCTTGGGGGTGACTTCCGGCTGGGGCCCCAGCTGGGTCTGGGCCTGAGCGAGCGCGCTGGGGACAGGCAAGGGCTGGGCGGGCAGCGCCCCGGCGGCGGTGGCCGTGGCCGCGGTGGCCGTGGCCGGGCTGGGCGTGGAGTCGGACCAGTCCGAGAGGGAGGGGGGCGACGGGCTGGCCCAGTGCTCGGGGGACTCGGGGGACGGGGTCAGGTAAGGGTGCTCGCTGGGGACGCGCAGGAAGCGGGCCTTGGGGGGGCTGCCGCGAGCCCCGGCGGCCGGGTACTCCTCGCCGTGTCCCGGGGCTGCCAGGTAGGGCGGTGGCCGCTCCTGGGGGGAGACGGGGGCCCCAGCGTTGAGCAGCTGCGGTCCGGGGGCCAGCGGCAGCAGGAACGAGGGGCCCGGCGGGGCAGGCGGGGGCAGGCGGGCCCAGTCGAGGGGGACGGCCACGGGGTTCAGCAGGCCCAGGCTGAGCACGCAGCCCCCCGGGGGCTGGCGCCCCAGACCCGCCCGGCCCGCGCCGCCCAGCTGCGCCAGGGACACCGCGGTGGCCGCGTAGGGGCCCTCGAGGGGGAAGCCGCCGGGGGACGCGGGGGGCCCGCCGAAGGGCCGCGGGGAATCCAGCGAGTCCACGGGCGACAGCGTGACCGAGCTATCGGCCAGGGGGCCCGGGCAGGCCAGAGTCAGCTTCTTGCCGCGGCCCCGGGTGCCCTGCGGCCCCAGCCCCGCCTTCCCGGGGGGCCTCCGGCTCTTCTTGGCGCCCGACTGTGCCGCCTTGAAGCCCGGGAGGAAGGCCCCCGGCGGGCAGAGCAGGGGCCCCAGGCCGTGGGGGCCCGGGGGGCTGCGGGGCCCGCTGGGCTGGTCCAGCAAGCGCACGATGTCCTGGTGCAGCCGCTCCTGCGCCACGTCGCGCGGCAGCCTGTCCAGGTGGTCGGTGATCTCGCGGTTGGCGAAGTGGTCCAGGAGCAGCTTGGCGGCCTCGTAGCTGCCCTCGCGGGCGGCCAGGAACAGCGGGGTCTCCTCCTGGGGACCCCGAACCCACACGCGTCAGGGTCGGCCTGGCCAACACCGGCAAGCTCTGCCAGCCTCCGGGGGCCCTGAGAGCTAAGAGTCTGCCCGCGCACCTGGGGGACAACCTGGCTGCGCCAGGGGGAACCTGGGCAAGTTCCTTCCTTTAATCCACACTCATCCAGCACCTCCTAAGTGCCAGGCCCCAGAGCCAAGACTACGGTGGGTCACCGTGAGGTGCTCACCTTAGCCACGAAGTTTAAGGGGGCACCAAAAACCTCAGTCGTCAAAGTAAATGATATTTTTATGCAATGGTTTTTTTTGAAGAAAAAAAAAAATAAGATTAATGTAAAAAAAAAATCAGCGGGGAGGGGGGGGAATGGGCATTTATTGAAACCTTAAAATCTGTACACCCCCATAATATGCCGAAATAAAAAAAAAAAAAAAACGAGAGGGTTGTATCACACAGAGTAGTCAACGCCATGGGCAAATTTCGTGTAAAAGAAGGCAAAAAAGTGGTAAAAAAAAAAAAAAAAAAAGCAAGCAATAATGAATAAAATATTGAAATTTTAGGCTGGGCACAAGGGCTTATGCCTGTAATCCTAGCACTCTGGGAGGAGGCCGAGGCGGGAGGATTGCTTGAGTTTAGGAGGTCAAGACCACGCTGGGCAACAAAGAGACCCTGTCTCTACAAAAAAAAAATAAGAAAAAGTAGCCGGACACAATGGTGCATGCACCTGTAGTCCCAGCTACGTGGGAAGCTGAGGTGGGAGGATCGGATGGCTTGAGCCCGGGAGTTTGAGGCTGCAGTGAGCTATGATGACGCCACTGCGCTCCAGCCCAGCCAACAGAGCAAGACTCTGTGTTTAAAAAAAAAAAAAAAATTGAAATTTTAAATACAAACAGAATCTGCCCTGCATGCCTCTGAGCCTCACCCTTCCCATTTGCAAAATGAGATTCCATAACACCACCTTGAGAGAATTTTTAAACAACAACGATCATAACAGTTACCTTTCACTGAGCACTGAGGACCTGCTAAGCACTTTGCAAATGCATTAGCTCCCTGAACCCTCAGGAGATGCAATGAAGTGGGTACTATTGCTTCCCCACTTCACAGATGAGGACTCTGAGGTTCAGAGAAGTTAAGCAACTTGCCCAAGGTCACACACAGCAACTGCCACAAACTTCCTCCTCTGATCCACTGTCAGAGCCTCTGTGCCCCAAATCCCACCCCCGAAAGCCGGCAGGGCCAATGTCCCCACCAGCCTTACCTCACCCTGCTCTCTGCCACCTGCAGGGGGCTGTGCCAGTAATGACGCCCAGGTGGGCCGAGGGCCAGGGCTCACCTTGCTGTCCTGCATGTCCTTGTTGGCTCCGTTTTTGAGCAGGGCCAACGTGGCCTCCACATTGTTCACAGCTGCGGCCCAGTGTAAGGCTGATTTCCCTGGGGGGGTGGGGGGAAGGAGGGAAGGTGAGGCCCAGGTTCCAGGCCCCCCACGGCAGGGAGGCTGGGGATTGTGTGTCATATGGCCTGCGTGGAGAGAGGGCAGGCCTGCCGTGAATATCCGGGCACCTGCGTTTGGGTCTATGTGTGTGCAGATCTGTAGAATGATTCTTTCTGTCCAAGCATGTGGGGGGGGGGCTCAATTTGTGTGCGTGTGTGTGTGTTTATGCACACAAGTGATTCTTCATACATAGCAGGCACTTTGTGGACTCACTCGGTTGAACCCAGAGCTGTGCAATGCAGCCGCCACTAATCACATGCAGTTCTTTCGATTTAAATTAAAATAGGTACCAGGACCATTCAATGAGGAAACAAGTAGTCCTCTCAACCAATGATGCTGGAACTGCATCTGCACATACAAAAGAATGGAGCCGAACCCCTACCTCACACCATATGCCCCGACGACCTCAAAATGGATCAGAGACCTAAATGTAACAGCTCAAACTATGAAACATCTAGCCAGGCATGGTGGCCTCATGCCTGTAATCCCAGTGCTTTGGGAAGCTGAGGTGGGAGAATCACTTGAGGCTAGGAATTTGAGACCAGCCTGGGCAACATAGCAAGATCCCATCTCTAAAAAAAAATAAATTTGTTTAAATTAGCCAGGCATGGTGGTATGTGCCTGTAGTTCTAGCTACTCGGGAGGCAGGGGCAGGAGGATCACTTGAGCCGAGTTCAAAATTACAGTAAGCTAGGATCAGGCCACTGTACTCCAGCCTGGGTGACAGAGCAAGACCTCATCTCAAAAAAAAAAAAATAATAATAATAATAATAAAAAAATATGGCCGGGCGCTGTGGCTCACGCCTGTAATCCTAGCTCTTGGGAGGCCGAGGCGGGCGGATTGCTCAAGGTCAGGAGTTCAAAACCAGCCTGAGCAAGAGCGAGACCCCGTCTCTACTATAAATAGAAAGAAATTAATTGGCCAACTGATATATATATAAAAAATTAGCCGGGCATGGTGGCGCATGCCTGTAGTCCCAGCTACTCGGGAGGCTGAGGCAGAAGGATCACTCGAGCCCAGGAGTTTGAGGTTGCTGTGAGCTAGGCTGACGCCACGGCACTCACTCTAGCCTGGACAACAAAGCAAGACTCTGTCTCAAAAAAAAAAAAATATATATATATATATGTATATATATATACACACACATATAATCTATATAGAAGAAAAGAAAACATAGTAGTAAATCTTCAATCTTCATGACTTTGAATTAGGCACAGATTCTTAGATATGACACCGAGAACACACGCCATGTTAACAACTAAATAGATAAATTAGACATCATCAAAATAGACTTTTGAGGCCGGGCGTGGTGGCTCACGCCTGTAATCCTAGCACTCTGGGAGGCCAAGGCGGGCAGATTGCTCAAGGTTGGGAGTTCGAAACCAGCCTGAGCAAGAGCGAGACCCCGTCTCTACTATAAATAGAAATAATTGGCCAACTAACATATATATAGAAAAAATGAGCCGGGCATGGTGGCGCATGCCTGTAGTCCCAGCTACCCGGGACGCTGAGGCAGGAGGATTGCTTGGGCCCAGGAGTTTGAGGTTGCTGTGAGCGAGGCTGACGCCACGACACTCACTCTAGCCTGGGCAACAAAGCGAGACCTTGTCTCAAAAAAAAAAAAAAAGGAATGTAAATCAGAGCCACCCTGAGATATCACAGTACAATTCCTAGCAGCACTAGGAAGCCTATAATCAAAAAAGACAGATAGTATGGACCAGGTCCAGTGGCTCACGCCTGTCATCCTAGCACTCTGGGAGGCCGAGGCGGGCGGATTGCTCAAGGTCAGGAGTTCAAAACCAGCCTGAGCAAGAGCGAGACCCTGTCTCTGCTATAAATAGAAAGAAATTAATTTGCCAACTAAAAACATATAGAAAAAATGAGCCGGGCGTGGTGGTGCATGCCTGTAGTCCCAGCTACTCTGGAGGCTGAGGCAGGAGGATCACTTGAGCCCAGGAGATTGAGGTTGCCATGAGCTAGGCTGACGCCACGGCACTCTAGTCCGGGCAACAGAGTGAGACTCTTGTCTAAAAGAAAAAAAAAAAACAAACAAAGAATTCTCTAACCCCTCCTTGCTAGTATAGCGGTGAGTAAAAAGTTGAAACATATAAAATAAAATGAAAGAGTTGTCCGACCCTATGGCGCTGACGTTGAGGACTCCTGCTCCACGTTGCTGTGGGCGTCTGAGAGTGTCTGCGGCTGCGTGAGGCCCTCTGGGCCTGGAGACGGACTGCTGGGACCCTGCACAGGTTGGGCTCTGGACCAGCAAGACACCTGCGCCCGCCCGGAGCTGCCACCACGAGCAGCTTTGGCCGATTTGCAAAATTACCGCAACTGCCCAGCAGGTGGCGCAGTCGATTAAGTTCCCCTGATGAAGCGGATGGAAATGACACGTCCTGGGAAGGGTGCCTTTTTCTTTTCTTTTCTTTTTTTTTTTTTTGAGACAGAGTCTTGCTCTGTTGCCCAGGCTAGAGTGAGTGCCGTGGCGTCAGCCTCGCTCACAGCAGCCTCAATCTCCTGGGCTCAAGCGATCCTCCTGACTCAGCCTCCCGAGTAGGTGGGACTACAGGCATGCGCCACCATGCCCGGCTCACTTTTTCTATATATATGTTAGTTGGCCAATTAATTTCTTTCTACTTTTATAGTAGAGACAGAGGTCTTGCTCTTGCTCAGGCTGGTTTCGAACTCCTGACCTCGAGCGATCCTCCCTCCTCGGCCTCCCAGAGTGCTGGGATGACAGGCGTGAGCCGCCGCGCCCGGCCAAGGGTGCCTTTTCCTAAATCCCCGAGGCGCGCTAAGGGCTAGGGCGGGCCGCCTTGCGGGACAGTGCAGGGCCAGAGTGGAGCTCGGTGAGGTGTGCGTGAGCCTCGGGGATCGGGGCCCCGTGTGGGTGTGAGTTCACCCCGATGCCACAGTCAGGGCCCAGGTGGCACGCCACCCCACCCCCGCCCCAGCCTCCACCCGCCAGGTCCTCTGCCAGCCTACCCAGCTCGTCCACGGCGTTGACATCGGCGTGGCTGGCGATGAGCTCTTCCACCATGCCCTCCACCGCCAGGCGGGCCGCCAGGATCAGCGCCGTCGAGCCATCTGCCATGCGGGCGTCCAGGTCTGTAGAGCGGTTCCGGATGAGAATCTGGGGGAGAGAGAGAGAGAGGACGCAGTAGGAAGAGAGGAACAGAGGGGGCAGGAGCACCCCTGGCTCCCCTGAAGTCCCCAACCCCCATAGTCCTGAAATGGATGAGCTCCAGGGAGCGGCTGCTTCTCAGAGACTGTATTCCAGTGTTTCCCCATTTTCCAACTCATAAACGTGAGTTTTTTGTTGTTGTTGTTTTTGTTTTTGAGATAGGGTCTCATGATGTTGCCCCGGGCTAGAGTGTCAGCCTAGCTCACGGCAGCCTCCAACTCCTGGGCTCAAGCCATCCTCCTGCCTCAGCCTCCCGAGTAGCTGGGACTACAGGCATGCACCACCATGCCTGGCTAATTTTTTCTGTATATTTTTAGATGTCCAGCTAATTTCTTTCTACTTTTAGTAGAGACGGGGTCTCGCTCTTGCTCAGGCTGGTCTCGAACTCCCGACCTCGAGCGATCCTCCCGCCTCGGCCTCCCAGAGTGCCAGGATGACAGGCGTGAGCCACGCAGCACCCGGCCCACATGAGTTCTCAAAGGCAGCTCAGCCCCCAAGTGCGCACACACCGGCCGGCCTGGCTCTGAAGTCCACAGGGCAGGTGTGTCTCACCTGGAAGACCCCCTGGGCATCGGCGGTGACGGCCGTGTGCAGGGGCGTCCGGCCCGAGTGGTCCTGGGCGTTAGTGTCGGCCCCGGCGTCCAGCAGCCGCTTGGCGGCGTCGGCCCGGGCGTAGCGGGCGGCCAGGTGCAGGGCGGTCTCGCCCGTGCGGTCCGTCCGCGCCCCGAGCTGGGCGCCCTGGCAGATCAGGTCCGAGATGATGCTGGCTGAGGCGTCATCCGCCTCGTCCTCCTCGGCCGGTGTGGGTTCCAGGGCCCCGCCGCAGAAGGAAGCCAGCATCAGCGGGGTGAAGCCGTCTGCAGGGACGAGAGCCTGTCACCGGGGAGGTGGGCACCGGGCTCTTCCCGGCGAATACCCTCAAGAGCGCCCCCGTTTCAGGGGCAAGCGGGAGACGTAGGAGGGCAAGGAGTGACGGATCCGCCCACCCGCCCAGCCACGCCCAGGACGAGGAACCCTGGGTGCTGTGATTTGTTGCGGGACTCCCAGGGAGCAGGGGACACAGGATGAGGAAGGAAGGGAGTCAAGCAAGCAAGCAAGCAAGCATGCAACCTCAGGAAAATTCCCGAAGGGTTATTCCAGCCTGACCCCGCAGGGGACTCTGGAACCTGAGTTGTGCCCAGAGTTATAATCCAGCTCAAGAAAAAAGAAGGGAAGGGAAGGGAAGGGAAGGGAAGGGAAGGGAAGGGAAGGGAAGGGAAGGGAAGGGAAGGGAAGGGAAGGGAAGGGAAGGGAAGGGAAGGGAAGGGAAGGGGAAAGGGGAAAGGGGAAAAGGAAAGGAAAGGAAAGGAAGAGAAAGAAAGAAAGAAAGAAAGAAAGAAAGAGAGAGAGAGAGAGAGAGAGAGAGAGAGAGAGAGAGAGAGAGAGAGAGAGGGAGGGAGGGAGGGAGGGAGGGAGGGAGGGAGGGAGGGAGGGAGGGAGGGAGGGAGGGAGGGAGGAAAGAGAAAACATCCCTTTCATACTCCTGCATCCACTAGCTATGGGCCACCCCCAGGGACATAAAATCCCAGGCATTTCTGGCCCCAGTAGCCAGAGGGACTTTAAAAGCAAGCCACAGTGCAGGGCACCTGGAGCAAAACCAGAACAAAGCTGGGGCGGGAACACCCTGAAATGTGGTAAAGATGGCTCTAACAGGGTCCAGACACCATAGCCTGCTACACTCTGCATGGCCCTCTGCCCTGGTTTTCCTCGGGAAGCCACCTGCATCCCATTCTCCATCCTCAAGCCCCAGGTAGAGCCCAGTCCCCTTCCCTGGCTCCAGGACAGGTATGCGGGCCTGGCCTGGTTAATCTGCATATTCCCACCCCCTGGCCACACTGATTGGCTCAAAATGAGCATGTGACCCTAGTCTGCCCAATCGGAATGTGTCCTGGGACTTTTGCTGGAGCCGTTGAGAAGAAGGTTTCGTTTTGGAAGATAGGAGCCTAGGGACAGAGAGAGGAAGACCAAGGCCTGGATCCAAATGTGCCTGCTGCTTCCAGTTACATGACTTAGTAAAGCCCTTGATTTACTTAAGCTAGTTTTGAGTTGGGCTTTTGTCATTTACAACCAAGAGTCTTTTTTTATTTTTTTGAGACAGAGTATCACTCTGTTGCCCAGGCTAGAGTGAGTGCCGTGGTGTCAGCCTAGCTCACAGCAACCTCAAACTCCTGGGCTCAAACAATCCTCCTGCCTCAGCCTCCCAAATAGCTGGGACCACAGGCATGTGCCACCATGCCCGGCTCATATTTTCCTATATATATTAGTTGGCCAATTAATTTCTTTCTATTTATAGTAGAGTCAGGGGTCTTGCTCTTGCTCAGGCTGGTCTCGAACTCCCAACCTTGAGCAACCCGCCCGCCTCAGCCTCCCAGAGTGCCAGGATGACAGGCGTGAGCCACTGCGCCCGGCCCACAACCAAGAGTCTTGATTCGACAACACACACACACACACCCCCACAGAAGTCCTAACACGCCCCAGGTCTCCCTAGAACACAGGCTCAGATGTCACCTCTCACAAGTAGGATGGATAAGGGGCACCCCCTGGGGTGGGGTGGGGGGGCACCGTGCCTGACCTGGCCCTCGCACGTTGACATCCATGCCGTCGGCATCTGCGTCCCCCTGAGGCGGTGTCGGCGCCATGGCCGGGGCCACACGGATGTCGGCGGCAACCAGGTGGTGTTGAGTCCACTGGCGGTAATCCACAGCCTCCTCGGCCCCCACGCCAGGCTCCTCCACCTGGGGGGACAGGGACACAGGTCCTCGGATCTCACCCTTTGGAGACTGGGAGAGACACCCCCAGGGACAGGGCTGGGTGTTCCCGCAGGACCGTCCCGCGGAGCTGCACACATAGCCCTGGGAAACCGTTAGCAGTTAGCTGATTTTTTTTTTTTTTAATAGATTGGGAAATGGATGTGCACCAGAGCTCCGGGAGCTACTGAGAAGTAAGAGATGGGATTTCAATCCGGGTTGGAAGGAGCGAGAGGCCGCAAACCCAAAGTGAGAGACCCACAAAGAGGCAGGGTGGCACCTGCCAGCACGCACACTGGACACGGACACACCCAAAAATGGAATTAAGAGAATAATTCCATTGACAACAGGATCAAGGAAAGGGAAATGTTTAGAGTTAAATTTAACAAAAGAACCCAAAAGCTCCAATGACACTCTACAAAAAAGACACCTGCACTCGAATGTTTATAGCAGCACAATTCATAATCGCAAGGCTGTGGAAACAGCCCGAGTGCCCATCAATCCAAGAACGGATTAATAAAATGTGGTATATGTACACCACGGAGTACTATTCAGCTCTAAGAAACGACGGTGATATAGCACATCTTATATTTTCCTGGTTACAGCTGGAACCCATACTACTAAGTGAAGTATCCCAAGAATGGAAAAACAAGCACCACATGCACTCACCAGCAAACTGGTACTAACTGAACAGCACCTAAGTGGACACACAGGTACTACAGTAATAGGGTATCGGGCAGGTGGGAGGGGGCGGGTATATACACACACAATGAGTGAGATGTGCACCATCTGGGGGATGGTCATGCTGGAAACTCAGACTTTTGTGGGGGAGAGGGGGAAAGGGCATTTTTTGAAACCTTAAAATCTGTACCCCCATAATATGCCGAAATAAAAAAAAAATTAACAAAAGAGGTACAAAACTTGGACTCTGAGAATTGCGAATCACTGGTAGAAAGAAACACAGCCCGGGCAACATAGCAACACCCTGTCTCTAAAAAAAAGAAAAAGTTTTTTAAAAAAATTAGCCTGCACAGCGGCACATGCCTTTAGTCCCAGCCACTAAGAAGGCTGAGGCTTGAGCCCAGGAGTTGGAGGCTGCAGTGAGTTATGATTGCTCCACTGCACTGCAGCCTAGAATGACAGAGCAAGACCCTATCCCTAAAATTAAAAAAAAATATTAATTTTTAAATTTATAAAAAGACACATAGAGGTGGAAAGGCGGTCCTTCCAGGACCAGTATTAATCCGGAAAGTGATCTAACAATCAATAAGCCACACGGAATTCCCACCCGGTACCCCAAACACGATCAGGACCGAACACTCGCACACAAACCTACGTCTTTACCTCTGCAAGCCCAGCACCCGGGCCTCGTCGCGCAAGAGCTTGATCGATTTCAGATTCCCCCGTTCAAAAGGCGCGAGAGACATGATGGAAACAGGATAGAATATCCTTAACCAGCCCTGCCTAGGGATTTGACAGCTCGGGGGCCCCATAGCGCCTGATCAACCGAGATCTGATCTTAAGGACCGAGACAGGGAAGTTGAGCTTCACGGAAGGGGAAGGCTGGGCGATGCACAGCTAAACAGAAAGGGTCAGAGAGGATGGGACCGCATTTGACGCAGGTTCAAGTTCCAACTCTGCCCCTTAGTAGCTGTGTGGCCCTGGGCAAACCACATTAGAGCGAGCTTCTCACTGGCAAAATCAAGATGACGCCATCACTCCACGATGCTAAGATGTAGCCAAAGCACAGTGGGCCGACGCGTTTAACACCCACTTTGGGATGGGAAAGGAAGAAAAAAAAAAAGAGTCTGGACGGAGCAGATTCCTTTGGCTGCGGATTGTAACGTACAGATGCCTCCATTTCACACACGCTAAAATACACACAGAGGAAAGGGGGCTGCAAATGGAAGCGCGTGTCCATTGCTGCTTTACAGGGTCCCCGAAAAGGTGAAATGAGATGGTTTGTGTGCACTGGAGACATTCAGCAGGTGCCCATGTAATGCTGGTGAGAGCCTGTCATGACCGGGATTGTGCCCCCTCTAAGAATCACACATTGAAACCCTAACCTTCCATGTGACTGTAATTGGGAGCTAGGGTCTTTAAGGAGGTGACTGAGGTTCGATAAGGTCGTACACGTGGGGCCATAAGCCAATAGGACTCGAGTCTAACAGGATACACTTAATGCGCTTATAACTGGAAAAGACAGCAGATTTTTTTTTTTTTGAGACAGAGTTTCGCTTTGTTGCCCAGGCTAGAGTGCCAAGGCGTCAGCCTAGCTCACAGCAACCTCAAACTCCTGGGCTCAAGCCATCCTCCTGCCTCAGCCTCCCGAGTAGCTGGGACTACAGGCATGCGCCACCATGCCCGGCTCATTTTTTTTCATATGTATTAGTTGGCCAAATAATTTCTTTCTATTTATAGTAGAGACGGGGTCTCGCTCTTGCTCAGGCTGGTTTCGAACTCCTGACCTCGAGCAATCTGTCCGCCTCGGCCTCCCAGAGAGCTAGGATTACAGGCGTGAGCCACCGCGCCCGGCCAACAGCAGATGATCTCTCTCTCTCTCCCTCCCTCCTCCTCCCCCTCCCTCCCTCTCTCTCTCTCTCTCTCTCTCCCCCTCCCCACCCCCTCTCCTCCATGCACCACGGAGGCACAGAGGAAAGGCCATGTGAGCACCCAGCAAGAAGGTGGCTGTTTGCAAGCCAGGAAAAGAGCCCTCACCGGGAACCAACCCTGGCAGCACCTTGATCTTGGACTTCCAGCCTCCAGAACGGTGAGAAACTAAATTTCTCTTGTTGAAGCCACCCAGTCTGTGGGATTCTGTTCCGGCACCCCAGCCGGCTAACACAGAGCCCACGGGCACGGCGGGGCTCGGGGACAGGAAATGGCCGTCAGGACTAGCAGGTAGCACTTCCAGGCTGAGCATCCTGAGCAAAGTCGGAACTAACGAGGAGAAGGCCAAGTCGCTGTCTCCGCACCAAGGGGCCTGCTCCGGGGAGACCCGGGCTGGCCTGGGAGCAGAGGCCCGGCTGGGGAGGGGCAGGATGAGGTAAGGAAACTTCTGCGCACCTGGAGGGACTCAATGGGCCCCCCCCATGGCAAATCTCCTTCCTCCCTCTGAAGCCACAGAGCCGTGGCAAGGAGAAAGTGAGGTCACCAAGCAGGACCAGGGAGGTGGGGAGAGCGGACACTTCCCCTGGGCTCTCCCACCAACCACTGGGGACCCCCCCACCCAGGACCCTGAGGGCAGGTCACGGGAGGAGCAGCACCTTCAGTCGCTTGGCCTCTGGGCACTCCGAGTCCATCCAGTCTGCGGCCACCTCCCCCATCAGACTCTCGCCTTTGGCCATGCTCCTGTGCGGACGGTGGGAAGCAGGGATGTCAGAGCGGGCGCTGGAGGTGCCCCGCGCGGAAAGAGGATTTGGTGTGGGGTCAGGGCACAGGTGGTAGAGGTGGGGTCGGGGGTCTGGAGCCGGGATCAGGGGTCTTGGGTCAGAAGCCAGAGGGGGCAGAGTCAAGGCACGGAGAAAGAAATGGGACGTGGGAAGTAAGTCGGGGGACCCCCAGGGACGTGGGAAGTAAGTTGGGGGACCCCCAGGGACCGTGGGGTCAGAGGACGGAGGGAGGGAGGACGGAATCTGCAGCCAGGGTGAAGCTGGGATCCCAGGGCAGAGCCGGGTCAAGCTGGGGCCCAGGGCTCCCGGGACCCCATAGCCGGGAACAGGGGTGAGCGGGCAGGGTTCTCACTTCATGCCCAGCGCATCTTGGCCCACGGGCTCCCGCCGGCCCTTGTGGCCCGCGGCCACGTCCTTGTGCAGCGCGAAGCCCTCCGGGAACCAGAGGGTGCTGTGCTCGCGCTTGCGCCGGGCCACCATGACGCCCAGGACCAGGATGACCAGCAGGAAGACGGCACCTGCAGCCAGCAGCGGCAGCAGCGGCACGCTGGGCTCCGGGGGCTCCAGCGGCTCCCCTGCGGGCGGGAAGCGGAGGGCCCGGCTTCAGGCACCCGGGCACAAAGGGCACCCGGGCACAAAGCCAGGTTTCAGGGGGCGGGGCTTCAGATGCGGGGGCGGGGCTTAGGTAGTGGGCAGGGCTTTAGCCACAGAAGGGCGGGCAGAGGGTGGGGCTTTGACCACCACGAGGGCGTGGCTTCAGTCAAGGGGGCGTGGCTTCGGTTACGGGGTGGGGCTTCTGTCGGGGGCGGGGCTTTAGCCACAGAATGGCTGGCAGAAGCTGGGGCTTAAACCATGGGCGGGGCTCCAGCCACTGGGGCACGAAGCAAGATTTCAGGGGGTGGGGCTTCGACCACGGGGGCGGGGCTTTGGTCACAGGGTGGGGCTTCGGTCGTGGGCGGGGTTTAGCCACAGAATGGCTGGCAGAGGGTGGAGCGTCAACCATGGCGGGGGGCTCCAGCCACGGGGGCACAAGGCAAGGTTTCAGGGGGTGGGGCTTCGACCATGGGGCGGGGCTTCAGCCACGGGGGCGTGGCTTTAGTCACAGGGTGGGGCTTCAGTCATGGGCGGGGCTTTAGCCACAGAATGGCTGGCAGAGGGTGGAGCTTCAACCATGGCCGGGCTCCAGCCACGGGGGCACAAGGCAAGGTTTCAGGGGGCGGGGCTTCGGCCACGGGGTGGGGCTTCGGCCACGGGGTGGGGCTTCGGCCACGGGGTGGGGCTTCGGTCGTGGACCGGGCTTTAGCAACAGAAGGGCGGGCAGAGGGTGGGGCTTCGATTATGGGCGGGGCTCCAGCCACAGGGGCACAAGGGAAGGCTTCAGGGGGAGGGGCTTTGATCGCAGGGGCGGGGCTTCAGCAACGGGGCGGGGCTTCAACCACGGAGGCGGGGCCTCAACGCAGCGGATTCGAGTGGGGAGGCGAGGAGGATTTCACCATGGGAAAGGGCTTCAGCCCACACCCTCCTGCCCACCCATCCTCCAGTGCCCGCCGCTGCGCCCGCATCACCCTCGGGGCCCGGCGGCACCTCGCACGTCGCGCAGCGGGTACGGGAAGTCCAGGCGCTCCACTGCCGACAGCGCGCCCAGGTAGTCGGCCGCGCTTTGGGCGTCGGGGAAGCAGTGGTCATTCTCGGGGGACTGCAGGCAGAGCCGGTTGTCGATCTCCAGCATCACCACAGAGCTGCGAGGAGGACAGCGGGGAGGGACCAGGGGCCTCAGCGGCAGCCTGGTGCACCCCCTGGCACCGACACCCACCCTCGCTGCCCAGCACCTGGCTCGGAAGAGCCATCTCCGCGCACCACGTCGCCATGGCCCGCCTGGCTCCCAGCTGGCGTCCGACCCCAAGGCACCCCCAAAACCTGCCTTGCTGTGGCCAGCAGTGTGCCCCAAGCTATGAATCCGACCGTTGGTGTTCCTACACCGTCAACATCTCAGTAGCCACCCTCCCCCATCCCAGTGGAAGCTCTTGGAGCGGCGCTTCACTGGGCAGCCCGTTCACCTCCCAGCTGCTATGACAGCGAGGGCTGCTCTTTCTCCCGACCCCCCACAGTGGGTGCCGGAAGTCAAGGCGCTCAGCCAAACGGGGACCGCCCCCTTGGGAGGCGACGTTCCCTAGGGCAGCCCCCCTAGGGCAGCCCGCAGCAAGGGACTGGCTGAGACGCAAGGCACACACGGGCGGGAACCGACCCTGAGGTGCTGCTGCACGCCTGGGCTCCCCGTGGGATCCGACCTGGGCCAGGCTCCAGCTGGGGCTACCGCCGTCCTTAGTTGCCCCCCACCCCGTCCCTCACGGCTCCTTTTCTCTTCAGAGCACCCCTCCAACACATCACATGAGTCTGAACCCCCACCCCCACCCCTGCCTCCAGGAACCCAACTTGACACCCTCACTGTCTCCAAATTCCTTCCTTCATTGGGACCCCAGTATCACCGTGCCCTGATTCAATTCCTGTGTCTCTGCTGCTGCTTTTCTTCTTTTCTTTTTTCTTTCTTTCTTTTTCGTTCTCTCTCTCTTCTTTCTTTCTTCTTTCTCTCTTTCTCTCTTTTTTTCTTATTTTTTTTTAACTGAAGAAGTGTACAAACCTGGGTATCTTTCTCTCTTTTCTGTCTTTCTTTCTTTTCTTTCTCTCTCTCTCTCTCTCTCTCTCTCTTTCTTTCTTTCTTTCTTTCTTTCTTTCTTTTCTTTTCTTTCTTTCTTAGAGGCAGGGTCTCGTGCTGGTGCCTGGGCTATACTGCAGTGGTGTCATCATAGCTCCTTGCAGCCTCAAACTCCTGGACTCAAGCGATCCTCCTGCCTCTTTCCTGTTTCTGTCTTCAGCCCCCAGCTACCGCCTTTGGGGGGGTGTCTTCCCAATGCCTCCACATCCCTGAGACCCTGGAAGCCCCAAAGTGACCCTGGTTTTTCACCCTATGTCCCCGTTATTCCGGCAGCCCAGCCGGGGACTGGTTCCTAGCCACCCTCCTCCATCCTCCCTCCCCACTCCCTCCCCATCTCTGAAGCCCAGCCCTCCTCTCTGGGGCAGGCTCCCACCCTCTCAGGACTTCTCTTCCTCCTCAACAATGGCCCCACGGATCTTGTGGCCTTCAGGGCCTCTGCCAGGCCTCCAGCGGGATAATCCTCCATTTCCCATTTCTTCTGGGGCTGGGGGGGCAGGGGAGCTGTTGTTTTTGTTGTTGTTTTGTTATTTGTTTTTTTAGAGATGGGGATGTCGCTGTGTTGCCCAGGCTAGATTCCTGGGCTCAAGGGTCAAGTGATCCTCCCACCTGAGCCTCCCAAGTAGCTGGGACTACAGGCTGGCGCGGCCGCCACGCCCGGCTCTATTCTCTATTTCTTCAAAAACAAACAAACCTTACACAGGCCTGTAACCACTGCCAAACCACCTGCCACTCCGGAAGGAGGCAGCGCTAGACCTGGCAATTCTGCCTCCCATGCCCATCCCCCCACTAGGGGACACTTGCTCCCAAATTTTGGGTGGTCACGACTACAGATGTCAGGGGCGGTGCCACTGACATCTAGCGGGCAAATGCGTTAAGGGTACAAGACTACATCAATGGGCCCCCGCGCGGTGGCTCACGCCTGTCATCCCGGCACTCTGGGAGGCTGAGACGGGAGGATCGCTCAAGGTCAGGAGTTCAAAACCAGCCTGAGCAAGAGCCAGACCCTGTCTCTACTATAAATAGAAAGAAATTAATTGGCCAACTAAAAATAAATAGAAAAAAAAATAGCAGAGCATGGTGGCGCATGCCTGTAGTCCCAGCTACTCGGGAGGCTGAGGCAGGAGGATCGCTGGAGCCCAGGAGTCTGAGGTTGCTGTGAGCGAGGCTGACGCCACGGCACTCACTCTAGCCCTGGCAACAGAGTGAGACTCTGTCTCAAAAAGAAAAACAAGACTGCGTCAACGGTGCGTCGCTCACCGGCGTCCCCACCGCCGCCCCGTGGCCCCCGGGCTACCCCAGGCGCAGTCACTCACCCGATCACCTCCGGGGCCAGCTCGCGCCGGCTCCGCGGCTCGGAGTCGGGGCTGGGCCGGTGGTAAGGGAAGACCATGGCCTGGCCGCGCGCGTCCAGGCGGAAGCGCAGCGAGGTGCGCAGGATGGCGCTGAGCCGCTGCAGGAAGTCGGCGCCGGAGCGCAGCAGCTCCTCGGGCGGCAGCAGCACGGTGAGCACCAGCACGCCGCGCGCCAGCAGCGCGGGCACGGCGCCCGCGCAGTCCAGCCCGTCCCAGCCGCACTCCTCCGTGTTGCAGCCCTGGTCGCAGCGGCCGTCGGCGAAGTGGTCGGCGCAGTACTTCTCGTACACCGGGCTGGGGGCAGGGGGGCGCAGGGTCAGGGGGGTCCCGCGCCCTTCCCACACCCCCGCCCCGGGCCCCGCACACACAGCAGAGAGCAGGAGAGACTCGGCAAGGCCCGCGATAGGGGGCCTAGGGGGCCGGCCGTATGCACCGGCGTTTGTCAGGCTTTCTGCAACTCCGGTCGTTTACTGGCTATTAATAAATCAATAATATTAACTAGCCAGGCGCGGTGGCTCACACCTGTAATCCTAGCACTGTGGGAGGCCGAGGCGGGAGGATCGTTTGAGCTCAGGAGTTCGAAACCAGCCTGAGCAAGAGCGAGACCCCGTCTCTACTATAAAATAAAAAGAAATCAATTGGCCAGCTAATATATATAGAAAAAATTAGCCGGGCATGGTGGCGCATGCCTGTAGTCCCAGCTACTCGGGAGGCTGAGGCAGGAGGATCGCTTGAGCCCAGTAGTTTGAGGTTGCTGTGAGCGAGGCTGACGCCGCGGCACTCACTCTAGCCTGGGCAACAAAGCGAAACTCTGTCTCAAAAAAAAAAAAAAAAAAATTCGTAGGTGGACAGAAAGACAAATAGGGAGGGACAAACGCAGTGCCTAGGCAGACAGAAAAACAGAAAGGCAGGGCGCATGGAAGAGCAGACAGAGGGACAGAGGGACGCACCAGCTCCCTGGCAGAGAGAGAGAGGCAGGGCACGTGGGAGCTGCAGACTGGGTGCACGGAAGGAGGGGTGCACGGAGGGAGCCACAGACGGGGTGCACGGAGAGAGGGGTGCACGGAGGGAGCCGCAGACAGGGTGCGCGGAGGGAGGGGTGCACGGAGGGAGCCACAGACGGGGTGCACGGAAGGAGGGGTGCACGGAGGGAGGGGTGCACGGAGAGAGGGGTGCACAGAGGGAGCCACAGACGGGGTGCACGGAGGGAGCCACAGACGGGGTGCACGGAGGGAGGGGTGCACAGAGGGAGCCACAGACGGGGTGCACGGAGGGAGGGGTGCACGGAGGGAGCCACAGACGGGGTGCACGGAGGGAGCCACGGAGGGAGGGGTGTACAGAGGGAGCCGCAGACGGGGTGCACGGAGCAACGACGGCCCAAGCGAACGGGACACACGGACGGACAGCCCGAGGCCGGGCGGACGGACAGGGAGACTGGCGCGGAAGGCCGCACGCACGCAGGCACGCACGGCGGGCGGGCTCACTTGCAGGCGCGCTCGCGGCCGCCGGCGCGGCAGTCGAAGTTGTCGTAGAGGCAGGCGGGCGAGCTGCAGGCCGGGTCGCAGCGGCTGTTGTTGAAGAGGCGCCAGCACTGCAGCGCCTCGCACTGCCGCCAGGGGTCGCCCACGCTCAGCGAGCAGTCGCCGCCGTCCCAGCCGCAGCCCGGGCTGTTGCACTCGCGGTCGCAGCGCCGGTCGCCGCGCTTGGCCTGGCAGGCGGCGCGCGGGCACCGCGGCTCCTCGGCGACCTCGGGCGCCGCGGCGGGCGCCTCGCAGCGCGGCCCGGCCCAGCCCGGCGCGCACGCACAGCGGAAGAAGGGCGCGAGCGGCGCGGGGCGGCAGGTGCCCCCGTGGAGGCAGGGGGCGGCGGCGCAGCTGGCGTTGGCCACCCCCGGCGGCGACCCGCGGGCGCCACGGCAGGAGGGCGCGGGCGACCCTGGGGGGCAGGCGCAGCGCGGCCCGCGGGCCGTCTGCTGGCAGGGGACGCCCGCCGGGCACTGCAGCTCCCGGCAGGAGCGCGCCACCCGCTCGCAGCGCGGACCCCAGAACGGCTGGGGGGTGGTGGGGGGGCACGGGCAAGAGATGGGGGGAGGGGCGGGGAGGGAACGAGAGAGAAAAGTGGGGAAGAGGAGCGAGGGTGGAGAGGAGAGAGAGGGAAGAGTGAGGGGTCAAGGCTTGGGAAGGTTGAGTCCCCAACCTCCCCAAGTCCCGCTCCACCTCTCCCGCTTCCAAAGGAGGCCCCACCTGGCGGACAAGCTCCGCCTTCCCCGGGAGGCCACGCCCCCAATGCCAAACTGGGCCTCTTTCCCCTCAAACATCAGTAATTTCCGTATTTCCCAGGAACCCTTTCCCCTCTAAAGCCACACACCCCCCCAACCCCCACCCCCAGGCCGCATGCACTCCTCCCCTACAGGGCGCCACCCATACCTACCTGGACACAGTGGCAGGCAAAGGTCAGCCCACCCCCAGGGCCTGGGCTGGGACGGCACTGGCCTCCGTGCTGGCATGGTTGGGACTCGCAGGGAGACAGGGCGGCCTGACAGCGGGGACCTGCCCGAGCAGGAGCAGGTGGATCAATCCCGTGGGAGATGGGCAGGCAGGGTCCCCAGGCCAGCCCCCTCTCCCGGGCTTACCTGTGAAGCCAGCGCGGCAGAGGCAGCGGAAACCCCCACCTGGGTCCTGCAGGCAGTCCCGGGTGTGTGCCGCGTGGCAGGCACCTGCGCGACACTCATTGATGTCCGCCTCGCAGCGCAAACCGGTGTATCCGGGGGGACAAGTGCAGCGGAAGCCGCCTACCAGGTCCACGCAGGTGCCATTGTGTAGACACCGGGGGCCGGAGTCCAGGGCTGGGCCTGGGCCACAGTCATCCTCATTGATCTCACAGAGCACGCCTGGTGACGAGGAGGGCGCAGTGGTCACCAGGGGTGAAGATTCAGGATCCCAACCGGCCTCCCAACCCTGGCCCTGTCATACCCAGCGTCCCAGGGGGGCAGGAGCAGAGATATCGAGCCACGAGGTCAATGCAGGAGCCGCCGTGCTGGCAGGGCTGGGAGGCACACTCGTCCACATCCTCCTCACAGTCATCCCCCGTGTAGCCGGCCGGACACTTCAGCAGGGCGAGGGGGGGGACCCGATCAGCCCAGAGGGACGCAGACGCACCTGGCCCCACCCCGTGAAGACACAGAGAAGCCCAGCACGAAAGGCCACACACAGACACCTGACACACACAGAGATGCCCCGCGTGCAGGACACATGCACCCAGACACACGGAGTGCCGAGGGACACGCACAGACCAACACGCAGGAAAAACACCCAGGTACCCCCCCCACGACACACGCGACCAGGGACGTGCACTCAGACGCACACAGAGACCACGCAGATATGCCCAGGAAATGACAGAAGACAGAGGCACACCTGGACAGACACAAACCCCCCAGATCTACCCAAAGGGACACCCATGCAGATATACCCAGAGTCACAAAAGCAAAAACCCGGCTGCGTCTAGAGAGAGACACAGACAAACCCGAGCACTGCGAGCTCCTCTTCCCTCCCCCGGGGCGCGGGCACCCTCTTACCTCGCACACGTGGCCCCCCATGTAGCCACGGCAGGTGCCCCCGTGCCCGCAGGGCTGGGCCAGGCAGGGGTCCACCTCCTGCTCACAGCGGCTGCCGGTGCGGCCCTCTGGGCACGCGCAGTAGTGGGAGCTGTCCTGGTCCACGCACTGCCCGCCCGCCTGACACAGCTGATCCGGCCGCACCCCTGCAAAGAGGACAGTGGCGTCAGGAAAACAGGCAGCCCCAGACCCCTTTCTGCCCGCCGCACACAGCATCGCCCACCGTCCCTGCTGGCATCAGTCCCAGGGGCTCGCCCCACGCTCCGCCGGCTCCACACGCATGCCCCAAGCTAGCGGAGTCCGGGTCACCCGACACACACACACGCCTTTGATGCCCGCACCGGCTCAGGCGTCGCAGGCACCCCTTCAGCCGTCTCACGGTGACAATCACACACGCCGTCCCGGCCGGTTGTCACACGGCCACACACACCCAGCCACCCACCCTGCCGCGCACGTGAGCTCGGTGGGCACCGCCATGCAGCTCGCGCCAGCAGGGGGTACGTGCACGCCGCCCCTCCCGGAGCCCCTCACACCGGGCCGTGCGCCACCCCCCT
Source organism: Microcebus murinus (assembly GCF_040939455.1). Taxonomy (NCBI): domain Eukaryota; kingdom Metazoa; phylum Chordata; class Mammalia; order Primates; family Cheirogaleidae; genus Microcebus; species Microcebus murinus. The sequence continues at coordinate 2,201,539 of NC_134107.1, read as the reverse complement.
GCACGCCGCCTCACCGATTTGGGCTGCGGCCTCCCTGCAGGGCAGGCGCCGGACGTCGCAGAGGCGGCCGCTCCATCCCGGAGGGCAAAGGCAGTAGGCGCCGGTCTGCACGCAGTGACCGCCGTTCTGGCAGGTCGCGCTGCGGCACCAGTCCACCAGCGTCTGGAGGGGAAGCCCTCGGAGTCAGCGCACTCCGAGTCAGCGCACTCCGTCCCGAGCGGCCCCCACCCCCACCCCAGAACAGCCCTCCAGGCTCCTCCCCCAGGGCCCCAGCGGCTCCGCCCACCTGGCACTGGGCGCCCGCGAAGCCCTCGGGGCAGGCGCAGCGGAAGCCAGGGTGGGCGGCGCTGCAGATGCCCCCGTGCAGGCAGGGCCGCGACAGGCAGGGGTCGGCCTCGTACTGGCAGTGGGCGCCGGTGTAGCCGGGGCGGCACAGGCAGCTGAACGCGTTCACGCCGTCCACGCAGGTCCCGCCGTTGAAGCAGGAGCTGGGGTGGGGAGGGGGCGCAGAGTAGAGGGGGAGGGTGGGTCAGGCCCCGCCCCCTCGCAGGCCCCGCCCTAGCTGTCCCTGGTTGGTCCTAGTAGCCTTGGGGACCTCCCACTCGCTGACCCTTGCGCCCAGGTACCGCAGCACCAAGGTGGGAGCCGAGTGCAGGCTCCGCCCCCTCTGCAGTGACTTCCAAGCCCCATCTTGTCATCACTGTCCAGAAGTGGGTGCCTTCCCTTGTCCCCCCTACTCCTTCCCAGGCCCCATCCCGATAGAGGCCCGCCCACCTGGGGCTGCAGTCCGGCAGGTCCCGCTCGCAGTGGAAGCCACCGTAGCCCGGTGGGCAGGTGCAGGCGAAGGAGGCCACGTGGTCGGTGCACGTGCCCGGGCCGCAGGGGCTGCTAAGACACTCGTCCACGTCGCGGGCGCAGCGTGGGCCAGCGAAACCAGGGAGGCAGGAGCAGGAGAAGGAGCCCACGCCGTCCTGACACGAGCCGCCGTTCAGGCAGGGGTCTGCGGGCAGGAGGAAGGTGGTCTGGTCACCTACCTTGCGCCCATCAGCCCAGCCTGACTCAGCTATGCCTTGCATAGAGCGGAACTCGGGAGGAAACCAAGTTCAATTGGGAGGGCACACGTATAGTCGCAGGGATCGAATTCTGTCCTCCTCTGTGGTCTTATCCCCTCCCTTATGTGGAAACCTCAGCTATGCGGAAGAAGAGTATTGGAAGAACGAGAAGGTTCCTTTGAGCTGCCAAGCAGATGCTGCTAGTTGTACATCGTCTAATTCCTGGGCCACGCACAGACCTGTGCAAGTGGCCACGAGCCACAGGTGGCTCTTGAGCCCTGGGAATCATGACTGAATTGAGGCTGGGCACGGTGGCACATGCCTGTGGTCCTAGCTGCTAGGAAGGCTGAGGCAGGAGGATCACCTGAGCCCAGGAGTTAGAGACTGCAGTGAGCTATGATGGCAACACTCCAACCTAGGTGACAAAGCCAAACCCCATCTCTAAAGAAATGACAAAATAGCCGGGCGAGGTGGCTCACGCCCGTCTGTAATCCTAGCTCTCTGGGAGGCCGAGGCGGGCAGATTGCTCGAGGTCAGGAGTTCAAAACCAGCCTGAGCAAGAGCGGGACCCCGTCTCTACTATAAATAGAAAGAAATTAATTGGCCAACTAATATATATAGAAAAAATTAGCCGGGCATGGTGGCGCATGCCTGCAGTCCCAGCTACTCGGGAGGCTGAGGCAGGAGGATCGCTTGAGCCCAGGAGTCTGAGGTTGCTGTGAGCGAGGCTGATGCCACGGCACTCACTCTAGCCTGGGCAACAAAGCGAGACTCTGTCTCAAAAAAAAAAAGAAAAAAGAAAAGAAAACGCAGTGCTGGCACTTAGTTCAAGCTTGGGGAACGTGTCCCCTAGAGCAGCACCCCCCCAAGAGCTCCCTGCACTTACTGGGGTCACAGTCGTCGATGTCCTGGTCGCAGGAAGGGCCGGTGTATCCCCCACGGCAGGTACAGCTGAAGCTCCCCGCCAGGTTGGTACAGGTACCATGGGAGCCACAGGGTGAGGGGCCGGCACACTCGTCCACGTCCTGCTGGCATCGTGGGCCTGGGGGTGAGGAACAAGGTAACGCCAGGGTTAGAGGGTGCGCGGCAGGGTCTGAGGGACCTAGGACTCCGGAAGAGCCCGCAGACCAACACATGCAGAAGCGGGGATAAGCCATGCTGTCCTTTGCTTCTGGGCATTTTGGGTGTGCTGTTCCAGGACTTCCTCCTCCCCGTGTGGGAGGGGGGTGAATGCGTGCTCTAAGGACTGCTCCTCCAGGAAGTTGTCCCCAAACCCTCAGCCTCAGTCCTAGCATGCCCGACCCCACTTGGGTCCCTTCCTCTCCCCCAGAGCTGGCCCACATGGGCTACAAGTGTCCGTGTCCAGCTCTGTCTTTTCCCAGGAGGGAAGCTCCTCTCAAAGGCAGAGCTGGGGGGTGGGGGTCAGCCCCTCTCTGGGTCCCCAGCACCACCCAGTATGGGACAGGGAGCAAAATAGGCGGGAAGGAAGGAGGAGGCGGAAGAAGCAGCCGGCGTACCTTGCCAGCCCGGGGGGCAGGAGCAGACCGCCAGCTGCCCGGGGGCGGACTCACAGTGGCCCCCATGCTCACAGGGGTTCGGGGTACACGAGGACAGCAGCTCACACTGACGTCCTGTGGGGAGAGCAGGCAGAGTGAGGCAGCCTTGAGGGACCCCCCCCATTCCCATCTCCCTCTGGGGTCCCCACCTCCCAAACTCTTGGGGACAAGGAGGAAAAGTAAAGAGCAGAGTGGAAAGAAAGGAAAAGGACACGAGTGCGGGGGGCAGGGGGGCCTGGGGCGGGAAGGCGGGGCACACACACCCTGGACGCCAGGGGGACAGGCGCAGCGGAAGCCCATCCCATCGCTGGTGCAGGTGCCGCCGGCGCGGCAGGGCTGGGACTGGCAGGCGTCTCGGGCCAGGCCCTGGCTGCAGCGGGGGCCGCTCCAGCCAGGCTCGCACACGCAGCGGAACCTGGCGGGGGAGGCAGTCAGGGCTGGCAGGTGGGCCAGGGAGGGGGACACGGTGTCGGAGGTTGAGGAGGGGCCTCACCCGCCGGGCGCGTCGTGGCAGACGCCGTGGCTGCAGGGCTCGCGGGCACAGGGGTGGCTCGGGGGCAGGCAGAGCGGGGGCAGGGAGCCGGGCGGGCAGAGGCAGCGGAAGCCGTTTTCTCCGTCCACGCAGGAGCCTCCGTCGCCGCACGGGCTGGACGAACACTCGTTGACCTCCACGTTGCAGAGCGGCCCTGGGGAGCACGCAGGCAGCCTCGTCCCGGGCGGTGCAGCCCACCGGGGAGGGACAACCGAACCCCACCTAGCGCGTCTCCACCCCGGGCAAGGACGACTTCTTTCTCTCACCACGCGTCAGCTCCTGCGCAAACCAGGACAGCCCCCTTCCTCAACCAAGAGCTGCCCTGCCCCCAGATCAACCTGGTCCCCAAATTCACGTGAAGTCACTTTCACTTCCGCCTAGGATAACTTTTAAAGCCATCGACACCATCTGCGTTCTAGAATGATCCCGAGCGAAAATGGGGACAACCTCGGGCCCACGTGCCGAGCGAGCACGACCTCAGGGCAAAGCACGGACGCTCTCGTTGGAAAAGAACGTGCAAAGAGAACGGCTACGCTCAGAGACGGGTGACCTCACCGCCATTCTATAAGGAACCCCCCTGGCCATGGCGGCCGCCTGCCCACCTGTGAAGCCGGGCTGGCAGACACAGTCATAGCGGTCGATGCCGTCCCGGCACACCCCAAAGGTGCAGGGGTTACTGGCACAGTCATCGATGTTCACCTCGCAGTTCACACCTGGGGGGAGGGGAACGCGGCAAGGGGTAAGCCACCACTGTGCCCCCGCCATTCCCCCTCCCTCCGGTCGTGCTGCTCCTGCCCCAGGCCCCCAGCCCCACCTGTGGTGCCGGAAGGACAGCGGCAAAGGTATTTGTCCACCAGGTCCAGGCATTTGCCCCCGTGGCGGCAGGGCTGGCTGCGGCACTCATCCACCTGGCTCTCGCAGCGCGTGCCCGTGTAGCCTGGGGCACAGGCACACGAGAAGCTGGCGATGCCGTCCACGCAGCGACCGTGGTGGCATGGGTCCGGAGAGCAGTCGTCCACGTTGCGCTCGCACAGCGCGCCCTCAAAGCCTGCGAGGGCCAGAGGGTCAGGCTCCGCCCACTCGCCCAGGGCCCGCCCACAGCTGTGGCCATGGCCCAATCCTGCCTCAGCTCTCTCTCAGGCCCTGCCCATCAGGGGGCGGGCTCAATTCAGGCCCCGCCCCCAGCCTGCCTCCCCTAACATCCAGCTGCGACCTCTAGGACGCACCTGTGGCCAAGACCCTCCCAGCAGTTAAATCCCACCCCCAGCTCCGGCCCCGCCTCCAGTCCTTACCTGATCCGCCCTGTTCCGCCCTGCCCTGGACTGCCCATGGGAGCACCTGGGCGGTGCCTGGGGAAGGTGGTGGGATTGGGCCCGCCCCCTCCTGTTACTCCGCCCAGCCAGACCCCTTGGCCCCGCCCATATCTTAGATCCAGCATTGGCTCCACCCTCAAGCTCTGTCATTGGCCCTGTCTGAGTCCTGTCTTGCTGCAGCCCCGCCCCCAAGCTCTCCTCCGGTCTGTTATTGGCCCTGTCCCCCGCTAGCCCCGCCTCCAGATTCTGAGCCAGCCTCAGCCTCACCCTCCGCGCAGCGGCACTCGTAGCCATCCGGCTGGTCCACGCACTTGGCGCCGTTCCGGCAGGGCGTGCTGGCGCATTCGTCCACGTCCAGCTGGCACATGGACCCGCTGAAGCCTGGCGTGGGGGAGTGGGACGAGCGCAGGCCCAGATAGGGTCAGTGCGGTCACCCCCTCACCAGCCCCGCCTTGTTTGGGTGGGAAAACCCACTGACTTGCATTTACGTTCACGTCAATGTTTCTCATAGCATGCGTTTTCTATTACAAGTTAGCATGGTCTTATAGGGGTCCGCGAGCATGGCCTTATGGGGGTCTGCGAGCATGGCCTTATGGGGGTCCGCGAGCATGGCCTTATTTATAGGGGTCCGCGAGCATGGTCTTATAGGGGTCCGCCAGCATGGCCTTATGAGGGTCCGCGAGCATGGCCTTATAGGGGTCCACGAGCATGGCCTTATAGGGGTCCGCCAGCATGGCCTTATAGGGGTCCGCCAGCATGGTCTTATAGGGGTCCGCCAGCATGGCCTTATAGGGGTCCGCGAGCATGGCCTTATAGGGGTCCGCCAGCATGGTCTTATAGGGGTCCGCCAGCATGGCCTTATAGGGGTCCGCCAGCATGGTCTTATAGGGGTCCGCCAGCATGGTCTTATAGGGGTCCGCCAGCATGGTCTTATAGGGGTCCGCGAGCATGGCCTTATAGGGGTCCACGAGCATGGCCTTATAGGGGTCCGCGAGCATGGCCTTATAGGGGTCCGCCAGCATGGCCTTATAGGGGTCCGCGAGCATGGCCTTATAGGGGTCCGCCAGCATGGCCTTTTAGGGGTCCGCCAGCATGGCCTTATAGGGGTCCGCCAGCATGGCCTTATAGGGGTCCGCCAGCATGGTCTTATAGGGGTCCGCCAGCATGGCCTTATAGGGGTCCGCGAGCATGGCCTTATAGGGGTAAGCCAGCATGGCCTTATAGGGGTCCGCCAGCATGGCCTTATAGGGGGCCCCTCCGGAAGCTGCACAGCACAGGCGCGTCCTAGGGCCCCCGTCGCAGGGTCCTCACCCGAGGGGCAGGTGCAGCTGAAGCCGTTGACGCGGTCCTTGCAGGCGCCGCCGTTGACGCACGGACTGCTCTGACACTCGTCGATGTCCAGCTCGCAATAGGTTCCCGTGAAGCCTGAGGGCAGGGGAGGGGGATTAGGGCAGTGGGGGGGACACCCTGTGGTCTGAAGGGGGCTCCACCGGGGAGGTACTCCCCTTCCCACTCCTAGACGGCCTTGGTCCCACCCCCCGCCCAGCCTCAGGGGCAGTTTCCAGCCACAGCCTGGACCCTCACCCGGCTCTGGTTTGGACTGGCCCAAGGCTCGTGAGACTAGACTCTACGGGGGCCTCCAAACCGCCCCCTTCCCCCAGTCCACGGACTACGCCCTGCCGCCACGCCCGAGCCCCAGGGCCCACCATAACCTTGTGCCCAGCCCCAAGTCCAACCCAGCCTTAGCTAGCGCGAAGTTGCAGGCTCCACCTTAACCCCGCGGCACCCCGCCATCCCACCCCCCCTTCCCCAAGTGGGTCCCCACGCCCGGACCCCCTCCCAGCCCATCCACCGACTCCGTTGGACCACTCCTCACCCGGGATTCCGCTCTGACCCTGGCCCCCCCCACCCCGCGTCATGCGTCATCCCAGGCTCCAGTCCCCAAGGGTCCCACCCCAAATTTAAATCCAGCCCTCATCCTCCTCCCAGCCCCATCTCCCCGGTGCGGCTTTTCTCTCGGCCGCTGCGCACCTGCCATGCAGATGCAGGTGAACTGGCCTATGCGGTCCAGACACGTGGCTTGGTTGCGGCAGGGCCCCGACAGACACTCGTTGACGTCGGTCTCACAGCGCGGGCCGGTGTAGCCGCGGCCGCACTGGCACAGGAAGGAGCCCTGCGTGTTCACACAGCGGCCCAGGTGCTCGCACGGGTTGGCGCCTGCGGGACGAGACCCCCCCCATCGGTGTGGGCGTGGCCGGCCGAGGCCCCGCTGCTCCGCCCCCCCAGTCCCCGGATGGTGGTGCCCCACCCCCTCACCGATGGAGCACTCGTCCACGTCCTGGTCACACGCCCCGCCTGTGAAGCCGGGTGGACAGGTGCAGATGGCCCGGCCGTTCACCGGGTTCGTGTCGCAGATGGCGTCCTCGTGACAGGGGTTGCTCACGCAAGCGTCGTCGAGGTGACACAGAAGGCCTGGGAAGCGGTAGGCAGAAGTCAGCGACAGGCCCTCCAGCTCTGCCCGAGGGTCCCACACCCCTCGCATACTGTGTTCCGCACTGGCAGGATCATCGCTCACTGCAGCCTCCAACTCCTGGGCTCAGGCGGTCCTCCTGCCTCAGCCTCCCCAGTAGCTGGGACTACAGGTGTGCGCCACCATGCCCGGCTAATTCTCCTATTTTTTGTAGAGATGGGGGTCTCACTATGTTGCTCAGGTTGGTCTCGAACTCCTGGCCTCAAGTGATCCTCCCTCCTTGGCCTCCCAAAGTGCTGGGATGACAGGCATGAGCTACTGTGCCTGGCCTACCTGCCACCTGGACTCAGCTATTATTAGCTTAATCTATCGATCTTTTTTGTGGGTGAACTATTTGAAAATAAATTGCAAACATCCACATATGGTTTTATTTTATTTTATTTTATTTTATTTGAGACAGAGTCTCACTCTGTTGCCCGGGCTAGAGTGAGTGCCGTGGCGTCAGCCTCGCTCACAGCAACCTCCAACTCCTGGGCTCAAGCAATCCTCCCTCCTTGGCCTCCCAGAGTGCTAGGATTACAGGCCATGCCTGGCCTATTGACTCTTTATTTGATTACAAAAGGGCCCCGCCCTCAAGCCTTCACCTCTACAGTCCCCTCTGCAGGGCATGCCCCCCCTTCCATTTCCAAGTCCCCTTCCTAAACACCTCCTCTGACCTTTGCCACTTGCAAAGGTCCCCTTCCTTTCTAGGTTACACTTCCCAGGAGCTCCCATGGCTTCTTCCCGGGACCACATGTCAGCCTCCTCCCAGGCCTCTCCCTTCACCCCAAATCCAGCTCTCCAGTCTAATCTTTTTTTTTTTTTTTTTTTTTGAGACAGAGTCTCACTTTGTTGCCCAGGCTAGAGTGAGTGCCGTGGCGTCAGCCTCGCTCACAGCAACCTCCAACTGCTGGGGTCAAGCAATCCTCCTGCCTCAGCCTCCCGAGTAGCTGGGACTACAGGCATGCATCACCATGCCCGGCTCATTTTTTCTATATATATCAGTTGTCCAATTAATTTCTTTCTATTTATAGTAGAGACGGGGTCTCGCTCTTGCTCAGGCTGCTTCCGAACTCCTGACCTCAAGCAATCCGCCCGCCTCGGCCTCCCAGAGAGCTGGGATGACAGGCGTGAGCCACCACGCAGTCTAATCTTTCTAACACTCAAGTCAGACTTTCTCATTGCCACCCCCCACTCAATAACCATCAATGGCTCCCTGCTGCCTACCGGGAAAACGGCCACTCACCGGTCTTGCCCATGGGGCAGGCACAGTAGAAGGAGGCCACGCGGTCATGGCAGGTGGCCCCGTGGAAGCACACGGCCGTGGCACAGTCATCGATATTCTGACTGCAGCTCTCGCCTGTCCAGCCGTTGACACACACGCAGCTGTGGCCGCCCAGCGTGTTGAAGCAGGTGCCTCCGTTGTGGCAGGCATTGGGCTGCAGCTGACACTCGTCCACGTCCTCCGTGCAGAATTGGCCTGGGGCACACAGACGCGCCCATCCAGCCGCCCGCCGCCCGCCCGCCCACGGCCTGCCGCCCGGCCCGCCACGCCCCCCCCCGTGCGCCCACCTGTCCACTCCGGAGGACACTGGCAGTTGTAGGTGTTGACGCCGTCCACGCACGTCCCCCCGTTGAGACATCGGTGCCCTGGACAGTCGTCCACGTTCACCTCGCAGTTCTGGCCCTCGAACCCTGGCACAGAAAGAGGCGGGGAGAAGGCGGTCACCGCGGGGCCGGCCCGCCGTCCCCCAAGCCCAGCTGAGCCCGGCCCACTCACCGGGAAGACAGGCGCAGTCATAGGTGAGGTCGCCGCTCTGCCTGCAGGTGCCCCCGTTGCGGCAGGGAGAAGGAGCGCAGGGCACGGCGGGGCTCTCGCACAGTGGCCCCGCGTAGCCGGCCGGGCACTGGCAGCGGAAGGAGCCGGGCGTGTTGAGGCAGGTGCCCCCGTGGCGGCAGGGCCCGCCCACCCGGCACTCGTCCAGGTCGCTGCGGCAGCTGCGGCCCTGGTAGCCGGGCGGGCAGGAGCAGGCGAAGCGGCCGTCCGCCCCCACTGAGCAGCGGGCGCCGTGGGCACAAGGGCTGCTGAGGCAGGGGTCCGGCAGGGAGCAGTCCGGGCCTGGAGGGACCGGGGCAGGGTGAGCTTGGGAGCGACCACACCTCGCCTCGCCCTGGGCTCCCCTCGGGGCTCTGCCCTCTCACCTCGGAAGCCACGGGGGCAGCGGCAGGAGAACCGGGCGGTGCCGGCCACCACCGAGCTCTGGCAGACGCCGCGGCCGGCACAGGGGCCCGAGTGGCAGGGGTCTTCCAGCTGGCACCGCTCACCCACCCAGCCTGGGGGGCACCTGCGGGCAGAGATGGCTTGGTGCGGCCAGCTCGGAGCAAGGTGTCCCCAGACAGCAGAGGCGCACACAAGGCAGGCAAGAAACACACGGGCAAAAAAAAAAAACAACACCCAGCAAACACACACACACATTCATTCATGCAACGGCTTTTTACTGAGCACCTACTACGTGCCACGCAATAGGAATACAGCAGCAAACGCAATAAAAGTGGTCTCTACCCTCTGGATCTGCATAGCCAGGTCCAGGCAAAGAGAACATACACACATGACAAATTAACGTACAATGTGCCAACAGGGTGTGGTGAGGTACACAGGGGACCAGGAAGGTGGGGGGGGGGCGAGTTGGCTGGGAGTGGCAGCCTCCAAAAAAAAACACATCCATGTCCCAGAACCTGTGACCGTGACCTTATTTGGAAAAAGGATCTTTGCAGATTGTAAAGGACTGTCACCATGAGGTCGTCCTGGCTCATCCAGGTGGGCCCTGAATCCAATGACAAGCGCCCTTGTAAGAGACAGACAAGCCAAGGAATGCCTAGAGCAGGCGTCCTCAAACTACGGCCCGTGGGCCACATGCCCGCCACCGAGGACATTTATCCGGCCCGCCGGGTGTTGTTGCCGCCGCTGCCTGTCCTGCTTAGCAGCCGACTGGTCCCGGGCCCACAGTGCCCACGTGTGGAGTGTGCACCCCACTCTTTAACGGTCTGAGGGGCAGTGAGCTGGCCCCCTGTTTAAAAAGTTTGAGGACCCCTGGCCTAGAGCCACCAGAAGCCGGAAGAGGCAGGAAAGGATTCTCCGCTGTGGCCTCCGGAGAGGCCCTGAACACACCTTGATTTCGGACTTCGAGCCTCCAAAATGGCAAGAGGGTAAATTCCTACTGTCAACGCCAGACACTTGGTCACAGCAGCTGCAGAAAACTAGCACCCAGGCTAAGAGGAACAGAGTGGAGGAGGGTGGCGAGGAGAGGTGAATGTTATATTTTCATAGACAGAAGAAGGTGAGGAGGGGGCCATGGGGCTGCGTGTGGGGAACAGCATTCCAGGCAGAGGGAACAGCAAATGAAAAGTCTCAGACTCTCAGAGACAGGACACACCCACCGGGCCCATGGGGCTGGCAAACACCCAGGGGCAGCTGAGGGCTCCCACGTGGATGCGGGGGCCTCTGGCTCACAGGGACAGACGCGAGGACGTCCACAGTCCCTGGGACGCCCACAGCCCGCACGTGGGGTCAGGGGCTGGAGCGGCCCGGACCCCTGCGTTGGCGCCCGCACCTTGGAGGTGGCCCTCCTTCCTCGAGCCCACCAAGGCAGCTTTTGGGTGTGGGAGAAACGAGAGTCGGTGCGTGGGGTTGGTCTCAAGATTGGAAATCTCCAGGGGGCACTGGCGGGGTGGGCGGGAGGGGCTAGGAGAAGCGACAGGGTCCGGGCTCCGCCCCCGACGCCGCCAACCCTCACCCCCCCGCCCCTCGGGCCGGTCCCCTCCCTCTGGCTTGTCCTGAACGCCTGGACCGAACTCAAGCAGGTGACTGACTCAGTCTTTGGCGTCGCCCACGAGATCCCCCCCCCCCGCCCGCCTCCACCCCGGCCCCTGGAGAAACAGGTCGGGGCGCGGCCGGGCAGGGGCGCGCGGCGTCGGGAGGGCCAGGCCCGCCCCCAGCCCCCTCCCCAAAGGCCCGCAGGGCCACGACCGCGCGCAGGGAGGGGGCGCGCTGCGCCGGGCGCGGAGGGCCCGGGTCCCACCGCCAGGCAGGGCGCGACCCGCGCGGCCCCCTCCCGGCGCCCCGGGCGGGTTCCCACGCTCCGCGCCCGGCGCCCCCGCCGACCGGTCGGGCCGGTTCCAGCCCCGGCCCGCGCCCCGCCCCGCGGCCCGAGCTTTGGGGGAGACGGAGGGGAGAACGCAGACTGGGGGGTGGGGTGTGCAGGGGGGAGGCGAGGACTAGAAGACAGAGGCGAGAGCTCGGAGCCTACGTGCGGGGAGACCCGGGGGTCCACAGGAGTGGGGTGACAGTCTGGGGCATCCTGGAAAGGGCTTGAGCATCTGGGACCTTGAAAGAGGGTGTGGAGGGGTGGGGCGTAGGGAGCGGTTCCCACAGCCCGCGCTGGGGCCCGAGCCCGCTCCGCTCCGGCCGATCCCGGCTCCGGGCGCCGCGCGCGCCGGTGATTCACCTGTTGGGGAGGCGGGGCGGCCGCGGGCGCATTCACCTGTCGGCAGTATTCCAGGCGCGGAGCCGCACCGCGCAGGCGCCCGGCCCCAGGGCTCAGCCTCCCAGGTGAGTGGCTCCAGGTAAGGTCGCCCTTTCCCCCAGCCCCACCGTCGCAGACCCCTCAACTCTACTAGGAACCCCCCCCTCCGCCCCCATAGCCGGGCTCAGCCTTCCACACAGGGGAGCCCAGGTGGGGCTCCAGCCAAAGTGCGTGGGTGCGTGTCAACTTGAAAGGGGCTCCTTTGGGTCTAGAGTCACCCCAGACCTACCCAGCTAGGGCCTCGCCCAGTGTCTGGCACACATGATGTCGAATAAATGAACACATTAATGAATCAATTAATGGCTGCTGAGTGAACTGCTATTACTAATTATAGCATAAAAGAAGCCAAGCAGTTCCAATAACCTTGAGGGGTCCCCCCACATCGATCCTATTTCCTGAGTCCCTACCAAATAACACTGTTTATGGAGCACTTAATATACACTGAGCGGCTGAGCACATCATATGAAGAAGCCTCGTTTAATCTTTACGATTACAGCCAACCCCGTAGGAGGAGTTCTTGCTGCCCCATTTCCCAGATGCAAAAACTTGAGGCCGCAGAAAGCAAAGCCAGGGAGAAGCACTATTTCACAGATGCAGTGAGGTTCAGAGAGGGGAAGTAAGTAGCCCAAGTAGTTCAGACAGCAAGAGAGTGGCAGAGCAGGACTGTATTCCAGGCCCCCTGTGCCCCCCACCCCACCACCACTAAATGCTGAGATATGGGAGCATGCGGATGGCGTCCCCACCCCTGCCCACCCACTGCCATGGGTCCCTGAAAGTCTGTTGATTGAATAATTAATGCCCGCCTCATCAGGGGCTTAACGCATGCCTTCAGATGGCCAAGAACTCTGTGAAGCTAGGATTACTGGGCCCATTTCCCAGACCAGGAGACTGAGGCTTATAAGGTTTAATTCCCAGCCAGTCAGCAACATGACGTGGGATGTGAACCCAGGCCAGGCAGGCTCCAGAGCCCCTGCTCAATTTCCAACGGGGAAACAGGAGAGGTTGCCCAAGCCACACACATGTAGGAAGTGGCAAAGGCATGGTGGGGGACGCAGAGGAAGACAAACCGCCTCCCCACATGGGGCCACAGGCAGCCCCGAGACAGGCACTCACAGGCAGGCAGCCTCCCGGGAGGGCAGCTGGGTGCAACGGCCTCCATTTGCACACGGGCTTCCGTCCAGGCAGGGGGGGGCTGTGGGGGGGGGCGAGGGAAGGTAGGGGGTCAGCCGGGTGCCCAGGAACCCCAGCCCTGAGTGGCAGACCCCCTCCCTCCATCCCTCCCTCCCTCTACCAGGCGACAGCTGCACTGGGCTGGGGTGTCTCTGAGGGTGCAGGGAGCCCCCTCATCCCCGGTTCCCACGGCCCCCCGCCCAGCCCCAGCTGTTGGGGCTGCAGCTGTCCCTGCCAGCTCGAGCCCTGGGAACCACAAGGCAGGGGCGGGCAGGAGGAGGGGCTGACTTGGGCCAGATGTGGGGGCTCGGGAAGCTGCCCGTGCTGAGCTGTGTACCATGGGGGGTGCCAAGGTAGAAAGTGAGGGTGCTGAGTGCTATAGGGTGGTCTGGGGGCTTCGTGCCCGGGTCCTGGGTTGGGACCCCGTCCCCTGGAAGGGACAGGGACAGAGAGTCCCCAACCCCTGGGTTGGGTCCCGGTGCCCTGGAAGGGACAGGGACAGAGAGTCCCGGGGTCACGGGTCTTCTTTCCCCTGATGTAGGGCACCCACTTCGGCAGGGCAGGCTCTCGGGACAGGGGCCAAGGCATGTACCCACGGGTGAGCACGGAGTTTCCAGGGGCAGCGGCGCTGGCTGTGGCGGGTTGGGGGGTGTGTGTGGAAGGAAGGGGCAGCTGGCACAGGACGTGTGCTGCCCTGCCCAGCACTGCCACCCCTGAGGGCTGGGTCCCTCTGGGGTGTGGCAGAGTCTAACTGTCCTGCCAGACGGGCCAGCCGTGTGGCCGGGTCTGAGTTAGTGGGGCGCTGTGTGTTTGCGGGCAGGTGTGTGTGCACGCGTGTGCGTCCGCGTGTGCGTCAGAGAGAGGGAGGGAAATTGAGAAAAACAGAGACAGAAAGACATCAAAGAAGAAACCAGAAGCAGGTACCAGGAGAGAAGGAAACAGAGAAGGGCAGAGAGAGAGAGATAGCAAGGGGGGACAGATGAGCTGAGCTCAACATGAGAACGGGTCCCCCTGGCATGTGTGCCCTTCCTCAGGGGACAGGGGGACAGGAAAGACACTGCACTCTACACTCAGGGGGCCGTGTGACACGGGCCGCACACTCATGCGTGTGCCGGCGTCACCCTTGCCGTGTCCACGTGCAGCTCAGGGTGAGGCGGTTCACGCGCGCCGGTGTGCGTGTGCCCGTGGGTCTGTGAACTGCTGGTCCATGCGGGGGGACAGATGTGTGTGCTGTGTGCGTGCGGGCTGCGTGTGCTGCGTGTCCGCATATGGGAACCGCGTATCTGCGCGTGAGGCTGCGTCCTTGCGTGGGCCTACGTGTGCACTCGTGCGTGTGTAGGGTGGATGTGCCGGTCTGTCTGCACGTGCGAGCTGGGAGCAGGCGTGTCCCGGGGTCTGTGTCTGTGGGTGCCCGAGTGTGCCAGGCCTTGGGCTAGAGACGCGCAGGATGCGTGGTCACCTTTGATTGCGTGCGTGCGTGCCAACGCGTGAGCTGTGTGCGCCTGGGTGTGTCTCGCGCGAGCCAGGTGTGCACGTCGGCCTGCGAGCTGCGTCTGTGTGCGCCCGTCTGTGTGTGCGTGCGCGTTTGCAGCTCTGTCTCCGTGCGACCCAGAGCCGTGTGCGCCAGCGGGTGTGTGGCAGGCCATGTGTGCATGTGCCGGCCCGCGGGGGCGGGCGCTCCTGCCCAACCCTGGCCCGTCTTCGCGCGGGGCTGGGGCTGAGCTGGGGAGGCTGTTCCCTCCCCCACCCCACACCCTGCCCAGCGCCCGGCCGCAGAGCAGCGCCCCGACCCCTGGCCAGGGCCCTCGGCCCGCGCCCCTCCCCCGCCAACCAGGCCTCCAGCGGCGGCGGCGGGGGCGCCCCCGCACCCCCGCTCCGGCCCGGCCCGCCGCGGGTCCGCGGGTCCCGCTTTGTCTGGCAAAGAAAGCGCGAGGCCGGCCGGGGGGAGGGGGTGTCTAGACGGCGCGGCCATTGTCCCGAGCGGGGGAGGGGAGAGAGGAGAGGAGGGGAGGAGGGGCGGGGGGCCCCCGGCCGGCTGGGGAGGGGCTCGGGCCTCGGGGAGGGGGCGCTGGAGCCCGAGGGGAGCACGTGGGCCCTCGCCCCTTCCCCTCCCCGCGCAGGGCGGGGCCCCAGGGCCGCCGGGTCCCCGCGGCCCGAGGAGCGGGCTGGACTGCAGCGGGGGCAGTGGGGGGGCGCGGGCACCGCGGCGGCTCCAGCTCCGGATCCGGGTCCGGGTCTTGCCGCGCTCCGGCCTGGGAAGTTTTCTCCGAGTTCTGAGCTCCGAGAACTTCGCGCCCCCTCCCCGCCCCCCGCCCGGCCCAGCCCGCCCGGGGTGTCGGGGGGAGGGGGCGCTTTTGTGCAAGGGGTCTCTGGCTTAGGGGTACTTGGGCCCCCAACTGCACCCTTTCCAGGACTCCAGGCGGGAGTGGGATGGGGGCGAGCCCCGGAGTCTTAGTACCCCCGCGATCTTGAGTCTCGGATTCGCGAACCTCGAGTCCAAGTCGCCGACTCCTGGACCCCTTCCTCTACGGCCTCGATCGCTCAGGGGCCTCCGGGGCCCTCCCCATTCTGAGTCTCCGGGACCCCCAGGGCTGGCACGCAGCCCCCGGCTCCTGCCCCGACCCTGGCTCCCAGGACCCCCCGCCCAGCCCTGGACTTCGGGGTTCCTGCGCTGCCTCTTCCCCGCCCCGGCCCGGTCCGCCCGGCCCCGGCCCCTCACCTGCAGCCCCCGGCCCCGCTAGCAGCAGCAGCAGGGGCAGCGCCCGCACGGGCGGCGGTGGCGGCGGCGGCGACGTCGGGCGACGGCGGCGGCGGCGGCCCCGGGCCCCCGGCCCCATGGCGGCCGGCCGCGACCCTCCCCTCCTCCCTCCTCCCTCCTTCCCTGGGCTCCGGGCGCGTCCCGGGCCAGCCTCCGCGCCGCCAACTTCGCCGAAGTGAGGCCGCCGGGCCGCCCCGCCCCCAGCCCTCGGCGGCTCGCCCCGCCCCGGGGCCGGCCCTGCGCGCCCCCGCCCCCCGCCGGCCTCCGGGGTCCCTGCCCACCCTCCACCTGCACAGCCCGGGCCCCTCGGAGAGAGACCTAGGCCGGCCGCGCGGAGAGAGGCGGCACACCGGCTCCGTGGACAGCCCCACGCCCCACCCTCCTAGCCGTGCGCAGAGCCAGGGCGGAAACGCAGACCCCCAGAAACCCCCAAAACGGAGGCCAGGCGAGTGCGGGGCGGCTCGTGAGCACACAGCCAGCAACGCGCGAATGCAGACCCATGCACCAGACTGCGTGGGGACTCGAACATCTGAAACGCGCGCAAACCTAAGACGCAGGCCCGGCCAGGCCGGAAGCCTAGAGGGGCAGGGCGCGTTTGCAGCCTCAGGGCTCGGACACACAGTAGGAGTCTCGTGCATGCGTGGGTGCTCACACCCACATCCCTGCTCACTCTCGGCCCTCCCTCTCAGCCCCCTTCCTACCCTGTGTGACCCTCAAAGATCCACCCGAGCGCCCCGGCCCGACCCAGTACCCCACGAAGCTTTGCCACTCTCGCTCTATTTGATCAATTGCCTTTTCCAAAATCAGCCGCACTGCAATGCGTTCCTGCAGCCAACCTCTGTCCCTGTGTCAGAGAATGGGGACCCTGAGAGGCCCCAAGTCTGGCCCTGGAGAAAACCCCCAATCTTGGGGAGCAAAAGCTGAACACAGTGACACCCCCCCAACACAGAGGGCTCGGGGCCGGGCCAGATGTAGTTACAGGGTCACAGAAGGGGACAGAGTAGCCGGTGAGGCTCCTGCCTGGGCGGGTTATTTATTTGCCCACGCTTGTATTCGGCAAGTATGACTAAGGTCCCAGCTCTATGTCTGTCTCTGGTCTAGGGATTGGGGGTACCCCTTAACCCCACTCTAGAGAGAGTCTCCCAGAGGAGGCTGTGGTGTCTTAGCTCTGAAAGATGACATCCCATCCCGGGAGAGGGACTGTCCGGCTCCCAGAAGGGGGGACAGAGCCGTGAGAGGGTGTCCAAGCCAGGGGCCAGGAGGAGGGGACACAGGCCAGGCTGGCTTGACGTTCTGGTGTCTGGCCTGGTTGGATGCAGGCGTGCGGTGCTGACTCCAAGGAGTCACCCACAAGGCAGCTGAATGCTGGGGCCGAACGTGGAGGACCGGTCCGAGTGGGAGACAGTCACATGCATGCCCCAGAAATCTTCAGGCAATTTCTTTTAACTTTTTATTTTGAAATACTATCGAACACAGAAAGTTGCAGAAGAGCACCAACAATTCTCGTATACGCCTTTCGTTCGGGCCAGGCGCGGTGGCTCACGCCTGTCATCCTAGGATGACTCTGGGAGGCCGAGGCGGGAGGAGCGCTCGAGGTCAGGAGTTCGAGACCAGCCTGAGCAAGAGCGAGACCCCCCCGTCTCTGCTAAAAATAGAAAAAAAAAATTAGCTGGACACAGTGGCACGGGCCTGCAGTCCCAGCTACTCGGGAGGCTGAGGCTGAGGAGGATCACTTGAGTCCAGGAGTCTGAGGTTGCTGTGGGCTAGGCTGATGCCACTGCACTTTACCTGGGGTGACTGGGGGAGACTCTGTCCTTCCTCCAAAAAAGCCCTTTGTCTGCTCCCCAGCCACCCGCACTGTGCCACATTTGCCGTATAATTATATATATATATATATATGAAACATGCATATATGTGCACTTCTTTGGCTGAACTATTTGAGAGCAAGTTGTAGCTGTGATGTTCCTTGGCCCCCAGTAGTTCACTGTCTGTTCCCTATGAACAAGAGCATCCTCCTGCACAAACATGCTCCCGTTTTCCCCGCAGTCCGTTTTCAGAGTTCACCGATAACGTTTTCTTTGCTGGCCCAAGGTCTAAATCCTGGATCAGTCGTTGCAGCTAATTAATCATCATGTCTCTGGGTCTCCCTTAATCTGAGTCAGTCCCTCAGCCCTTCCTTGTCTTTCATGACAATGACCTTTTTTTTGGAGAGTCAAACAAAGTTAGTTGTTTTGAAGACCGTCCATCAGCTGGCTGGCGTGCTGGTTCCTCGTGGCCAAGGTCAGGTTGTACATCTTTGGCTAGAACCCCAGAAGCCATGCCGGGTCCCCCCGAAGCGCATCCTACCAGGAGGGACCCCGTGTCAGCCTGGGTCACTGAGGTGAGGTGGGCCACGTTTCCCCACTGTGTGAATGCCCTGGTGCCTGTTGCAGTTTCACCCACTGGGTTTGGCATCAGTTCATGATTTCTTCTGATGATTTTTTTTTTTTAAAGTGGCAGTAAAATTCACGTAACATAACATTGACCGTGGGCCTTTTTAAAGAGCACAATTCAGCGGCATTTAGTGCATTCACAGCGTTGTGCGGCCACCACCTGTACTGAGTGACAGAACATTCTTATCATCCCAGACGGAAGCCCTGAGCCCATTAGCAGACGCTTTGCATTCTCCTGTTTCTCCCCAGCCCCTGGCAACCAGTAATCTGCTTTCTGTCTCTGTAGATTTGCCTGTCCTGGACGTTTCACACAAATGGAATCGTACAGTATGTGGCCTTTTGTGCCTGGTCCCTTTCATTCAGCGCTGTGTCTTCAAGGTTCATCCATGGCGTGGCATGGACCAGTGCCTCGCTCCTTTTTACGGCTGAGTAGTATTTCATTGAATGGCTGCACCATTCACCCACTGATGTTTTGGATGAGATTTTATATATATATATTTTTTTTTTATTTACTTATAACTTATTTATTTATTTTTGCCCACCTTGATTTCAAGGACGATTTATTTTTTGTAGAGATGGAGGGTCTTGCTACCATTGCCCAGGCTGGTCTCAAACTCCTGGCCTCAAGCGACCCTTCCCGCCTCAGCGTTCCCAAAGTGCTGGGATTACAGGTGCGAGCCACGGCGCCCGCCCGGCCTCAGGGATGACTTTTAGCCGCTTCGGCCCGGCGCCACTCACCGGCGGCGACGCCTCGCCCGCCCGCGGCCGCCACTCGCGGTCCCCACGGCGGTCTGCGCCGCGCATTGACCACGCGTCCGCCTCGCTCTTGTGTGATGAGGAAAGCTTGAAAGCACTGGAAGCTTCTTTTACTTTGCAGGCAGCTTTACTTGTAATCGGAACAGGTAACATACACACATGTGTTTTCACTGCGTTATTTTTAAATGTTCGCAGTTTTATTTTGGCACATGAGAAATTAGAAAAGCCATAGCACGCTGCCGGCCAGAGTCGCTGCGCGCCTTCACCTGTGGCCGCCGGCGCGGTCCAGGCTGGGCCGGACGTGGTTGGGGGCTGGAAGAGGAAGAGGCCGAGAAGGGGCATGGAAGAGAAAGGAGAAGCGTGGAGGGCTGAGGATGAAAGTTGGATGAGTGGCCAGGGGCAGGCATCGGAGATGACCTCTGGCCCTGCCCGGGCTGGCGGCTAAGCCCAGCCCCGAGGCCCGGAGCTCAGGAGGCCGTGTGGGTGCCGTCCTATGGGTGCAGCCCCTCTGCGAGGGGAGACACCTGCACGTCTTACGGGCGCCGCCGCAGAACCTCGGGCAGAGCAGTGACTTGCTAGAGGCTTTCCGGAGGAAGAGTTGGGATTGGAACCCGAGCCTCGGTGACTTAGGCCACATGGAGTGTACAGGGGCGGGGTAGGGGTTGGGCAGAGAAAAAGAGAAGAGTTGCATAAGACGGTTCACACAGTGACTCACAGCGAGATTGTGCTGAGTCAACAGGCCCGTGGGGCAGGCTCAGCGCGGGTCCCGCCCCCTGTGCCCATCACCCCCCCACACCAGCCCTGCTTTCAGGCCTCCAGGGTTGGGCCTCACCCTCCCCAGCCCCATTAAACCCCCCATCAGCACACAGGGTCAGACTCCACCTGCAGCCCAGTGGCGTAGCAGCTCACGCCTGTGACCCTAGAACTTTGGGAGGCTGAGGCAGGAGGATGGCTTGAGCCCAGGAATCTGAGGCCAGTCTGGGCAACATAGCAAGACTCCCATATGTGCAAAAAAAAAAAAAAATTTTTTTTTTTTAAATTAGGCAGGTGAGGTGGTAAGAATCTGTAGTCCTAGTTACTCAGGAGGCTGAGACAGGAGGATCGCTTGAGCCTGGGAGTTCAAGGCTGCAATGAGCTTGCGAGCACGCCACTGCACTCCAGCCCGGGTGACAGGGTGAGACCCTGTCTCTAAAATACATACAGTAAGACCCATCTGGATCCAGCAGGGCTCATGTTCTCCTGGCCTTTGCCCGGGCTCTTTCCCCTGCCTGGGACACCCAGCTGGACCGAGTGACCCTTTGCTTCCTCCTCAAGCAGGAACTACAGCAAATGAGTCCTCTGCCAGCATGCATTTTTCTTCTGGTTCGAGGGGCCGCTGTGCCGTTTCTCACACACGCCACCCCTTTGCCTATGCTGGTTCCACTTTGTGCAATGCCTTCCCTCCCCCCAATTCCTGTTCCTGGTCACCTCCTATTCACTCTTCCAGGGTCCCACTCTGGGGAGCCCTCCCCGCCCCCAGGCGGAGCCCCTCCGCACCCCTGATGCCCTTTTCTTCAGCTCAGCCTTATTGAAGGGGTTGGGGTGCTTCATCCGCCCTCCAAAGACTGGGGGCTCCATGGGTGCCGGGCAGAGGACGAAGGTTCTTGAGGGTCCCAGCATCCCCTGGCAGGGGGCAGGCACAAAAGCGGGTGACATGGGAGGTTTGGCGGCTCAGGAAGCGGCTGACGGAGTTGGGGTACCCAGCCCGGAATTGCTGCCCCCCGGGGGCCCAAACCCTTCTCTTCAGTACCATTTTTTGGGGGTTGCTGTGGGTGCAGAGAAGGGTCTGGGGATTGAGGGGCAAAGCCAGGGTCCTCAGGGAAGGCCAGCTCCCCGCCTGGCCAATCTGAGACAGGCTTTTCTGCTGGAATGGGTGCTCGAGGAGGTGCTGAGCTCCTCATCACGAGGAGCAATCGAGGGACCGGGACGCACGTTTCGCCAGTCTGTGGCTCTGCCGCTATGGCAGCAGAATGGGTCGGGGTGCCGGGTGCGGAGTGAGACGGGCCGGGGTTGGTGAGGACACAGGCTAAGGGCGGCACAGGGGAACGGGGGCTACAGGAACAAGCGCGCATCTACGGAGCAGCCGCTCAGCAGAAGGTGGGGGCCCTGCTCCAAGCTCCTGCTGCTGCCCTCAAGCCATGGTGGCGGGACTGGCCCAAGGTGTCCGGCCCGCGGGGGGACAGGACAGTCAGAGCAAGCATTCCCACGGCCTGGCCGCCCGCGACCCCACAGTTCCCAACGCGGCCGGGTGGGCTGGAGCCCCCTCCCCTCCCCTGCCCGCCGCCTTGGCCGGGGCCTGCATTTCTCCTCGGTGAGCTCAGTCCCCGGGGACTCGGGCCCTGGGGCCAGGCCAAGACACAGCTGCCGGCCCGCCGCCCAGGAACCTGAGAACGTGACCTCAGCCTCTCCTCCCGGGAGCGCAGGCCGCCCTCTGTGCCTCCCTGGAGCCCTCCAAGGCCGGGCGCAGCCCCTCTCCGCGCCCCAGTTCCACCGCCCTGTCCCAAAGCCTTGGCACGGGGCGTTTCCACTGCCCGGAGGGAGCATGTGCCCCGTGCCCCGGAGGCTCCTGTCACCTCACTGCCCACTCTGACCCTCCGGCTCTTCTCACCTTCACTCCGTCATTTGTCATTCGACAAACACTCACTGCACACCTACTTGGTGCCACGCCCTGTTGTCCATAGAGGTGACCCAGGACAGACCTGGTTCCTGTCCCTGATGGGGCAGACACATGAGAAACAAGAAGGTGAACAAGGATGGGCGTGGTGGCTCAGGCCCGTAATCCTAGCACTCTGGGAGGCCGAGGCGGGAGGATCGCTCGAGGTCAGGAGTTCAAGACCAGCCTGAGCAAGAGCGAGACCCCGTCTCTACTAAAAATAGAAAGAAATCAATTGGCCAACTAATATATATAGAAAAAATTAGCCGGGCACGGTGGCGCATGCCTGTAGTCCCAGCTACTCGGGAGGCTGAGGCAGGAGGATCGCTTGAGCCCAGGAGTCTGAGGTTGCTGTGAGTGAGGCTGACGCCACGGCACTCACTCTAGCCTGGGCAACAAAGGGAGACTCTGTCTCAAAAAAAAAAAAAAAGAAAAGAAAAGAGAGGAAGGAAGAAAAGAAAGAAAGAAAGAAAGAAAGAAAGAAAGAAAGAAAGAAAGAAAGAAAGAAAGAAAGAAAGAAAGAAAGAAAGAAAGAAAGAAAGAAAGAAAAAGAAAGAAAGAAAGAGAGAGAACACATAAGAACCATCGGGACAAGAGGGTTCAGAGGGAGCGAGAGATTTCAGCGTGGGGAGGTCAGGACAGGCCTGGCTGAGAAGGGGATCAGAGGGAGGAGAGAGGCCTGCAAGGGAAACAGCCAGGGGAAGGGTGTTCCAGGCAGAGGGAACGGAAAGTGCAAAGGCCCAGAGGAGAAAGGGGTGGCCGGAGAGGAGCGACAGACAGCGAGGCGGCCAGGGTGCCGCTAAGCGAGGGGGCTCGAGGGGCAGGAAGGCAGGGGAGCTGGCGGGGCGGTGTCCCAAGAGGCCAGAGCGTCTGGGATTCTGGCCCCAGCACAGTGGAAGCCCCTGGAGGGTTTTAGCAGGGGAAGCTGGTCTGGCTTAGTTTGTAAAGGATCACTCTGGAAGTTCCGCTTCTCCTCCCAGGGAGCCCTCCTTGGTCCTTCGCAGGGCCTTCTCTGGGCTCCCACGGCCTCCTCCTCCTCCTCCTCCTCGGTCAGGGCTCTGACCCCTCCCCATGGGATCCTGCGGGCGGGCTCGGCGCTGAATCCCCAAGTCCAGCATGGAGCCTGGTGCCCCGCAAGCGAAGTCGCCGCCAGGTGAATGAATGAATCAGGAGCTGGGACCTGAACGTGCCCAAGGCCAGCCCTTGAGACCACCACCCCCAGACACTCCCTGCCTGGACACAGATACATCCAGCCCCCGTTAGAACAGGGCCTTGGTCAGGGGAAAAGATGGGGGCTGGGAGGGGGAGCTTCCCGAGGGAGGGGGCGTGAGAACAGCTGGGAAGAAAGGGAAGTGGAGGGAAGGGAACGCACTTCCGTGGGGCGCCTGCAGCTCTGTCTGCAGCCTGGGGAACAGGGACGGGGGAGGCCGTTCTCCGGCCCTTCTTGGGGAGCGGGCTGTGGTTTCCCTGCCCCGGGCCCCTGCAGCGGGTCTGAGGGCCTGTCCCCTGTCCTGCCCGCCCAAGCTCTTGGGCTGCAGACCACACCAACCTTTTGCGCCCTGGCCTCCCTCTGGACTTCAGGTTCTCTTGCTCGCCTCCAAACCACGATGCTGTGATGTCCCCCAACTGCCTTGTCCTGGCCTCCCTGGCCCCTGAAGCTTGTCCTCTTCCCTGTAGGGGTGTCACTTGCTCCCCCTCGACTCCCTCTCCTGCTGCTTCGGAGAAGGGGAGGACTCCCCTGACCTCCTCCCCCCTGAGCTGGTGGTTGAGGTCTCTTCCGGGATACAGTGAAATGCACACAGCGAACGCCCATCTCACATCTGCCCGGCCCCAGCTCCTGTCACCTCCCCTTGCTCCGCACCTCGTCCCACAGCCCCCCAACTCCATCCTTTCCTTCTCCACCTGCTCTGGCCCCTGTTCTCCCGCTCTGGCTTCTGGGGGGGGGGTGTTGGCCAGTAGGAGGCCCTGCCCGATGGCCTTGGAGGAAAGTGAGAATGGGACACTAATCCTCCTGGATCACTCCCTGTGGGGCCACCTCAGCTGGCTGTGTCCCGTAACCAAAGGTCCTGTCCACATGACTCTCTGCCCCGGCTCTGCTGACCTTTCCTTCCCCTTGCCCCAGCAGGAACACCCGGAGAGGGTGCCGCTAACCCAGGTGCCCCCCCAAACCCTGCCCGCCCCACGGCATATAGTCCCTGTAGCACACCTGCCTCCAACGACCCTGTTTGAATGTGTCAGTTCTGTCCCCCGGACCCCCACCCCGGGTCCCCGTCTTCCCCTCCGCAGCCCTGTTTAAACCACTTCGGGACGAGCGTGGACTACAGTCGACAGCCGCAGGTGAGCGCGCACGGCGACTGTGGCCGACAGCCGGGAAGCCGTGACTTTTCTAATTTCTCATGTATCAGAATAAAATTGTGAACATTTGAAATTAACGCAATGCAAACACATATTTCGGACTGACGTTACGAGTAAAGCTGGCTGTGAACGAAAAGGAGCTCTCAGTGCTTCCAGGCTTTCCCCATCACACAAGAGCAAGACGGGCGCGGTCAACGGCAGCACAGGCCGCCCTGCGGGACGGACCGCGAGAGCCGGATGCGGGCGAGGCCTGGAGGCCGGCCAGCGCCCTCGCGGAGTGGTTAAGCTCACTGTGACCAGCGAGCCCTCCGCCCTCAGTCCCAGCTCTCCTTCCCCAGCGCTTCGGGGTTTGCATGACTCGGTCCTCTCACTTGAAGCACAGCAGCTTTTGAGGCCACAAACTGTATCCCTGCTCCTGGACACACGCGCTCCTCCCTTGCTGGGGCCTCACACTTGCCTGGCCCCTGTGCTACGTCTGTGGTCTCTTAGATGTTGGGGGCCCCCAGGGCTCAGTCTCCTGGGCTCAGTCTCCTGTCTGGTCCTCCGCTCTGGCCTGGGGGGACTTCGCCCTCTCTCCGAGCCTCGGTGCCTCTCTCTGTCACGACAGGCTGATGCTGGCTGGGCCATCTTTGTCTTTTTTCTTTCCTTTTTTTTTTTTTTTTTTTGAGACAGAGTCTTGCTCTGTTGCCTGAGCTAGAGTGCCCTGGCATCAGCCTCGCTCACAGCAACCTCAGACTCCTGGGCTCAAGCGATCCTCCTGCCTCAGCCTCCCGAGTAGCTGGGACTACAAGCGTGGGCCACCATGCCTGGCTAATTTTTTTTTTTTTTTTTTTGAGACAGAGTCTCGCTTGTTGCCCAGGCTAGAGTGAGTGCTGTGGCGTCAGCCTAGCTCACAGCAACCTCAAACTCCTGGGCTCAAGCAATCCTGCTGCCTCAGCCTCCCGAGTAGCTGGGACTACAAGTATGCGCCACCATGCCCGGCTAATTTTCTATATATATTAGTTGGCCAATTAATTTCTTTCTATTTATAGTAGAGACAGGGTCTCGCTCTTGCTCAGGCTGGTTTTGAACTCCTGACCTCGAGCAATCCGCCCGCCTCAGCCTCCCAGAGTGCTGGGATGACAGGCGTGAGCCACCGCGCCCGGCTAATTTTTTTCTATATATGGTTTTAGTTGGCCAGTTAATTTCTTTCTATTTTTAGTAGAGGCGGAGTCTCGCTCTTGCTGAGGGTGGTCTGGAACTCCTGACCTTGAGCGATCCTCCCGCCTCGGCCTCCCAGAGTGCTGGGATGACAGGCGTGAGCCACCGCGCCCCATCTTTGTCTTTAACCCGTAAGATTCTTCCAGGGCCCTGCCTCCGCCCCAGATGGGACATTACCCAGACCTGCCTCTGTACCTTCCCTGGGTATCTGCTCTTTCTCCAGAGCCTGGGGCACGCCCATCTTCCTTCCAGCCCGCCCCACCCCCCCCTCACCGGGCCCGGAGGAATATTCCAGACACTCAGGCCTCGCGCGAAGCTCCCTACCATCCCCCGTCTTCCTATCCCGAACTGGCCTCCCAGTTTCATGGAAACCCTAAGTCATCCATGCGTGGGAGGCTTCCGTGGGTCGGAGCACAGTTCTGCAAGGCTCAGCGCCAAGGCCGCCTCCTCCAGGCAGCCTTCCCTTCCTGCCGGCAGGTAAGCGCCCCTCCCGGCTGGCTCCTCGTCCCGCCGGTGCCCGACCGCACCCCGCGGTCCGCCGCCCGTCCTCGGGTGCGGGCGTAGAGCTGCTGGCAGGGGCAGATGCATGCGTGAACGAATGAGTGAATGAACGAATGAGGTGCGGGAAAGCGGTCTGGAGGCAGGGGCTCCGGGCAGGGGCTCCGCAGAGGGCATTACCCTCGAGGCCCCAGCTCCGGCCTGCAGCGACGTGCGCGCCTCCCTGGGCCAGGAGGAAGGCGCGTCCGGATTGGCGCGGGCAGGGGGAGGCGGGCCTAGGCCGAGCCGCCGCGAGCCCCTATTGGCCCACTCGTCGGGACTCTGCCCAATCAACGCGGTCGCTTCCTCCAGGGCGCCCTCTCGTCGCCCTAGCAACGGTCAGCGGACCCCAGTCGCCCGGGCAACTGTCCCAGGCCTCCCGTCAGCCTTTGCCTGGGCCCCTCCGGTCACCCGGACAACCGCTCCCCGTTCCGGTTAACCATCACCCTTCCCCCGTCGCCCTGGCAACCGTCGCCGGGGGCCCCACCAGCCCCCTGGACGCCGTCCTCGTCCTGTCCGCCGGCCTCCGCGCCCCCCGGCCTCCGCGCCAGCCCCCGGGGTCCCCGGGCCCCCCTGCGCTGGCCCGGGGCCCGGCCCTGGGCGGGGGTCCCTGCTCCGCCGGGGCCCGCCCTGCGCGGGGGCCTCCGCGCTCCTGCGTGGGACCGTCCGGCCGCCGCAGGGAGCTCTTCAAAATGCAGGCCATGTCCGTCCCTGCTGAAAACCCTGCCCGGCTTCCCTTGAGAGTCGGGCGCACGCTCCTCGCGGGCCTGGCGGCCTGGCTGTCCCCGCTCGCCCGCCCGCCCGCCCGTCCTGCCTTGGCAGCCGGGCTGGTCGCGCCTCGGACCTTCCCACGCACTGCCTTCCGCTCCCCCTTAAAGTGCGTCCCCTCCCCGAAAGCTGGGGTCCCCCCCTCCCCCGCGCTCCCTCAGGGAAGCCTCGCGCGGGCCGTCACGGCGTGCACGGGAGGAAGGCTGTGTCCTTCTCGTTCACTCTGTCCCTGGAGCAGCGCCTGGCACCTACGTTGAGCGTAAAAGGGTGTTACTCTGGGGACCAGGGAGGGGCGGGGGGGGGGGGTGTCGACCAGCAGGGAGGCCCATCCCAGAGGCAGGAGGATGCACTTCTCTGACCCCACAGGCCCTCAGGCTGCAGGTAATGACGCTGTCCCCCAAAGGCCAGGCAGACGCCAGGGAGATAGAGGCTGATGCCGTGACAGGCCTGGGGTTGGGCGCTTCCCCTCCCCTTGGCAATCCCCCCCCCCATCTGGAAGCTGGAGCCAGAGGCCTCCAGAAAGTCAGCAGGAAGCGCGGCTAATTTGGAGCAGAAGGTTCCAGGAGCCGGAGAGGCAGGCTTGCTTCGGGTCGCAGAGGGGACCTCCTGGGAGCTCAGCGAGTCCAGAATCTCACGCGTGCTTCCAGGGCCGCGAGTCCCTTTTCCCAGGGATGGGAGACGCGGGCCAGCCCCAGGCCGGGGTGGCCAGAGAACTTGACCTGACCAGGCCTAGGGTCAGGAGGAGGAGGAGGAGGGGGATCGCGGGAGCTGCCCCCGGGGCCTGGCTGGAGAGGAGACTGCACACCCACCTGCCTGCCCACCAGGGTCCCCTGCTTGCTGGGGCTGTCAAAAGCCAGGCGGGGAGGCCCCCCCCCTACTCTTAAGCTACAAATACCCTCCTCGGCCGAGGCCGGGGCGCCGCCGTCTGAAAGATCTTTCTGCACTGATGTGGCGATTGAGCACTTGAACCATGGCTGGCGTGACTGAGGCACTGCATTTTAATTGTTATTTCGTTTTAAACTAATTTACATTTTAAGTTGAATCCCGCCAGACATGGCTGGCAGCGCGGTGGCATTCTGCATGAAGACCCAGGCTGGATGTGGGAGCCGGGGACGGGAAGGGCCAAGTTTATCATCTGGCCGGCCACGGCAAGGAGCAGGCTGGGGTCCCAGGGAGGGGAGAGGCAGGACACTCGGTCCCAGCATCTGGCGCCACGGAGCAGAGGGACACGGGAGTGCCCGGGGTCAAAGTGCCGGCTCAGGTGTGCACGCGCCCACGCCTGCAACGTGAAGGCCCGCAGATGCACTCACGTGCCGCCCGGGGTCCCGAGCCTGTGGGAGACCCAAGAGTCTGCCTGCGTGCCCGGACGTCCCTCGGTCCCCGGGCACACTCCCACGGCGGGCGTGTGCTCCTGGGAGTCCCCCCTCCCCCGCTCCTGGGCAGGCTGGCAGGAAGGGGGCCGCTAGTCCAGCAGGTCTTGCAGGAAGGCCCACATGTACTGGTGCATCTCCCGGGGGTGGCTCTGCGGGATCCAGTGGCCCGCCCCTGGCAGGATGTGGGCCTCCAACCGGCCGGGCACAAAGCGGCTGCCGATGGCCGCCACCAGCCCCAGCTCGAAGTACTGGTCTTTCTCCCCCCACAGCAGCAGTGTGGGCGCGGCCAGCTCCTGGGGCTCCAACGGGAAATTCCTGTGGCCAAGACAGACAGACAGACAGACAGACAGACGGATGGATGCCCCCCCACCCCCTGCCCCAGCGACTCTCCTGAGCTTCCGGCCCCACGCCCGTTCTCACCTGAAGAGGTTTCGGTAGTAGTTGATGGGCCCGGTGAGGCCATTGGGCTGTGAGAAGTTATACAGGAAGGCCTCGAGCTCGGTGGGGGTCAGGTGCGGGATGCCTGACTTGCGGTGAGCTAAGGTGGTCTTCAGGATCTGGGCAGACAGCAGGACTCTGGTGTCAGTGCCCGGCCAGCCCCCCGCCTCCCCAGCCTGCCGCCCCCCAGCCCCAGCCCCTCGCCCCACTGCACCTGGAAGTCAGACATGGACAGAAACTTCTCGGGCAGCCAGGGAAGCTGGAACAGGAACATGTAGTTCGAACGGAAGAGCTGGCCAATGTGGCGCAGACAGTAGTCTGGGGTGGGTGGGTTGGGGGACAGAGGTGAGGCCTGTTAGGCCCCCACACACCTGAGCCCCTACGCATGCCCAGGTCGGGCACACGGGCCTCAGGAGTGCCGCCGCTGCGTTGCCTGAGTCTGTAAAAGACACCAGACGGCCCTCCTGGCCCCGTACCAGCCTCCTACCCAGACAGATGGCGCTGGGCGGTCGCCATCCTCAGAATGGGGGGGGTCCTCCGTCTGCAGCTCGGGGGAGCCCCCGCATTCACTGGTGTGCATCCGCTGCCTAGCCCAGGATGCATTTCCCCCTGCTCCATTCAGCTGACATTCATTGAGCACCTACTGTGTGCCAGGCCCTGTTCTAGACCCTGGAGACACAGCAGCGAATGGGACAGACAGGACTTCCTGCCCTCACGGGAGCCTAGAGTCTAGAGCAGGGGTCCTCAAACTTTTTAAACAGGGGGCCAGTTCACTGTCCCTCAGACCGTTGGAGGGCCGGACTATAGTTTAAAAAAAACGATGAACAAATTCCTATGCACACTGCACACATCTTATTTTGAAGTAAAAAGACAAATGGGCAAAAACACCCGCAGGTGGGCCGGGTGCGGTGGCTCACGCCTGTAATCCCAGCACTCTGGGAGGCCGAGGCGGGCGGATTGCTCCAGGTCAGGAGTTCGAAACCAGCCTGAGCAAGAGCGAGACCCCCGTCTCTACTATAAAGAGAAAGAAATTAATTGGCCAACTAATATATATATAGAAAAAATTAGCCGGGCATGCCTGTAGTCCCAGCTACTCGGGAGGCTGAGGCAGGAGGATCGCCTGAGCCCAGGAGATTGAGGTTGCTGTGAGCGAGGCTGACGCCACGGCACTCACTCTAGCCTGGGCAACAGAGCGAGACTCTGTCTCAAAAACAAAACAAAACAAAACAAAACACACAGGCAGGTGGCCGGCGGGCCGTAGTTTGAGGACGCCTGGTCTAGAAGGAGAGACGGGCACGAAATAACCACAAGGAGAGTGAGGAGGGGGAGAGAGAAAGAGAGAGAGGTCACGTAGCTACGACTCCCATGCCGGGAACTAAAAGCAGGAGCTGTGACACAGGCAGTGGGCAGCCTCGGATGGCATCTCATGCTCCCGCAGTGGCTTTAGTTACCTGTGCCTTCCCTGCCAGAAGAAAGTCATTTAACCTCTCTTGCCTCAGTTTCCCCCAGCTGTAACACAGGGGAATAACACTTTCATAAGCCCAGGAGCCTTGGGCAGGTTACTGCACACAGGCTCCTTGCTACTGCGTAAGTGCTCAAAGAATGTGGGCTGCTCCTAAATGCATTATCATCGACTTTAGACTGCGAAGTGACGCAAGGGAAGAAACCCGGGTTCACTGCTGCGCCCCCTGCCCCTGGCAGGTGGACAGGTGTACATTGCAAATGTAGCCACACACACACACCCCCCTGCACGCAGGTACAGCCCAGTGTCCCAGACTCCCCGACACACCTTGGTACACGGACATGGGCGGACCGCTGACCACAACCATGCGCTCCACCATGGACGGGTAGTAGATGGAGAAATTCCAGGCGATAAGAGCACCCCAGTCGTGGCTCACCAGGATGCACTTGGAGTAACCTGAGGGGCAGAGAAGCTGGTGTGAGGTGCCAGGTAGGGCTGAGGGCGGGGGGTCACAGGCCCCAGCAAGGAGGAAGCAGGGGCGGAGGGGGAAGGGGGGATGGGTGTGTGTGCAGGATGGGGGAGGTGGCTTCTGGGACGCGGGGCGTGTCTGCACCCAGGCCTAGGATGACATCCTCGATGTCCGCCATCAGCAGGCTGGTGGTGTAGCAGTCCACGTCCCGCGGCGCGTCGGAAGGACCATAGCCACGCAGGTCCACGGCCACGACGTGGAAGCGGCTCTGGAACTCCCTGAGCTGGTAGCGCCAGGAGAACCTGCCCGGTGGGCGGGGAGGGAAATTGAGTCAGGGCTCCCGGGCTGCGCCTCCGTCCTACGCCCAGCAGAGACCATTGGCAAGCCCAGCTTCCTGCTCCAGATTTCCCAGAAAGGAGGACGGGAATCCCAGGCAGAGGCTAAGACCAGCTGCACCCCAAACCCAGGGCATCTCGACCTCAGCACCCCTTGGTCGCCTCCCTTCATGTCCTCCGGGCCCCAGGCACCCTGGCGCAGCCCCCTCGGCCCCTGGCATCCCCTCCGGGCCCTACACGCTCCGCGCGCCCCAGCCTACCCCGCCCACCCAGCCCTCCTCGCCGCGTCTTGGGTTCCCGGGCGGCTGGTCGGTCCGAGCCCCACCGGCCCCGCGCCCCGCGCGCCCCGCGCGCACGTACCAGTTCTCGGGGAAGCCGTGCAGGAACAGCATGAGGGGTCCGTTGCCTCGCCCAGCCGACACGTAGTGCAGTCGCAGGCCCGAGCTCTGCGGGGTCGGGGCGCACGGTGTGAGGCGCGGGAACCCCCCTTCCTAGGCTCGAAGCCCAGGCCTGCGGGCTGACCGGGCATGCCCGCGGCCCCGGCCCGCGCGCGCTCACCTTGAGGGTCAGGAAGGCGTGCTCGCCCAGCGAGGGGTCGCTCAGGCAGGCGGGGGCCGCGCGCCGGCGGCGCCCGCAGCAGCCGCGCCGGGGCCGGCACAGCACGTGCGCCAGCGCCACGCAGCCGTAGGCCGCCGCGGCCACCAGCGCCGCGGAGAACACGAGGCTCCACAGGAAGGCGCGGAGCAGCTTCAGCGACAGGCGCGACGGCGCCAGCAGCGCCGTCACCACCAGGTCCGGCATGTGCCCGCGCTCGGGGGCCGCGGCGCCGCCGTCGGGGGCCTGCGCCGGGGGCGCGCGCGGCAGCGGCGAGGCGGGCCGCCCTGCGCCCGGGGCCCCGGGCCCCTCCGTGCCGTCGGGCTGGCGGGCCGCGCCGAGGGAGAGGCGGGCGGCTAGGGCCGAGACCGCCGCGGCTCGAGACTCACCTGAGCGCCAGGTAAACAGACACCTGGGCGCGCCAGGGACGGGGACCCGGGCCAGGGCGCGGGGGCGGGGCCCGCGGGGCCGGGGAGGAGCTTGTGCGGAAAACCGGGGGCGTGGGCGGGGCCGAGGGCGGCCTGGGCGGGGCTTAAGCCGGGGGCGGGGCCTGCGGGGACTCCCGCACCAGGCGGCGGCGCCGCGGAAGCGCTGGAGGTAGGTTCGGAGCGGGCGCAAACCTGCGGCAGGACCCCCTGAGGGCGATGGGCGGGGCCAGGGGCGAGGGGGCGGGGCCTATGCAGAGTAGGTGCGGCCTTCGGGCCGGAAAGGCGGACCCAACGTGGCCTGGGCGCGGTGTCAGGGCTAGGGGGCGTGGCCTGCGCGGGTGGGCGGGAGCGTGGGTGGAGCCTAGAGGAGGCGAGGCCTAACATTGGGCAGCGAAGGCCGGAGCCCTCGGTGAGGGGGCTGGGCCAATGGGACGGGGGCGGGGCCGGAACCTAATATGGCGGGTCGGGCGGGCCCGGAAGCGGAAGAAGGGGGACGGGCAATGCTATGGCTCGGATTAGAGGGCGGGCGCGGGCGGCCTCAGCGGGCCGAGGTAGCCTCGGGAGCCCCGGCCGCCGCCCGCTGGGAGCTCCCCGCCCCAGAGCGAGAGACCCTCTCCCCGGCCTGGCGCGGAAGACCTAGCAGCACCTTCATGCAGCCCCGGTTCCAACGGCGGGTCCAGCGGCCTCGGCCCAGCGCCGTCCTCCTGTTGGCCCAGCAGGCCCTCCGGCCCGCCCGCGCACGGCCGTGATTGGATGGCGGCGGCTATTGATGTCCGAGTGACAGGTCCCAGCCGGGGAGCCAATCCGCAAGTGGAGACGGGATACCCTGACTCCTAGGGGGCAGGCCCGGCTCCCCAGAGGAGGACCGGGCCAACTGAGTCACTGGGGCTCTGGCGGAAAGAGGAAGCAGGGCAGGGCCCGGTGTCACAGAGCCCTGTCCTTGCAAGGAACCAGCTTCTTCCTCCTGTTTTGCAACCTGCCCCCAAGATCCTGCAACACGTTAGGGACGCCTGTCATTATTTAACCCTTACAGCAGCACTGTTAAGTGTAGGTAGTCTTATCACATCCCTGCAGTACAGATCATGAACCTGAAATTCGGGGATGAAATCACTTGACTTAAAGCTATAAATCTGGCTAGACAGCAATCCAGAATGACAGGGAGAAAGACAGCAATCTGTCTCCACCTCCCTTCCTCCTGGGGGCGGCCATTAGAATGCCTTTGTATCTTCTGGTGGTTACCTAGGTATCACTAAATGTGCTTCTGTAACTATTTCTTGATTTAACAACTTGAGGCATTACCTACAGATTTACATCGCCACCACTGGACGTGCTATTTTTTCTGTTGGTTTCATTTAAACTACCCACCATCCTTTGACACCTGCTGCTCCTTCTTCTACCTCCCACTTTTATCTATACACCTTTGTATTTATTGTCAAGGCTGCTAAACATCATACTGTCCTGGGACCATAATGCAGTCCAGGAAGTTATTACTTAAAGGTGAAGAGTGGTTTATGGTGTTCTCAGTAAACAGTGCATCTCAGAGTTGGAACAGATAGATGTCTATGATCACACAGTCTCACATTGTTCTCCCTGGACTTAACGACCTAGCTTTTTTCTTGCTTGATTAGCCTAATATCATAATTTTGGCTTCTTTTATACTTTCCATCAAATCAATTCTCTGACAACTTGATGTTCTCAGGATCTCCCAGAGAGAGTCCTCTAATCTGGCTGCACGGCTGGTGGGTGTCTGGGGACCTCTGGTCTTCCTCTGCTACACATCATTGACCCCCGCCCTCACCTCACCTCCTCCCAACTCCTTCTTAAACAAAAAGACAGCAGTAGTCACAGGAAGGTAACTTTATATTCAGTACAAATGTTTATTTTTGCAATGAGAACTGCACAAAAAAAAAAGAACCTTTAGTATATAAGTGAAAAGTCTACGAATTCCCTTCTACAAATGTCTAAAGTGTTTAATACAAGTCTCAGATTCACTGACATAATTATTGGCCAAGCGATCCGTGCATACAGTACATTGGGGGCTTGTACACACCTCTTACTCTTGTATGGGACTAAGATTTCTAGTACTGTGGGAAGGATTGGGAAATGGCTGGAGAAATTAAATAGATCCCAGTTCTAAGGACAACCCAGTTAGATGTGAAGGTGGCCGTGGCAGAGTTAAATCTTCAGCAGGAAGGTGCATACAAAACCATCTCTCCAGCTCAACAGTTGGGCCAGCCTGGGGAAGTTACTGAACAAAACAAGGAACAAAAAACAGGGGGTGGGATGAGATGGAAGAAACCCCAAAGAACCAAAATATGTCACACTTGCACTGGCACAGTGGTCTATGAGGAAGTGCCTGGGTGGGTAGGGATGTCAAGGAAGTCAGGGGCCCCTGGCTGGATGCCCCAGCTACACCCTCGCTGGGAGGTTTGGCAGATCTAAACACAAGACGATAAAGGGCCTTACAGGCTGAAAAGGGGACATGTAGGTTAATAAACAGTGCTAGAAACGTTTCGGTTTGTCTCTGCATACATATAAATTATATACTTGTATCTTACATCCTAGGGGGCTGTTCTTGGGCGCCACCCGTGCCTTGTGGCTAGGGCATGTGCATACACAGGCAGGGCTGGCCAGGCGGCCATCCGTGGGCTTTCTCGGGCAGGAATGTGTGCGTGTGTATGTATGTGCGTGGGGGATGAGGATCCTATTGGGGGGGGGGTGTACACTTATCTAAGAATATCTGGTTAACCCTGAGCTTAAATGAAAGGAGTTAGGTAGAGGCAAGCAAGGTAGGAGAAGTGGCCCAAGTCCTTTGGTGAGGGGAGGACCAGGACGGAGGAGGGTGAAGGGGAAGAATACTGTCTGGAGTATGGCCAGGGTTCTGCCGGAGCATGTCACCCACCTAGGCCAGGGGCCCACAGAATGGGTGCCTGGGCTCTGTGTCACAGCTTCTGCTTGGGGTGGCTGCTGCTAGCCTGAGCTGCTCCTGCCCAGGGAAAGCAGGGGCAGGCCACGGGAGAGAGGGGCTAGGTCGCTCCTGGTGGTAATTATTACCGAGAGGTGGTCTGGGGTCCAGGGGGGGAGCCCTGGGCCTAGCCTAGGCAACAGGTGGTTCACAAAGAAATGTCAGGGAGACGCCAGCATTAAAAAAGAGAGATGTGTTTATTCCATGATCAGTACAGACCAAATGCATATTCACCGTATGAAAGTCAAACCAGTCAGCGACTCCAGAGTTTGGCCAACACGGAGGCACCAGCGTTGTGGTGTAGAGTGGGTTCTCATGGCACGCGTAACCTCACCAAG
This sequence comes from Microcebus murinus, assembly GCF_040939455.1. Lineage (NCBI taxonomy): Eukaryota > Metazoa > Chordata > Mammalia > Primates > Cheirogaleidae > Microcebus > Microcebus murinus. The sequence continues at coordinate 2,166,924 of NC_134107.1, read as the reverse complement.
GGCTCCAATTATAAAATTAAAAAAAAGCGTGGGAAGGAGCAGCCGGCTGGTTGGGGCTGGGCACAGGGCTGGGAAGCCTCTGCCTCAGTCTGCGCCCCCCAGCGCCTGGTGCCCACCTTGTCCCCTGGCCCTTCCTTTATTGGTAAAAAAACAACTCAAACAGATCTGACATTAAAAAAACAAAGAAGCCAACAAATGAGGGGATAGGGGAGGAAGAGAAATAAAAGAAATCGCAGCTTTCTGGTTTAATAATTAAAAATAGACTAATAAAGTCTGAAACTGAGTAAAATATAGGCAGGTTTTTTTTTTTTTTTGCATTTTGTGTTTTGTTCTTTTTTGTGGATTTTTGAGTTTTTTTCTTTTTTACACCAGTTTGGTGGAGTCACCAACAAACTTCAAACAAAGATATGCCAACTATGTTCACTATACAGGACAGCCACGGTCACACACTACCCACAGCGCGGTGGCAGCGCCGCTCAATGAGACGATCACACCATTTCGGAGATAAGCAGTGCCATTGTGTCTGGAGAAGAAGAGAGAATTAAAAATAAAATAGAATCCAACAAAAAATATATATATAGAAAAAAAAAAAAAAAAACCAGAAACACAGGTGGGAAGGAACTGACTTTGGTTGGTGGCCTCACTCCCCGGGCGAGGCCTGCCCACACACGCAGGACAGTCACCTCGCCCCAGACTGCCATGGACACACACCTCCACGGCACTATTCCCTTTTGCACAAGCGAACACTTACAGAGAGCGGCTCTCGATTAAAGGCTTGTGGGGGAGGGGAGGGGTGGGATCTGTTCAAGGCAAAGTCAGTGCCAGCAGGGGTGGGCCGGCCTCGCCCGCCTCCAGCCCACGTGGGCCTGCCCTGGCCTCCTGGGAGTGGGCGGCAACGGCTGGGTGTGGGGAAGAACTCCCGGTGGGCGGGACGTCACGAACGTCATGTTCTCGGGGACAGAAACCAGTCACGGTGGCGGCAGCAACGATGTCCTGTGTATACTGTGTAGACATTTGGCGGAGAGAAGGGCCTCTGCCCCCCACGTGGGGATGCAGGGCTTGGGTCCGGCCGGCACTTGCTCGTAACGAGGCGTGCTCTGAGCTGACGTCCTGCGAGGGGTGGCGGGTGGCAGGACGTCTGTCCGGCTGGCCGTAAGGCAGACAGGCTCTGCGATCCTCAGTTGCCCGTCAGGCCTGCCCCGGGCATCGCATGCAGGAGGGCCGGGCCCAGAGACACCCCCTGGCCGCTGCTACTGCCTCCACCGCCGCCCCTAACACTATGGAAAGGTCAACGTTTTGCCAGAAAATCAAAGTCAGAAGCCACCTAGGTGCTCTCAGAAAAGATTTTCTTCAAATATTGACAATAGATCACTCTGGAAATTCATGTCAATGGTAGCTGCCATCTGAAGGAGAGGAAAGAGGGAGGGAGTGAGGCGGGGTGCCCCAGCCGCCCACTGCCCCTGTTGCTGCAGTGGTCCTCAGACCTCCCGGGAGTGTTCCCTCGGTGCCCGCCCGGCACCCTGGTGGCATGAGGCCATCGCGCCGAGCCAAAGGCCGACTGCAGACGCACAGGGCCTGGGGTCCCTGGCTCCGCACCCTCTCAGGCCCCAGGTCCCGATTCCCAGCCCCTCCGGGGCAGACCCCTGCCCAACAGTCCCCTCTGGGACCCCCGACTCACCGCTTCCCGGCGCCTTCGCTCCTGCTCCCGCTTCCGGGCCAGCTCCCTCTGCTGGTCCAGCATGGACTGGGGCTGGGAGGTCTGGGCCTGGGGGGCGGCGGCGGCGGCCACGGCTGCGGCCTGCTGCTGCTGCTGCTGTTGCTGCTGCTGCTGCTCCTGCCGCTGCTGCTGCTGCTGCTCCTGGCGCCGGCGCGCCTCCTCATGGGCCCGCCGGGCCTGCTCCAGTGCGTCCTCGTCCTCCCGGCTCCTGGGCAGAGGAGGGCCGTCAGCTGGGGGCCCCAGTGTGACCCCAGGAGCCCCCCTCGGAGCTCTGCCCACCTCATGCGCTCCTGCCGCAGCCGCTCCTTCTCCTTCTCAGCGTGCTCCGCCTGGGCCTTCAGGGCCTTCTCGCGCTCCTCCTTCTCGCGAGCGGCGCGGCGGAACTGCTCGAAGCTGTCGCTCGACGACTTGGCTGTGGAGGACGGGGTGGTTGGATGCTTCTGCACCAGGCTGGCCCAGGAGCCCATGTTCTTGATTTTCAGGTCCTGTGGGCAGAGAGGCCAGGGGCAGGTGAGGCCAGGGGCAGGTGAGGCCAGGGACAGAGAGGCCAGTGGCAGGTGAGGGCAGGGGCAGGTGAGGCCAGGGACAGAGAGGCCAGTGGCAGGTGAGGCCAGGGGCAGAGAGGCCAGGGGCAGGTGAGGACTGCTGTGCCTGAAGGCAATGGCAGCAGGGGCGCCAGCAGGGTGCAGTCCCGGGACGAGGGGCAGCAGGGACACCCACAGGCCTGCCGTCCCTACCTTTTTGGGTGCAACTGGAGTTTTCGGCTCCTGTTTCTGTTTATCCTTGTCGGGGGCCCCCGGCGGGGCGGCGTTCTGCTCAGGGGGCCGGATCACAGGCCTCCCGACGTCCACGGGCTTCATCTCTGGCCCTGGAACACAAAGAGCCCGTGGGCCTGGGCCACTGGCCCCACAGCAAGCTCACGCCCAACACGGGCCGGCCCGAGTCCCCGTGGTGGGCGGGGAGGGCACTCACGCTGGGGCAGGTGGACGGGGGCCTTGATGCTCTCCGAGTGCTTGGGGGGCTCCGGCCGCAGCGAGGGGCTGAAGGGCTCGCTGCGGATGATGGGTGAGTGGATCTTCTCCTCCTTCACCACCACCAGGGGCTGGGGCTGGACCACGGAGGCCGCACGCAGCTCCTGGGACGGCACAGGCACGGCGGCCGGTGAGGTCGGCAGGCACCCCCTGGCCGGCCCTGGGGCCTTGGCCCAGCCCTGGCCTTACCTGCTTCTTAGGCTGCACGCTTTGCTGGGGCGGAGACTGGCGGGTCAGGTTCTGGAATTGCGGCATCTGGGGGGAGGGCATCATAAGCGGGGAGGGGGCTTCTCGGAGATGACCTAGGACAGGGGATAAGAAGTGTGTCATGGGCTGGAGGGCTACTTGGGCCCTGAGAGAATCGTAACGGGGGAAGGACAGGCTGGAAGCTGCAACAGCACGCGGCCGGCCAGGCTCAAAAGGGTGGAGACCCACAGACGCCACCGAGCCTGGCAAGGACAAGCCCCTGCTCCGGGGGCTGCGTGCCCCCAGTGCTCTGTGCCTGGGGCCCATGCCCGCCCAGTCACATCCCGAGCTCAGCATGCAGCAGGCTCCCGGGAGCCGTGCGGCGCCAGTCCCGGCGCTGCAGTCTCCCGTGTGTCAGACCTACGAAGCTTTGAGAAACACAGACTGGACACATCGGGCCTGAGTGCAGCCGGGTATCCGCACTTTCCAGCCCCGCAAAGCTCAACCCAGGTGCCCGCCTCTGTCCCCACATGGCCTGGGGAATCTCAGGACCCCTCCCCCAGTCCTGCTCCCTAACTTAGCTTGCCTGCCCCGAGGGGGAAGGAAGCCTGGAGCTGGGGTTCCTTTAGGAAACTGGCTGGCCTGCCACCCGCGGCCAACCCAAGGCTGGGCGGGATCCAGGCCGCCACGGGCGTGAGCATGCGGCGCCGGTACTGCTGGCCCTTGGGAAGGGAACAACCCACGCTGAAATCTAACTCCTCAGCCTTGGCGGTGAGCAAGCAGAGCCCTGGAGGAGCCAAGTCCTGCTGCCCTACACACGGACACCCTCTGCTCGAACCCCTGCAGGAGGGGGGCCTCGGTAAACCGGCCACAGGAGAAAACCGGCTCTCTGCAACGCCCCTGGCACCTGGTCGGGTCCCGAGCCTCACACTGGACAACCTAACCTGGCTCCATGTGCTAGCCCTTCCACCGACGACCTCCAGAGCCTGCTTCCGAGCCACTGCCTGCCAGCATGGGCACCCCAGGGTCTCCCGGGGCCCCACCGGCCAGAGGTACCTATAGCAGACTGTAACGCCCCAGGGTGGTCGACCCTCTTGCCTCTCTCTAGAGCCAGGGCCCGCCCCTGACCCCAGGAGGCACCACAGCTGCTTGGGGCCCCTGTAGCTGAGTTTGCTGGCCTCAACATTTCCTTCGACTCCAACACATCAGGACTGCTGTGGATACTGCCATCCCTAGTTGGTGCTGGGAGGCTTTGGGTCTGGCCCCCAGTGATTCACAGGCACGCGGCTGGGACAGCCTCCAGCCTAGGGCAGTGCCCTCAGGAACACCTGCTGGGGCTGACCCGGGCAACGGCGCGTGTGCCGTTGGCCCTGTGGTCTACAGGAACCTCCACCTATTGGTGGCTTTAGAGGGGACGCCCAGGGGTTGAGGGGTGGCGCCTGAAAGCTGGCTGGGTGCCCAGGGATGCACGCTGAGCTTCCCCAGGAGTCTGACAATGTGGCTTTTGGCCCAAAGTCCCCAGTAAGGCTCTAATCCACGCCACTCCCTGTGCCCTGGTCTCAAAACTAGCGTGAGCTGGGGTGGGGGTCCAGGGACTCAAAGCAGAGTGGGCCAGAGGGGATCTGCCCTGGCCCCTGTGGGCCCTACGCACTGCTGGCTCCCCTCTGAAGGCCCCGCACCCCTGTCCCTTCCCTTCCCTGCAGGGACGCCCAGGTGAAGCACACTGCCTGCCCACGCCAGCCTTTCCCGGGGAGGACAGAGAGCCACTCCGGGCTCAGAGCACGCGGCACCACGCTGCTCGCGCAAGGTTCAGAGGTAGTCGCTGCTTTGCTGCTCGGTTTGCAGGCAGCCCCCGGTGCACCCCCAAGATGACCGCACAGTCTACACTGCTGAGTCCGAGAGCCTGTACCCTGGCCCTGGAGCACCACCATGCCACTGGCATCCACTGCACTGTCCCCCTGCCAGGGCCAGCCAGGAAACTCTGGTTACTGACGCTTAACACACTGATTACCACACTAGAGAAGAAATTTTCTCCTTGGGGCCACTGTGTTTTATAACGAAAATAGAACAAAACTTCGGAAAGAAAGCGATCCTTTCCAATTCAATGAAAACTTTGTTGTTTTTTATTGTTTCCTGTGTGTGAGTTACAGGCAACTTGAAAACATAATTCACACAGCTCCCAAGGTGAAAAGACAAGTGAGTTACGTACGCTTCACAAGGACCTGGTCTCAAAACTATTGTGAGTTAAACACTCCTGCCCAGTGCTCCCCACCATGGCGCCCTAGATTTGCCAAGTGTGCCTTGCAAGGCCAAGAGCAGGAACGCCAGGATCCCCCAGGGCCCTACAGGCTGGAGGGACCCATCGTCATGGGCCTGGAGCAGACCACAAGGCCCCAGTCCTGCCCCAGCTCACTCCCCACCCTGCTTAGTCAACTCACTCCTATGCTCACCTCCTCCTCCAGGGAGGCTGCCCCACAGCTCCAGAGGCGGATCAGATGCCTTCCCTGGGCTCTGGCTTCCCCAGCTAGCAGGGAACATGGTGTGCTGTCACATTCCTGACTAAATTCTAAGAGAAGGGCCTACAGGGGCCTTGTTCTGGGTGATCTCAGCTTGCAAGCAAGACAGATACCCGACAGAGACACTGCAGGAAGCACCGACGCCCCCTTTCCAGGCACCCCTCCAGCTAGCCAGAGCCTTTGAGGCTCGACTCTCAGCCGCTGCGCTCTGAAGTACAAGCCAACCCTTCTGGCGTCTCCAGAACAGAACTCTGGGTCTCCCTGGAGTCCCGGAGTAGGGCCACTTACCTGTGGAGTAGGGGTCCGACTTGTGGTGCCGGGGTGACGGGTGATGCTGAATGACTTGTTGAGGCTTGGCGGGCTGCGGCGGGGGCGGCTGCTGGCCCGGGGGCGGGTGTGGGGGCTGCTGGCCCGGGGGCGGCGGGGGCTGCTGGATGTGCGCGGAGAACGGCATGGGCTGCAAGTGCACAGGCCGCGGCGGGGGCTGGTGCTGCTGCTGGGGCGGGGGCTGGGGTGGGGGTGGGGGCGGGGGCTGCTGCTGTAGCTGCTGCACAGAGGGGTGGGGCTGGGGCGGCAGCGGGGGCGGGGGCTGCGACTGCACCTTCACAGAAGGGAGTAGCGGCGTGGGGGGCTGCACCTTCTGCAGCTGCTGCAGGTACAGCTGCATCTGCATGGAGGTGAGGGGTGTGGCAGGCGGCTCTTCGTCCTCCAGCAGCACCTGCGGGGGCTGGGCCATGGGGGGCTGTGGGAGCATGGGGGGCTGGGCCAGGGCGGGCGACACGGCTGGGGGCCGGGCGGGCTTGGGGGGCAGGGCGGCTGCTCGGTTGCTGGGCCGTGAAGGCTGCTGGGGCAGCGCGTTGTGCAAAGCTGGAAGGACACGAGACCAGGCGGTGAGGCCTGAAGGACACGGCTCCAGCCCGGCCTCTGTCCCATCCTGACCTCGCCTGCACTCTAGTGGCCTCCCCCCAACCGGTCAGCTCTCCCCACGCTCCGAGACCCCGGACTCCGGAACAGAGACAGCTTCCAGTGGGGACGCGGGGTCAGGCTCCCCCCAGTCTGGCTGGCGTCTTCCCGACTTATGGTCGGTCTCCCTCTCTCCTCGCCACCCTGCAGGTCTCCATGTGGAGCTCCGTCACCCACTCGCCAAGCCCCTCCCCAGCCCCACAGGCGGGCAAACCCTGTCCCTGTACCACAACCCTCCCACCCCAGGTCCGTGCTGAACAGGCTGCCCGGGAGGAGTCTCGTCAGGACGAGCTTGTCTCCCCGCCCCTGGCCAGGAGGCGCGGAGGGGCCCCCCTCTTTTCTCAGGTAACACCTAGCCCGGCAGAAAAACCGAACCAGAGCCTTCCGAATCAGCGTGCCAGCGCCGTGTGAGCTGTGTCCCGGGGCATCTCCTTTCGTGTCTGAGATGCCCAGAGCGCCCAGTCACTGCGTGGGAGGACGCCAAGGTAGGGGGACACCCCGGAGGGCTGGGGCTCACCTGGAGGAGAGACGACCGCGTGCTGGTTGAGATGGGGTGGAGTGCTGTGCTCGGGCGGCTGGGGCAGGTGAGGGGCCAGCTCGGGCTGCGGCAGGTGCAGGATGGGCTGGGTGAAGTGGCCGATGGGGTCGAAGACGCTGCCCGGGAGCTGGGGCTCCAGGACGGGCACCTGGGCGGCGATGAAGGGTGGGGGCGAGGACTTCATCGCAGGCGCTGCCTGCTGCGGCAGGGAGGGCGGGGGCGGAGGGGGCGCCTGTGGTGGCTGCTGCGGCTGCGGCTGCTGCTGCTGTGGTGGTGGGGGTGGAGGGGGCGGGGGCTGCTGGGGCGGTGGGGGCGGCGGCTGGGGCACAGGGGCCGGCGCCTGCTGCATCTGCTGATGGTGGTGGTGGTGGTGCTGCAGATGGACAGACAGACACAGACGGGTGGACGTCAGGCCGGCAGGCCCGGCCCAGGCCAGACCCAGGGTCCCTCCGGGGCCCCCGCAGACAGTGGAGGAGGCCCCCGAGTCCACGTACCTTCTTCTGCTCCCTCCCGGGGTGCCCCTTCTTTTTTGACTTCGGAGCCATCTCTGCAGAGGAAAAAAGAAGGTGGTGAGGCTCTGGGAGAGATGGGCATGTGCTGGCGCAGACGCGTTCAGACACTAGGGCCGGTGATGCTGAGAGGGTGGCGGGTTTGGTCCAGGACGAGCCGGTCATCACGGGGAAGGGAAAGACACACGAAGCGTCACCTACCCATTGGCCTGCTGCTTTTCCTTGCAGGGACCGTGCCTGACAGAGCCCCTCCCGCCAAGCTGCACACCGCTGGCACCTTTAAAGGCCGAGACACGGGCCGGCGCCCAGCGCCTCCCCTACTTGCAGGTCAGACGCTGCTATGGTGACCAGGTGTCTGCCCGCTCTGGACCCCAACCTGCTCTGTTTTGGAACAACCTGTGCTGTTGGAAACCATCGTGGTCGTTTGACAGTCGAGGGAAGTCAGGGTCACCCAGCTATTCTGTTCAACTCGGGCCTCCAACTGCACGGCCCACTGAGGCCTGCTCCTTCCCATCCTCCAAGCGGGAGCAGAGGTGCTCAGTATGGTAGTGATAAGGGTGTTGGCCTGTGGCATGGCCTGGCCACAGAGTCCCGGGAGTGCTGAGGAAAGTGCCAGGCTGGCCTCCCTGGAATGACCGGAAATGAACAGGGCAGGTGCTCACTGCCACGGCCAGCGGAGGAGGACGCTGGCCAGCTTCTCTTAGCTCGGGGGAGATGGACCCCGGAGAAGTCCCTGCCCTGGGACGTAGTCCCCATGCTGCAGAGAGAAGGCAGCACATGCCCCGGCTCCCTGGGAGCCGACAGCCTGGCATCTCAGCTGTGTGTGCTCAAGAGCCAGCCTGCCCACCTCTGTCCCCACCCCAGAGATTTTATGCTAAGGGACTCCTTCCAGCTGGATGCCCCCATGCCAAACACAGATGATGTGTGAGCCCTAGAGAGGGGAGGTGACCCCGGCCAGTGCTCACAGGCTGGCAGGTGACACAGCTGCCAACCACTGGGTGGAGGCTGGACCCGTGGTCTGGTGCCTTTGGGATTCCTGTCACAGAGAAACACGTCCTGGCTCTGCCTGGCTCCCCCCCGAGTTCCTTGCCAGGGTGCCAGCTCTCGCCGCTGATGTCGAAGGACCCATGCTTTGCCCAAACCAAGGCTACTTCTGCTTGGATCTGCTTCATGAAGGGCCATGCTAAGCTTCCGTGAGTCCACGGCTCCCGGGATGCAGTGGGCCGCCAAAGGGGATGAGAAGGAAGCTCGTGCCCTGCGAGAGCTCAGCACTCCATGCACGAGACAAGACACGGACACAGACCCCAGCAGCTACAGACACACGTCCTCGTACACATGGCAAAGGGCAGCAACTGGGAACGCCTGGGACCCGGGGGCCCAACCCCAACCTGGATGCCAGGATACAGGGCTCTGGACTCCTTGGGGGAGTGGGAAATGTGGTGAGGGGTGCTCTCGTGGGGGAGATGTGCAGAAGGGGACAGTTTGGGCAAAGATGCAGGGTCAGGGCTGGCTGCAGAGGCCCCAGGACCAGGGCCCTGCACGCCGGGGCAGGCGCAGTCCACAGAGCCCTGATGCCTCACAGCAGCTGAGGTCACTGAGCGAGGGGCTCCTCTAGGACAGGCTCCTATCCCAGGATGGCTGGGGCAGCTGCTTGCATGCTGGGCATGCCTTTGAGGGGACCTGGGGACAGGGGAGGGAAGTTAGGGGAAGCAGCAGAGCCACTATGTGAAGAGTGACCAGGAGAAGCCTCAGAGATGTGCCCAGATGCCACTAAGTCACGAGGAGAAGGTTTGGGGGGAGGGGAAGGGTGGACACCAGGGTCAGCGTCTCATGGCCTCGGAGGAAGCCTTGTTTTTTCCCACGATAAAAGAGCGGTGGTTGCTCTGACCCCTCCCTGTCTGCGTGCAGGCCGTGAGGAGAGGCCGCAGGAGAAGGCATGGGGGCAAAGTTCAGTGTGGGGCCTCTGGGGGTTCCAGGCAGTGTGTCCTGGCTGCCTTGGATAGGTCACAGGGAGTATCCCAGGGCTCGTCTCCAGGGCCCCTCGGAAATGCTGGGGCACCTGGGCGGTGCAGGCCCGGAGTGGGGAGAGAAGGCAGGAGGCACAGGGCACCTGCAGGAGGTGACTGAGGGGCTGGTGGCAGGGGCTAAGGTGCCGGTTTGAGGGCAGCCCTGTCTGGCTCGCGCGGCCCAAGCTTCGTGTCAGAGTCACCAGTAAGAAGACAAGACGGGAAGTGCACAGCTTCACGACAGACCAGCCCCAAGACACCCCCCACACAAAACTCTCTGGAAAGGGTTACATGAAGATGGCCTCAAGTATGGTGTGATCTTTATTCCATGACAATCTTCAACTCAACACAAATTTCATCTTTACATAGGATGGTAATTGTACAAAGAAATAAAATGTTTTTGTAAAATCTGATTAAAACACTGATTTCTCCCTCCCCAACAACCCCCTCCCCCGGCCCCACTCCGGCAAAGGAGACAGGATGGAGGACAGGGCACAGGGTGAGGGCGGAGGAACGGAGGCCTCACCGGCGCTGACTGGCTCCCCCTCCCCGCCCCCAGCAGGCACCTCCCGCTGCTGCCCACACACACGGGAGGCTGCCAACACGGAGAAGTGAGTGGGCACTGTCCTCTCTGGCTGTTTCTGGGGCACCAAGCACAGGTGACAGTGTAAGTCTAAAGAGCTTTCAAGTTCTATGGGCCCTGGGTGTTCTCTGCCAGATGGGAGCCCGATGGGCAAGAAGGGCAGGACCCCTGGAAAGCCTGTGGTCCTGACCCGCATGCGCGGGGGGTGGGGGTGGGTGGAGGCGGGGGCAGCACACCACCCGACACTGTGGGAATCCAAGCTGTCGTTTGGTCCAAGACAGCCGAATCTTCCCAGAAAGACAATGCCAGAGGCTTCCCAACTGTCCTGTGGGAATCTCTGGGCACGAAGGCTCCCCGCCTGCTCCCGTCCCAGCCAGGCCAAGCTGCACTGGGAACACATTCAGGCGCAGGCCAAAGGGCAGCTCAAAATAGTCTGTTTGGCAAATGGAGCTTGACTGGAAGCTGGACGCCCAGAGAGGATCAGGAGCGGCCCGGGGACTCCTGAGCAGCCTGCGGGGCTCTGGGAGGCTGAGGCTAGACCCTACGGCCAGGGCAGGTGCAGGGCAGTTACGGCGGCCTGAGCCCAAGGGCCCAAGCAGCTGGGAAGAGCTGCCGGGGCGTCCCCAGGCAGGCGGGGAGCCAGCGCCTGAGGCCTGCGATGGCGAGAGCACCTCCCCGGCCTGCTTCCAGCTCCAGAGGACGGACAGGCCTTTAGGAAGTACACAAAAACTACAGTTAAGAAAAAAAAAAAAAAGCCCCCAAAATGCAGATGCAGTTCCTTAGGGGACTTTTTAAGCAGGCAGTTTTCTGCTGAGATGCTGGATTTGTGACCAAAAAAGGGCCGATATTTATTTTTAGAGCAAAAAGCCTATTCAGTGCCTGTGGGAGGGCTCGGATGATGTGGCCAACCTCGCCTGCCCCGGCCCCAGGGGCTGTCACCATCCTGGGAGGATGTCCACAGTGGTCATGCCCCTCAGAGACGTGCACTGCACAGCAGGGGCCTGCGACGCCCTCTTATCCACTGGCCCAGACCCTGCCCCTGCCCGGGGTCACGATGACGGCCTAAGGGCCCTCACACTGCTTGACGGAGCAGAGGCCTCCAGCCACCTGGGAGGGACCGGCAGCTGCCTAGGAGGCACTTCCCCTACGTGACTGAGAAGACAACAAAGAAATGGGGAAAATGCCTTCCAGGTAGCTTAAGCTTTTGGAAATGCACAGGAACAACGGAGAGGAAGGACTTCAGGAGGCTGTGGGTCAGCCGAGGCTCAAGCCTCACAGGACACCAGACAGAAGGCACACCGTGGGGACAGCCCCACCGAGCCTTCGAGGCCCACTGGCCTCACTGCCAAAGCACGCACTCCTCATGGAACAGCTCTAGAGGCCAGAGTGTTCTTCCCCACACTGAACGAGAGCTCTCCTGGGCTAATGTCACTGCGCGGTCCGGGAGGGAAGCAGTTAGGGCCCAGAGTCCCAGAAAAAGAGGGAGGGGACGAAGAGAGAGAACACACTTGGGATCGGGCTTTGCACATGAACAGCACCACATGTATACATGTGTGGGGGGATTGTCATCACCCTCCAGGAGATGTCACCCACCCAGAGAACCCCAGGTGACCAGGGCGGCTGGGCAGGACAGCCAGGCAGTCTTTACGCAGGGAGGCTGGCCAGGCAGGCAGCCTTCCCAAGGGCGGGACTAGGCGTGTGCTGCTGGACATGACTAATGCACCCTGGGGAGAGGCCCAGGGCTCTGAGGAATTCCATAACTTGATGGAGTCCTGTCCCTTTCACGGAAGAAAATGGACTTAAGCTATAGCTTGCTGGGAAGGAATCTGGAACTGAAGACCGTTTTATTAAGAGTCCGTGTCCAATGATTAGGCAGGACCTACGTAGAGGGAGAGAGAAACCAGTGTGAGAGAAATGGTGTGGAATGTACCGTTCAAAGTCACAAGAACAGAAGAGCTGCAGACCGAGCCAGCCTCCTGTGCCCCCGTGGCTGACAGGGCATGAGAACGGCGCTGGAGACCAGGAGCCCCACCCCCTGCCTGGCCAGCCTCGGCGGGGACAGACCCACCTTCCCCCCTGAGCAAGGCCACAGATCCAGCACGGGTGGACATCTCCAAAACCGCCCCGAGACCGTTCACGCTGCCAGACAGCACTGCTCTCCCTAACGAGGCCCACGTGTGCCCTCCACGAGCACACGCCGGCACTGCCACCGCTGCTCCTTGTTAATCTGAGAGGCGTCTTGCCTGTCGCAGCAGCCAGGTGCGGCGAGCCCAGCCGGCGTCCACTGGCTCCGAGCTGACCTCCCTGGGGGCCGTGTCTACTGTACTGCCTCTCTCGGTCTCCGAGGAAGGAGGTGCCGGAGGGTCCCGAGTGCAGACCTCCAGCTGAGAGGGCAAGAGCCGACAGCCCTGCCTCTGCGTTCCTCTAGGCCCCCAACCCCAAGCACAAGCTACGAAGAGAGGAACCAGCGGCATGTGTTGTTGAGGAAAGCAAGAGGAAACAGAAACAGGTCAAGGAAGAAAACTCTTGTCCTTTTTCTTTTCTTTTCCAGGGCATCCAGCATGGCTTCCTGGACCAGGGAGGGGCGCTGGGCTTGTTCCCACCCACGCAGCAGAGCGGATGCCTCTGCCGGAGTCACGGATGCAGCCGACACACCATCCCTGGCCCCCAAGTGTGCGCATGGGAAAAACCCGCCCACCAGTGGCCTCTCGCTCCCGGCCACATTCCACAAGTCTCGCCCCCTCACACGCCCGTGAAGCCCTAGAACCCTCCAGCTGCACCCCTAGAGGGCGTGTGTGGGATGCCACCTGGCTGAGCGGACACACTGGCTACGGCCCCGCCTTCCAGGTCTCCTTCCACTCCCACCCACTCCAGGGGCCTGACCCCTTCTCCCCAGGGCAAGTGCCATGCTCTTGGAACAGGCAAGCAGCAGGCTCCGAGATGTGACTGGGAATGAGCTCCTCAAAGACCCCGGGGGTCGGGAAGTCGGGGCTGGCTGTGCAGTAAGAATAACCATGGCCTCCCGGCTCAAATCTTTCCAAAACATCAAGCATTCCTTTTTCCCCTGGAGCTATTAAGAAACACCCACTCGCTCCGATCCTGGGAAAAGGAAACCAGGAGACTAAAATAGCTGGCTGTGCTCCTGCTGCAACTACACCACCAAGCCAAAGCCAGAGAGGGCCTCCCGTACCTCCTGGCACTGGTCCAGCCCAGGGATCTGGGGGTAGGGGGTTCTCCTGAGAAGGACACAAGCTGTGGGGCCACCCCTGCCCACAGAGACCTGTGGATGGCATTTAGGAAGAGCCAGACACCAACGGGAGGAGTGCAAGCTGGAGGGAAGAGTCTCAGCACCATCCCGCCCCACATCCAGGCAGACTCACCCCCCCAACGCTGGTGACAGCAAAGCTTCAGCTCTGCCCACAGCCCACTGGGAAGCAGTGGGAAGGGGAGAACCATGCCTACACCTCCTTCAGCCTACCCAGCCCTGGTCTACAGATGCCCTGGGGTGGGGGGAGGGTGGCATTTGTGCCCCACCTCCACCTGCCCCAATACTGAACCCTCCCTCAGGCAGCACCAGGCTTCAGAGCTGGCACTGCAGCTCAATGAAGACCACAGCCCTACTAGTAACAGCTGGGTTCAGAGAAAATGGCAGGGCTGGCCCCTGACACTGCACGCTGCTGGGGCAGGAGGCAGGGGAACACAGGGGGGCCTGGGACAAAGCTAGGAAAACAGCTTCCTGTCCTGGACCCTCCCATCTGTCTGGGTACCGCCTCCCTGAACTGCAGCCTGGCCCAGAGGACCAGCCCCACACCCCGCCAGCCCACAGCATCCTTGTCTATGGACAGCTGCCAGAAGAGGGGTCCGTGTAGCACCCCCGTCCCAATCTAGTGAATCTGTTCGGTTTCTTTTGGTGATTCATGTCTCAGGGCCATGTTAGCAGAACTGACCCTTAGTATAAGTGACAAAAATAGGGCCTTTCAGGAATTTCGGCTCCAATCCAAATGGAAACACAAGAACAAGGAGGGCAAAACAATTACGCCCCAAAAGACCAAAGAGAAACACCTTCAATACCCACCGCCATCCTGCCCTACTACCCCAAGGCAGAGCAGGTGTAACTGGCCACAACACTGGGGCTGCCTGGCGTCCTGGAACCAGGAGAGCAGCTGCCCCTAGCCCCTGCCAGGGAGCCAGTGTGGGGCGCGGGGGCGCGCTCTGGGACTGGGGGCGCAAAGCCCACGCAGCGGCCCCTCCTGAGGGCAGAAGGGCCCGCGGCCCAGACACAGCTGGCCAGTGCACGCAGAAGGAAAAGCTCCTGTTTGGCGGCTGCCCTGCCGGCCAGGAAGGCGAAGACAAAAGGGAGTCAGGCAAACCCCAGGTGGGCAGGGAGCCCACCAAGAGGGAGAGAAGAGGGAGAGGCCAGAGCTCGGGCAGCCCAGCGCGGCCAGGGATGAACTGCCAGAGCCGGGAGCCTGGGAGCCGGCGGCTGCAAGCGGGCTCCAAGACTGTAAATCTTGTCCTCCTTCCCGCCAGAACAGCTGTTCCCAGGACTCTCAGATTACTTGTTGCACAATCTTCCCACTTTCTTTGGGGGGGTGGGTGGGGGATGAAAAAACAAAAAAATCTCAGCAGCAGCACAGAGCTGCTGGAAATGCTGTCACAGCCACCCCCACAGCAGGCGGCGGCGGCGGGAGGGGTTGCAGGGCACTCACTCAGGGAGCCAGGAGTATTCCCACCTAAAGCAGAAGAACCCGGGAGAGGGACGTGGGGGCCAGGGACAAAGGCCACAACCACAGCACCCTAAGGTGCCCTGCCAGAACCAAAGTAGTCCCCTCACAGCCAATTTCAGCTTTTGAGGTTTTATTTTGGTCACTAGGATCCTTAGATGGAAAGGGTGCGAAGCCCCTGGTAGCAGCAGTCTGCTAGAAAACGCAGGAGGTGCAAAAATCCTGAGGCCTGGCTGAAAGGGAAAGTCACTGGCTACCAGGAATGCTAATTGGACCCAAGAATACTGGCCATTATTCACCCCGCTGAGAGCAGGAACCCCTCCTGGGAAGCCAAGGGTTGCAGCGCCCCCTGCTGGGCGATGAGCAGAAAGCAACGTGGGTGGGTTAGAGAGACAGGAAAGGGCAAGGTCGGTGAGCGAGCGCCACTGGCCCAGCGAGCCACCCAGGGCATTTTCTGCACACGTTCATTCTAGAGATACTCCTTTGGGCTCATCAAAACTGAGGTAGTCCAGGGCATCTGGAGTCCCGGAGAATCCCTCAACCTCAGCACTCACTCTGGTGAGACCCCGCACTCACTCCGGAAGCAGAAGGCACTCGGCTGTCCAAGGCCCAGAGGCACCTGTCCCCACCTGTCCTATGGCACATGCACCTCGGAGCAAGGTGGCTCTTCCCAGCTGCTGTGAGAGATCCTGAACCTTCCTTGGCACGATCAGAGTGTTATTTACATGCGCTAGTTACGTGGGGGTTATTTAGCACTTATTGCCAGTTAAAATAAAATTCCGGAGGCGGGATAAGGTCCATGGAAGAGCACACGAGGAATGTTTGCCACCCAAGCACACATGTCCTGCTGTGGATCTGCACGCCCCCGCCTGCCAGGGGAGCGCATCCTCGACCCCAGGGCTGGCTCTCGGTGGGCAGCAGCACACCGGCTCAGCTGACGGAGCTGCACCTGCTTAGCGGCTGCCTGCAAACCCTAGACACAGACTGTCCGCTCCGCCTCGCACGCGCACTGGGCGCCAGGGCTCCTGGGTGCTGTGGCTCCTCCCCATCCTCCCCTCCACGCCGGTCCCAATGCTCCTGAGATCCTGAGAATACCGAGGGAAGTGCACATCTGGAGGAAAGCAGCTACTCCCCACCGCCCCAGCTCTGCCACCTGCTCCCACCTCCTACTCTGAGGGATGAGGCTGCTGCTCAGAAGGTGGGCTCTGAGGAGACGCCAGGGGGCAGGCGTGCGGGCCCACAGAGAGAAGGGGCTGTTAGAAGTGCGGGACACACGTGTCCAGGTGCGTGCAGAGTTAAAGCAAAGTCGGGAGCAGCCAACAGCAGTGTTCACGCTCTTGGGGCCAAGCAGGCAGCGTTCAGAGCCCCGGCTGTGCCACCTGCCGGTTGCAGGTGGCTCCACACCCGCCACAGCCCAGTAAAGCTCCTCCCCTGGAATAGCTGCGCTGCATGACGGTGACCCAGGGAAGGCAGGGTGGCAAAGTTTCCTCTGAGGCAGAAGGCTGGGTGGGGTCACACCAAAATCAATGGCACCATCTGGACCCCACCCCCACCCTGGGCTCTGCAGTGCCAACGTCCTTGGCCACTCATGCCCCCGATCCAGGCCTGAGTGGGCACAGTGTGAGGCCCACGTGGAGGGATCGGACACTGCTGCATGGGGCACATGGCGTCCCGCCACCCTGGGAGAAGTTAACACGGCAGATGGACAGGTAGAGGGGCCCAGCAAGTTCTCATGACCGCCGTCTCTGGCTCTTTAGCAGCAAGGACACAGGACTGGGCTGGTGCCAGGCACGGGTGCGTGGAATTCGACAAGATGCTTAAGACACGAGTCACCTAACCTGTTTCGGAGTCTTCGCTGTCAGAGGAGCTGGACTCACTGGAGCTCTCCGACTCTGAGGACGAGAAGCCCTTCATCTTAGAGGAGCCAGCAATCACCTCGACCTTCTCAGCTGCAATCCAAGCAACAGGAAGCGCGTCAGGCAGGGCCCTGATCCAGGAAAGGGTGCTGTAGCCACAAGCACACCCCACCCACTGGGAGGAAGGACCAGTGGGAAGCCTGTGCCCCGTGAGCTGGCAAGGGCTGCTCCTAACCACCAGCTGCCATCGTCCCAGGACCTGAGTGGCCCCTTGGTTCCCACTGGTAGCCTGCTGCACACTTGCCAAAGACTCGGCTTTTGTTGGAAACTCAAAGCCCCTCCAACCTCTTAGAATATCCTTTGGGAGGTTTATCAAGGATCCAGAGACCAGGCAAGGAGTAATTTCCTAACAATTTCTGCTGGGCTTGGGTTTTCTCAGTTGCTTTTCTGGGAGGGACTGAAGAGGACTCAAAGGGAACAGGACACCCAGACACAGAGCAGGGCAAGGAGAGAGCCCCAGGGCTCTCCTGGCATGGCTGTCCTGTGCCTGAATGTCACACCATGGGCTACACCCCAGGGAGAGGCCCAAGGATCCCAGAAGCCAGTCTGAGCTGGGATCAAGGGCCCTGTGCAATACCCTGACACAGATCCTAAGTCCCAGAGTCCCAAGAGGAAAGCTGTGAGCCAAGGTGGGGCATACATAACATGCAAGAGATGCTTGGAAGAGTGTCCCCAGAAAGGGTGCCACGCCAAGTCGTCCTTGCTAGAGAAGAACAGAAGCTGGCTCAGTCCTAAGACACCGCATCAGCACACAGGCCCCTAAGGCACGGCAGACACGCCTTTCCCATGGCCACGTGCTGCAGACCATGCCCCACAGAGGCAGGAGGTGGTGTTCAGGGCAGACTCAGCACCAGTCAGGTGGGATGAAAGCAGCTGCTGCTTAAAACAAGGGTCAAGACACCGAGCTTTGGGTGGATTCAGACAGCCTCCAGCCAGAGAGGCCTGGAAAGGCACTTGATAGCCCAGGGCTGGGTGTGACCTTCCAGAGGTTTCTATGCCAAAGACACAGATTTTATAATCAGAACAAAAGCCTGCCGAGGTAAAGTGCTGAATGAGGAAGGGGCAGTTAACTGAGGGTGCCCGTGGCAAGGACCCCAAAGCCCACAGGGCCCAAGTGCACCTTGGGGTTTCCTTTTCTTCCGCAAACAGGAGGTGACATAGCGCTCCAGCTCCCGCAGCGTGGACGGCTTCAGGGTCTCAAAATCAATCTCGATCTCGTCGGGGTTGGAGTTCTTGAGTGAGGGCTCCCGAGACTGGATGATGTGCACCACGCGGCCCAGCTTCTCGCCGGGGAGCTTGTTGATGTCCAGGCTGAGCTGCCGCTTCTCCTCGTACGACATGGGCTTGCACTTGTCCTCCTCCTCCGACTCGTACGCGGGAGGCGGCTTGTTCTTCGTGGGCGCCGGCTCCTTCTTGCTACGAAGGGACGATGCAGACACTGTCAAGAGTGTGTCCCCTGAGGAAGCCGGGCACTCATTCCTCTATGTGAGTGGCGGGCTTCCCACAGCCCACCGGCCGGCCTTCACAGCCAATGGGACAAGGGCAACTCAACCCCTGGGAGCACCCAGTGGAGAGTGAAAGCAAACCAGGACCCAGGGGCTGCTGGAGGTGGCTGTGCTGGGGCCCCGAGCCTGCATCTGTACCGCGCTACCCTCCTCCACCAAAGCGCTGAGCCCCAAAGGCTCACCCCACAGACCACGCGGAGCTGCGTCCCACACCTGGGCGCAGCCAGCCCCCACTGTGCTAGCTGATGCTGCAGAGGGCCAGCCTCTACCACGTGGGCAGGATGGGCCAGAGGGCCTGAATGGCCTCAAAGCAGCCCCTGGAAGAAGGGTCCCCACCCAGGGCAAACTCGGGGGCACAGACCTCGCATTGCTGTTGCTGTTGTTATTTTTCTTTGTCTTTTTTGGGGGAAGTTCCTTGGCTTTGCTTTTCTTATTCTCTTCCACTTCCTCTTTCTTTTTGTGCTTTTCTTTTTTCTTTTCCTTCTTGTCTTTCTCCTTTTTCTTTGGTTTGTTCTGCTGGGGCTGCGAGAGGGCTGCGAGCTGCTCGTGCACGGCCTTGAGCTGCAGACCAGACAGGCGAGACACACACCGGGGCTGAGCCCTCCTTCCCAACACACGGGCCCAGGCGCCTGCTCTCAGCCACAGGGGATGGCGTGAAGCCCCGGGGAGTCAGGGTGTGGGCATGGGGGAGGCAGAGGGAGGGCTGGCCCTCGGCTCTGGGACCCACCGTGGTAACCAGATTCCCCAAGTGCCCGCGCCTATCTAGCGCCTGAACCCCAAGGATTGCTGGTGTGCTCCGTGCCAGAGGAGCTGCTCAAGCCAACAGACGCTAAGCCCCATGGCCACCCTGGTCCCAGGAGGAGGGTCCCTAAGAGGCTGGGCAAAACATACAGGCACACTGGGCACTAACAGCTTCATGACTGGCTTGCAGGGAGAGAAACCACCAGGCAGGCCCAGGAGAGACAGACATCCTAGCTCGACCTCCTCCTTCCAGACGTTGGAAGGATCCAGAAGTCTCACCTCTACCCATCAAACAGCTGAGCACCCCCAACCTCGACACATACAGTGCACACATGTGTAGGATCAACATGCACTTGACCTAGCCGAGGGGAAGAGGCCACGAGGTGATCAGCCAAAATTCTGCATCTGTGGGACCTCAGAGCCAAGAACACCCCTCGGCATGCTCTGGGGAGACCGCCCTGGTCACGGACTCCAGGGGCCGGGAACGGAGCCGCGGGTGCCCTCACCTGCTCCTGGAGCTCTGCCAGCCGCTGGGCTCGCTCCTCCTCGGAGTCGTCTGTGGAACTGTCGCTGTCCGAGGAGCTGTCGCTGCTGCTGTCGCTGGAGGAGGGTGGGGCCACAACCTTGGTGGGAGGGGGCACCGCCGGGGAGGACACAGCCACCACTGGCTCCTCAGGCTCGTCGGGCATCTTGGCAAAGCGCATTTCGAACACATCCTGGGAAGGGAAAGTCATGCCCGTGAGGGCTGCTGCGTGCCCAGGCCGTGACCCAGCATCACCTGGCCGCACCAGCCACTGGGGCCAGCTCAACAGGAGGCGATCAGAGGGCCAAGAGGGCTTCCAGCACGGTAACCCCCCCACTGCCACTAACACGCGGTCAAGGGGCTGGCTGAGGCCCTCTAACGGCTCTTTTAATACTCTTCTCTCAACTCTCACTTTGAAGAGCAAGGTGGTCCTGAGGTGGCTGGACGCTCACCTCCTGGGGAACACAGCCCGTGTAAGCACATGTGACCCAGGCCACAGAAGGCACTAGCCACTGAAGATGTCACTCTGGGGGTGGCCAACAGATGGCGGGCCAAGGGCATCCCCAGAAAAGAGTCCCTTAAGGCCCCTGCCAGGTCCGTGACTCCCAGGCAGCGGCAGCGGGCAGGCTCTCTGGTTTTAGAGGGCCTTCCAGGCAGAGGGAATAGCATGTGAAAAGGCCCCAAGGTAGGAGCGTAGGTGGCACAGAGCATACAACTACTCAGGGGCCAGGCCCCGCAGCACTGGGCACGTGCCTGAGTCAGCCTCCCCAAGCAGTGCTGAGCTGCTGGCTCAAGTGTCTCTGGGGCGTGCAGGGCAAGGGCAGCAGGCGTGGGGGCGCTGAAGACAGGCTAAGGGAGGGCGCCGCCTTGTGCGGTGCAAGCAATCTAAGCAGAGGCCACGGGCGCTCACTCCAGGAGACCGAGACCCTTCCACTCTAACACCCAGGAATCGAACGGAACCATGTGGGGTCGCCGAGCTCAGTGACAGCAGCCCTATCTGCACACACGGGGCCTGGCTATGCATTGCCCACCAGCTGGCAAGTCCTGCCCTTCCCTGGGGGCTCTGTGATCAAGCCAGTGATGACCCAAGAGGACAGGGCCGGCTTCCCAGCAGAATTCTGGGACCTGCTCAAAGCCTGGAATAAACTGATCAACGGGGCAACTGACGAAACGAAAGGGCTCTTCCGCCAAGTGTGCGTCGACACTTCAGAGAGCAGCACGTGGGGTCAAGAGCCAAGACTGCTGTTTCGTTCGGCCCTGGGCGCACCTGACAGAGCAGCCCCAGAGCCCTTCCTGATGGCCCAGCAGACTGAGCCCGAGGTTCCTGTCCCAGCAGCAGGGGAGGGTGCCCCCCCTCCCCCCCGCGGCAGGCGTCCCACACAGCTGCGGTGCTGCCCCCGTCCCCAGACCACCCGGCGTGTGGCGTCCTCCTCCCAGCAGGGCGCCTGCCTGCGTTCTGTTAAGCGGTTTTGCTGACCAGGTACTGGAAGGGCAGTAACGTTCTCATCTCTTCAGAAATAAATCCTTGAGCAGGTCTGAGGGGAGGAGGGAGACACATGGGAGGGGACGACTAGACACTATCACCCTGCCGTCAGGGAGAGGGGCCCAGGCACGGAAAGGCAGCGGCTTCCCACCAGGGGGGAGGCCCCCAGTTGGGGCAAGCAGGCAAGATCCCAGTGCTGTGGCACCTGGCCA
This sequence comes from Microcebus murinus, assembly GCF_040939455.1. Lineage (NCBI taxonomy): Eukaryota > Metazoa > Chordata > Mammalia > Primates > Cheirogaleidae > Microcebus > Microcebus murinus. Next base: position 2,145,771 of record NC_134107.1, on the reverse strand, counting down.
CGTGCCGAGAGAGCAGTGCCCCTCCCGACCCGCAGGGCCGTGGGCGTGGGTAGGCTCAGGGCCCCGAATGACTCCAAGGGTCAGTGGGTTAGAGAAGCGAATGTGCCTCAGAGTGACAGGACACCATGAAGGTAGGTGACCACCTCTCCTTCCCCCGTCAGAGGGAAGGCCCTTTATCAAGGGGGAGCTGCTTCAGGCCACTGTGTCTGTCCCAGACTTGGTCCCCCCAGTCCCCCGCCCAGCCTGGAGACATCGCTGCCCTTGCTATGAGGCAAGGCACTCCTCCCAGGCTGTGGCTGCTGTGGAAATGGGGAGTTGGGGCAGGTGGCACTTGCTCTGAGGCCTCCTGTTCCCTAGGTGTTCGTGGCCTTGGCCTTCCTAAGGCCCCCAAACCAAACAGCATAGAGTACAAGACAAGATGCCAGTGGGATGAGAAGCCAGCGTCAGGTGGGGCTGGGGCTGCTGGTGTCCAGCTGTATGAGCCCATCACCCTCCTGTCTGTAGGATGTGAGAACCCTGCTCTAGCCCACAGAGGGGTATTTCGGGACACTCGTGTCTGCGGGCCCAGGGCCGCTGCAGGAAAACCTTGCTGGGTGGCTCCAACAGTCACATGTCTGCCCCAAGCACCAGTTTTGTGGTCAACAGGAATGATGAACTCCCGTCTCCAGGAGCTCAGTCTACAGGCAACAGAAAGCCACACGAGTGCGAGGACAATGGTAACTGTGTTCGGTGCTAAGGTGGAGACAGCCGGGGTCAGAATGAAACAGCAACTGGAAAGGGTGTGCTGAAACCTAAGCACGAAAGGTGGACACCAGACCAAGTGCCAGAAGACAAACGCTGCTGCAGAGACCAGGGAGGACGGCACCAAGAAGGGAAAGGACACAGGGGCAAGAACGTGGTCAGGGGGGCCATGGGGCCAGCTAGAGGACAGCGAAGCCCAATAAGATGCACTGAGGCAGACAGCTCCCGAGGGAGGGTGGTGATGGTGAGGAGCAGCGGACCCCAAAAGCCAGAACTCATGAGGGAAAAGGGGCCCAGCTGCCTGGCCAGCACCCTGTCACCTCTAACCCACTCCTCTGGGGGTCACGACGTGCTTTGTGGCCTCGGCACACCCCACTGACTTCAGACAAGCATCTGTTCTTGCTAGGACGGTGAGGAGGGTCACCCACCCCGGGCTACATCAGATCCGTGGGGGAAGCCTCCCCATTAGTGAAATGAACACGCTCAGGTGCTGGTGACGCCGCTGTGAGGGGAGGACACGACATACACCGCGACCTCAAAAGCTTCCCACCTCTGGGATTTAACACAGATCCCAACATACTTTTCAGTTTACTTTTCTTTGCTGTAAAAACAATCATATACCTCCTCGAATTTGCCACGTTTTTCTTGAAATAAAACTCTAGTCGTGGCCAGGCGTGGTGGCTCACGCCTCCAATCCTAGCACTCTGGGAGGCCAAGGCAGGCAGATTGCTCAAGGTCAGGAGTTTGAAACCAGCCTGAGCAAGAGCGAGACCCCATCTCTACTATAAATAGAAATAAATTAATTGGCCAACTAATATATAGAGAAAAAATGAGCCGGGCGTGGTGGCGCATGCCTGTAGTCCCAGCTACTCGGGAGGCTGAGGCAGGAGGATTGCTTGAGCCCAGGAGATTGAGGTTGCTGTGAACTAGGCTGACGCCACGGCACTCACTCTAGCCTGGGCAACAGAGTGAGACTCTGTCTCAAAAAACCAAAAAAGGCCGGGCGCTGTGGCTCACGCCTGTAATCCTAGCTCTTGGGAGGCCGAGGCGGGCGGATTGCTCAAGGTCAGGAGTTCAAAACCAGCCTGAGCAAGAGCGAGACCCCGTCTCTACTATAAACAGAAAGAAATTAATTGGCCAACTGATATATATATATAAAAAAAATTAGCCGGGCATGGTGGCGCATGCCTGTAGTCCCAGCTACTCGGGAGGCTGAGGCAGAAGGATCACTCGAGCCCAGGAGTTTGAGGTTGCTGTGAGCTAGGCTGACGCCACGGCACTCACTCTAGCCTGGACAACAAAGTGAGACTCTGTCTCAAAAAAAAAAAAAAAAAAAGAAAGAAAAAAAAAAAAAAAAAAAAAAAAAAAAAAAAAAACCAAAAAAACCCAAAACCAAAAAACTCTGGTCGTCACATGGGTCACAATCACCACCCAACTTCCTAAATACTCTTTAGTTCACAACAGAGCAGAGAGTGAAAGGGGTGCCAGCAGCAGCCCCAGGCCCACCAGCTATGCCAACACTTTTCAGCCCAGGCAACCCTTGGTCTCCCGAGGAAACCCTGACCCCTGAGGCGCCCGGTCATCTTTGTGGCCATAGCTGCCAGGCTTGGAATTTAGAAGCTGGAAGAGGAAAATAGAGTGGATACTTTCCATGCAGCTTTCCAGATAAATCCTACAACTTGAGCACAGCCTAATTAAGAGATCTAATTAAGCAGGTCCCAAAACCTCTTAAAGAGGTGAATGAGGGCTGGGGCTTTGTTCCTCCCTGTCTGTGAGGAAGAGTCTAGCTCTCCAAGCCATGCCAATATAGAAGAGCTCACAGAGAAAGACGAAAAACAAGCCCCAAATGCCATAAACACAACTGCCCGCCAGGAGAGAAGCCTGCTCAGGAACAGCTCCACGCTGACTCTGTCGCCAGAGACACCCCCACCCACCCACTGGTGTGAAGAGACGACCTGCCCTAGGGCAGGCAAAGCAGGCTGGGGGCAGTGGCACCCCCCCCGGGGGCAGGGCCCAGTCTGCTCTAGCCCGGTACCCAGAGCAGTAAGTTTAGGAAGACACCCTTCTGTTACGGAGGCAGACGTCTCAGCGGCTTTGCATGCTACAGGTGAACTCCATGTTTGGTCAGACTCACTCTACCTCCAGACGAAGAAAAATGCCAAAAATAGAGAAAGAAAACAAAAACAAACTTTTAGTGGAAAAGCAGAGATTTGTGAAAAGGAGGTGGCTGCAGGATGTCAGTACAGGACAGGAAGAGAGAGACACAAAAATTAGGAAGAGAGACCTAGAACACAGTAGAGGTGTTTTCTATTTCTTTTCCCTTTCTTATTCATTTTTTAAAAATAAAGTAGCTCAAAATAGCAATCTTTGGTGCTGGTGGACAATGTGCTTTGGTTTAGCTGTTTCTGTGATGGCAAGTACAGGGCACAGGCATCGAGCTGGGCAATGTGGGCAAAGCTACCCCCATCTTCTCAAGAAAGTGGGAGGGAAGAATGGAGGAGCCTAAGGCACAAATCTGAAGTCACCACTGCCACCGCGTGGCCCTGTGTGAAAATTGCATTAAAATTTAAAAAGCCTCAATTTCAAGGGTGGGAAATACACACACAGGGAAGGGGCAGTCGGCACACAAACAGTATGGAATTGCAGAGAGCACAAACCCTCACCTCCAGTGTCACAGAAAATAAAACTAAGAAAGGACCAGTAGAAATAAAAACCTTCCGCGCCTGAGCATGTATTTAAATAACAAGAGCCAGGTCCACAGTAGTAAGAACAAGCCCAACCAACCAACCTCCCAAGCGGAGTGGTTTTCTTCTACATCAAGAGAGTGTGAGGACTTGCCCTCTGAACCCAAGGCAGCCCCTAGCCTACAGAGAATGGGGGACACGGTGCCTTAGGCATCGGGGGACACTGTGGTGGTGAGTCTGGGAGAACTCAGGGGACTAGCGGACCTTGGAGGGAGGCGAGCAGCGGGGCTCAGGAGACCTCTCCCTCGCACAGACACCACCAAAGGCGCCACGAGCCACCACGCTTCTGCCTGGGAAGCACTTCACAGACAGAGCCCCCAGAGCACACAGTGACACTTCGCCAGCAGCAGGTCACCCAGCCACACGGCCTTCCCACGAGCAGAAGCAACCCATGGGGCCCTGGGGAGAAGAGGCAGGCAATTTTTATGATTGTGTATATATAAATTGAAAGAACTTAAAAAGATTATGGAAGCACTAAATATTGACTGTATTCTCCAAAATTTTTAACCCACCCAATCTTACTAACCAAAAGTAATCACTATTTAATCTTGGGTGTGTATTCTTCCTTTTTTTTTTAAACAAGGGACAGTGCAGCTAGTTCACACATCTTGGCTGCGATCTGTCCCCTTCCCTGCTCACACGTGCACTCCGCGGCGTGCACCCCCTGGGACTGTCAACTTGAAGGGAAGGGCCCACGAACAGCACCCATCAGGGAATCGGGGTCACGGGGAAATGGCCAGCCTGCAGCTAGAAGGCAAACAAAGGGCTTCAAGGCTCTGGAGAAGAAACATTCACAGTCACGCAGTTACTTCAGCTTGTAGCTGCGGCGGCGTCTACTACAGGCACGAGTGTGCCCTGCCAACGGGAGACAGGTCTGTCTTTGATAAGAGACTGACCTCATGCACAGCACACACATGCCCTTCTGGCCAAACCCCAGTGTGGGTGGAGGGGGCTTTCGGTGGGACACACCAAAACACCACCAGCCACCCTGCTTTAATAATAATTAAATACTCCCAACTGAAAGCACGTGCATCAGCCTGAGCTGAGTGCACTTTTCCAAAGCAACGTGGCATCATCCTAAGGAACATGAGAGAAATAAAATCTGCCAAAGCCCATAGAGGTCTGGTCCCACCAGGACGTTAGCCTGCTCTGCTGCACTGCAGGTGGCCACGCCCTCTCCCTGAAGCCTCACCTGGAGCTTGCGGGCCATGGCCACCACCTCATGGTCGGGAGGGTTGTACTTATAGCAGTTGGAGAACATCAATCGGACATCAGCACCAAATTCCTGAGCATCGCGGTACTCACGGGCCTCCAGTTTAGACTGGAAAACAAGACAGGTCCCCGTTAGCCATGACTGTCCATGTTCCAACAGGGAGGTGAGGCTTCTAAGTGCCTCTCTCGGTTTGATCCAGACCCTGGTGGGGGGACAGGCCATACCCCAGTCCTCAGCGTCAGGTGGACGAGGAGATGCTCAACAGCAAGTCTCAGGGCTGGGAACCTCCCTCCTCGCATCCCAGGCTCACCCACCAGGACCTGCCTGTCTAAAGGGCAGGTGGCCACAGACCCCACAGAGGTGGCTGAGGTTCAGCCAGTACTGAAGGAGGGAGGAAAGGGGGCTGGGCCCAGTTCTAATTGGATGGTCAAAGGGACACAGCCCTGTCCCCTACTCTGCCTGTCCCGTATTTGGGAAGACTTACTCTACTACCAGAAGGAGAAAAATGCAAAAAAGTCTTAAAACAAACAAAACCAAAAAGGCCTTAAAACACTACAGTGAACACGCCAGCAGGTACAGCGTGCCTTCCACACGGAGGGTCCTCTCCCACACAGAGCGCCGGGCAAGTCACCAAGCCCTGAACTCTCACAGAGCATCTCCTCTGCGCCAGGAACCCGGGGCCCTGGGCCCTGAGGCCAGAGGGCTCCTGCTTTTCCACAGACGAGGGGGAGGGGCAGCACGCTGTGTGCTGCCAGAATGGCCGAGCACGCCCGACTCGGAGCACGTCCCCACAGCCCCAGCAGAGGGCGCCAAAAGGTCTGCACAGACACACAAGTTCCGGAGCCCCAGGCCGGGAGGGGCCTGCGCTGGGCTCCAGGCTCACCTTGATTGTGCTCATGTCCATGGGGTGCTTGATGATGTCACAGTAGTCGTGCAGGCCCAGCGCCTCCACGTCCACGGGCTTGTAGAAGGGCCAGGCGTAGGCGGCGTGCTTCTTGGCAAACATCTCCTTGAGGATGCCGCTGCAGCACTTGAGCTGCTCCGAGACCTTGCTGCTCTTCTCCGGCGCGGGGTGCTGCTGCGAGTCGGGCACGTCCTTCTTTGGGGGTTTCACAGGCCGGCTGCTCTCCCGCCGGGGGCCCACTTTGGTGGCCTTGGGCTCCGGGGGCAGTGAGGGCGGCTCGTGAATGGGGTCCATGGCGGTGGGGGTGGTGGTGTCTGCTTTCCTCTTCACCCCCTTCTTTGTCTGCCAGAAGCACAGGTGAGACAGGCACAGTCAGAGGCGGCACAGCTGCCCCTCAGGGTCACCCCGGAAGCCCGGCCTTGTCGAGGGTCCCAACATTCACGGGACACAGGACCGAGGACAGGGAGATCTTATCCCACCAGTCTGCTCTGCAGCTAGGACGAGGCCTGCCAGCCGCAGAGAAAGTGCACGACCGAGTGTGGGATCTGCTCACTCGGAGGCCACAGGACCTCCTGAAGCCGCTTCGTGCCTAACACCAGGGACCTCCCCCCAGTGCCCATGGTGCAGAGGGACATAATTCAAGGAGTATTTGGACGGTTATCTGCAAATATACACAGTCTAAATCAGAGACAGGACGGGACCCTCTGGGAGCTGCGACATGATTACGGGATCTTTGGGTCAGTAGAGCAGCTGCTTCTGGACTGGGATTTAAACATGGCGTGATCCCCCAGAAACACCCACCAGTGCCTGGGAGCCAGGACAGGCTCTACATAAAGCACAGGGCCCCCGTCTCCTGTGAGGCCCCTCACCGCCCCCCCCCCCCGACGGCAGCACCCAGACGCTCACCTTCACGGGCTGCGGGGTGGCCGCGATGATGGGCGGGTGGCTCTGCACGGGCTGGGGGGCCGGAGTGGGCGGGGGTGGCGGCTGGGGGGGCACCGGTGGGGGTGTCTGCAGTGGCTGGGGAGGCACCACTGTCATGACAGGGGTCTGGACAATGAGGTCTGGGGTGACAGCAGGGAAGGGGTGAGGTGTGGCCTGCACAGGTGGAGGATTCTGCTGAGGAGTCTGGGTCTGTGGAGGCGTTGATGCTTGCGTTGTGTTTGGTACCGCGGAGACTCCAGGTTTTGCCGTCCCTGCCGATCATAAAGAGCACAGAGAGTCGGAGGCTGTGCGCACGTCCCAAGGCTGACCCTGCAGGGACAGCACCACACGTGGCAAGCACCCACCCGCTGAAAGACAGAACGCCCTGCACACCCCAGACTTCGCTCTGCCAGACCTGTCCGCCTGCCCCCAGTGCTCAGGGAGCAGCGGCAAACTGCACGTCCCGCTTCCCGGGTGTCCTGGCCGCAACTCCCAGCTTGGGCACAAAGACCCCTTCATGAAGCCAGGAGGCCCCGGGCGGAAGTCACAGGAAACGCATGCTGAGTGTGGACACTGAAACCATGGACGGGGAGCAGCAAAGGGCTCCTCGGCACCTCCGGCCACAGCTGGCCTCGATTCCAGAAGTGCTGCCTGGCGAGTAAGCACTGCTGGCAGGGGCCGCCCTCACCAAGGCTTCTGGAAACTGGCAGGCCCCGACCTCCCGGGGCCAAAGGGGGCAGCTGGACTGCTGCTGCCCTTTGTGACTGGCTTGGGCTGCCTCCCAGCAGCCGTGCAGGCGACCCTGAGCACACCGCGGTCACGTTGCGTGGCCAGCCGGCTCCAAACACAAGCGGCTATGACTAGAGCTCTCACGTGAGCAGGTGCACTGGGGCATCAGGGCCTGGAAATACGGCGGGCTCTGACACCCGGTGCCTCAGAAAGGTAGCCTTCACCTGTGGGCTGTCCTCGGGCAGCACCTCGGTAGCCGGTACCTAGGTAAGCTAGTGTGCCCCAAGGAGCAAGGGCAAGGTTCTGCCGAGTGTCCCTGTTCTCCTTCCCCAGGCAGCACACCTGGGCTCCTCCCAGACTGGAACAGAGGAGCTGTCACCATGTCTGCCCAGCATGCAGCCCAAACCCCTGGTCCCAGGGACTGAGGACCCGGCTTCTCGAGTAAGGAAAAGGGATATGACCTGACACGTAAAACAGCCAAGGAAGGGGCGATAAGCAATCGAGTCCTCCTTGGTCACCCCTGGGCACTGCAGGGGAGCCAGCCATCCCCCTTCCCACCACCGTTTCAGAGCAAGGTGAGGCTGGGGGAGAGAGAAGCAGCTCACGCCCAGGAAGCAGCCTGCACGCAGCGCCCTTCTGCAGCACAGAGCCCCGAGCTGCGCAGACAGCAGCTGTTAAGAGATTTTCCTAGAGAGAAGCATTTCTTTGAGTGGGCAACTCCTTGCCAGCTGGCCTCTGGAATCCCATGTCAAGGGGGAAGGGGGGGAAACTGAGAGGGATGACATGCAGAGACAGACAAAGAGGGCTTAATTTTGCCTTCAGATGACCAGGAAGGCACACTTCTAACATGCATGCACTGAGATAATTCAAATAACAAACCTCAAGGATTGGGATATTAGTTAAAAATGCTTCTGGCCACCTTGATTTCTTTAAATTGGAAAAGCAAAAAAAAAAAAAAAAAAAAAAAAAAATCTTGTTTTCACTTTCTTTTTAACCTAAGTCAATGTGCCATCCTTAGAAAAGGCAGGGCCACATCATTTCTGCTTGGGGCAGGGTCACAGGAGCCTGTAGGTGGCTCCAACAGTGAAATCACTCCCGCTCCAACCAAACTGCAGCCTACCAGTTAGTAGATGCTGTCCATCCTCCCGCCACTCCCGGTCCTCCCCTGAACTTGGAAAAGGGACAGTGATGGGGGAGAGGTACAGCCAACTACTCGCTACTTCAGTACTCTACCTGCTTCTTTCCTCCCACGTCCTCTTCCTTTTGCCTGGACTATCATGATCTCGGTTTCTTCTGTGGGTAGTTCGTTGATTTTTTGCAAGAAGAGCTTCTCCAGAGCTTCTGCCATTAAGACTATGTCATCTCCAGGCTGGATAAGGAGACACATGGGGTGGAGTCAGAATTCCCTCTGCTCCCACCTCTGTAGACAGGGCACCCCGTGTGCCACCCCCTGCCCCAAAACCTGAAGCGTCGTACTCAGGGTCCTTCCCCAGTCTGTACCCCAAGGAGCCATGATGGCTAGGCTACCAGGTATCACGGAGGCTTGCGCTCCTACAGGTGTGCTGAGCCTGCACCTGTCTGCCTGCACTTCCCTTTCTCGTCTTTTAAGCTCTGGGCTGTCTGCGAAACCATCCTAAAGCCTTAGGCATCTACCAAGCTCAGCCGATCACTGACCGGGGCTCTCCCTGCATGAGGACCTCCTTTGACACAGTTCGACTTCACTAGAAATTCTTGAATGGCACAGGATTTCTTGCCAGGATACTTTAACAGGGCCCCAACAGTGCTCCCCAATGTACCCCCAAGGCAGCTCACCAGGGCTCTTGGGCACTGTCCATCTCACACTGCTTTAGGGGTCCCCACTCTGTCACTCCGTCCATAACATGCTGTTCCCACTCAGCTAGACTGAGAGCCTGGTGTGCACATTTCGCTCAAACCTAAGTGGTGAGAGCTGAGACTTTAAAAAACACAGTAAACTTCAAGAAACTCACCTACCCATCTCTTCTGGGCCATTTTACCCACTACACCAGCAGAGGTCAAAAGCTGAGTTCTGTATAGTGTCTCCCTCCAGAGTCGTTCTATTTGAAAGGGTTGATTTTAATCACATCTGTGGTCTGAACTGTAAACAAATGATCTGGCTTCATGGCACAGCCGAGCCGAGAGGTTTGGCTACGGGGTTAGGAAGTGACCTTCAGGTCTACGAGTAAGATCAGGGGACACTCGATTCCATGGCCACAGCCACGTCCACAGCTCGAGGAGACCATTGCCCACAGAGCAGCTGAGCTCTGCGCCGGCCCCGTCACACCTCGCTCACGTGGAGGTCTCTGTGTGCGCACACCTCTGCACAGCTACGCTTTAGCAGGCTCTTTCCTGACCATTGGCATCACCCGAATGGACTTTGACGGGAGTCACCACTATCCGCCTCACACCTTCTCTACTAGACATGCTCAGGAACCAAAATCCCAAGGGCGTCAGAAGCACATGCTTCAGGCTAACAAGGACGGCTTGCAAGTTACACGTGGCAGCGCCCTCCCCCCACAGAAGAGACACACCCAGTCACAGGCACAACTGCAGGTCCCATTACCTCCACCTCCAAGGGTCTCCTCCTGCCAGACTCGAAGCCCAGCAGCTCCCAGCACCCCTGCCCACTGGCTCCTGACATGCCCGCTGCCTCCCCGGGGCAGCTGGACGCTTGCCCCCACCGCTCACCTTGTTATAGATGTAACAATTTGTAAACATAGTGTTGAAGTCCTGGATACATTCCTGAGCATTCCAGTAATAGTTGTTTTCCAAGCGCTTCTTTATTGTTCCCATATCCATAGGTGTTTTAATGATTTTATAGTAATCCTGGAGAGCAGAGAGAGAGCAAAGGGCCAGCGTCACCCGGGCAGCCGCGTGGCACGCACGCTGGGCGGCCGGGCTGCTCCACAGGTAAACCGGCAGGCGGAAGCCCTTCCTCGCATCGGCGAGGGAGAAAGGCGACTGAGATCGAGTGGACTGGGGAAGGATTCCCAAGTGCTGGCTGGCAATTTGGAGGGAAAACGTACAAGTTAGCTAATTGCCCTATCTCAGATCAGGTTGTCTTTATCAAAATTCATGGTTTTTCTTTTCTTTTCAATGTTGAAATATTTTTTCATTTTTAATAAACAATGTGGAGAACAGATGGCTTTTAAAAACGCAGTTCTTAGCTAGTAAAACAACGCGTGGCGGGTAATACTGTGTCCCTGCCATTTAAGATTTTACAAGTCCATAAAGTGCAAATCCCCACGGCGCCAGTGCTTGAGCCACCCACACCCACCGCACTCCCCGCCTCCTGCCAGGCTGGACAGCCTCAGTCGAGTCCACTGGACTTGCACTTCTTTTACTTACTGAAGCCCAGTCTACCACTAAGGCTTCACTAGTCTCCAGACATGGTGGAGCGACTACCCAGGTTAACTGCCAAATCAAGAATCTGGACAGCTTTCGAAATCCTCAGTTAAAAAATACACATCCAGACCCAACCCTCAAACCTTCCGATCTTCCTCTCCAGGCACCACCCAGGAGCCAGATGGCAGGCGCGAACGTCTCGCAGCCCTCAAGGGGGTCAGACTCCGCACTGTCCTCACAACAACTTGCCTCTAACCATGAACCCACTTAAAAATGAAGTTTATTTTTAAGAACTACCAGAGGAATTTGGGGACAGATCAAGCAGGGCCCAGGTTTCCAGGCTAGAGCACCAAAGAGGGCTGCACACGGACAGCAGGCTGGCCCAGCTGGGGCCTCTCAGAACGCTCCATGGAGAACCAATTCTCTGTAGCTATTACCCCTCCTCTGAGGACAAGTGGGGTCCCAGTGGCAGAGAAGCAGGCTGGGGGCAGAACTGGAAAGGCAAGCATGGGGTACAGGGTTTTGATCTGCTCTGCCAAAAGCCATCCACTTACATGTAAAGGGCTGGCACAGGTCACAGCCCTGCCCTGGTAAGGGCTTAAGTACACACCCAAGTGCCCAAAGCAGGTGGCCAGGAGGGGAGACTGAAACCAGACTTTCTATGCTCTGACCTCCTTTCCCAAGAGAAACAAGTCCAAACACAGCTGCCCAATGGAAATTTAGATTTTATCCTATGGCCAAAGGTCTCTAAGAATGGTGCTGGGAGAAGGTGGGACAAAGGTAGGATACTGGGGGGTGAGGAACTGACAGCTGGGGCAGTGGGGTTAGGGGCATGAAAGGAGGCCAAAATGCAGGTGAATATCTGTAAGGCATCAGAAAACAGAAAAAGAACCAATTTTCTTTTTGCTTGCCCTATTAACATCTCCTGAAGGAGGGGGTCCCCCAGAAAACCAGGCTTTAGCATGACGATGCTCCCAGGCAACCAGCCCCTTTGGGTCAGCCCATACCAGTGCCACGAGAGCACTGTCGCAAAGCAACCTCCCTCCTGGGCTCCTCACTCCCCCGTGTCTGAAAATATCAGGTCAGTGCCACCATTAACCATCCCCTTCTTCCTACGTCAGAGCAGCTACGGGCAATGTCAACAGTTATAGGGACAGGTATGTTCAGAGTGCTGCCCACCCTCGGGGGCCCAGCCTCCACTTCAGAGATTGACCATGAACTCCCAACCCCCTTGGCCTAACTGACCACCCACATGTGTCTGTCCTGCTAGCCAGCACCCAATATTCCCTCGATGTCACCTGTGATGCTGCCTCCTTGGTGACCTCAAGTCCTCCAGCCCCCTTTCCCTTCTCAGCCCTCTAGGCCTCAGTCCCCTCTGAGTTCCGTAACAGACAGACCCTCCGCTCTCCTGGCCCTGACACAGTTTCCCTTCAAAGCCAAGATTTTTGACATGGTGGCTCTGCATCCTTACCTTCTCATTCACACTACGGCAAGTCTGGTTTCTAAAAGCCCTCCTTAAGGCCAACCGGACGGTCAGGTCGGAAACTGCACCTCTGACCTCCCTGGAGCCTCTAATGTGGAAATCTGGGAAACGGCTCTTTTCTGTAGGCCACTGGCCCCACCCCCCAAAAAGCCTTCGTGCCCCATGGGTTCTACCCCCTCTAACTACCTCTCTGCATTTGCTCCGAGATGTCACTCTCGACTGTGGGCCCTGCCCAGCCCAGCTAGAGACCAACGCGGCCTCTCCCGAGGGACCTGCAAGATACCACCACGCCGACTGTCCGCTTCTTGTCTTGGTCAGGGGCCAGTGTGGCCCCTCCTCTGCCTACACCCCTTTCCGGAGGCGGTTCATGACCCAGATCTTCAGTGCCCCTCCCAATTCTCCCTTCCCCCGAGTACATGCGACACGTATCCATGGACAGACAGCACTGGACGGGTGTCAGACATGACTGTCAAGCCAGGAGGGCCACACCGGAGCATTCATTCTTCCTGGGTTGGGACACCTGACAGAGGCTAAGGCTGCCCGCATACAAGCAGTTCCGGGACTTGCAGACCCAGCCTGTGCCGGCAGCTACAATCGCCCAACCCACTCGCCTGGGGGCATAGGGGACCCAGCAAACAGCAGAAGGCAGTTTAAAGACAAGGAAGAAGAGGAAAATAAAATAAAATAAAATGAAAGCAGGTATTCTGCCTGCTCCCTGTGGCTCAGAGATGTAAGCCGTGCTTGCAGAACTGTCTGCTAGGGACATGGGCAAGGCGGAAACTCCCGAGAAAGGGAAGACGGGTGGGGGTACATAAGAACGCGAGCAAGGGCTCTGCAGACGGGACAGGGAGGGAGGGCACAGCGGCTCCCCAGCTGTGCAGCTACAGCCAAGGCCACCTCTCAATGCGCCCTCTCTCTGGCCAGGGCCACCTCCACGCACTTGCTCCCTGCGAAAGAATCTACGACGTTTCCCTACCCTGCACCCCAAGGGATGCTGCTGCTGCTCGTGACCACTACTGGAGCAAGCCAGTCCCCTTCCAGCACAGTCCGACCAGCCACACCTACTTCTCCTGGGCCTAGCCGGCCACACCGGGAAAGAGAAGGGCGCCAGGTTGTCCACGCGCTCTGACTTCAGCTCGACATGGGACTGGAAGGAATCTGTGAGCATCCCATCCCCCCTCGTTTCGACCTTCACACAAGCTTCCCTGGGATCCCAATATCCAAGAAACCAGTTGCTGTTTAAGCCAACTGGCTCCCTCATTCTCCCCCGATTCTTCAAGGCGGGTGAAACCACTCCCTCAAGGGCCCTGCTGGTGCTGGCATCCAGACCTGGGCCCCCGGCTCTCACCACAGACTCCAAACGCATCTCCGCCCTCCCCTGGAGCCTTAACCAGGAAACTTGCAGGAGACCTGGAGGACCCCTGGGCCCTGCCCAAGCTACTCACAGGGAGGTTTAGCTTGACGGCGTCCACAGGCTGCTGGAAAGGCCACGCAAACTGGTGTTTCCATAGTGTCTTGAGCACCACTCTGAGCAGATATTGCAGTTGGTTGGTCTGCCTCTTGGGCTTGTTGGGGTTGGAGGTTTCCGGGGGCGGAGGGTTGGTGCTGGCTGTGTTGGCTGGCTGGGGTTGGGCCTGGGCCTGCGTTGTAGACATTTGGGAAGTTTCTAGTCCATCCCCCATTACTGGCAGATTTCTCAATCTCGTCCCAGGGCCGCTCTCCGCAGACATGCTAGTGATCCCATCACATTCTTCACTGGGTACTCTACAAGGAAGAGAAGAGTCCCCGTCAGAGCCCAGTGAGCAGACAGGTACCATAATGACAAGTCCCTCTGACTGTGGCCTCCAAGGACTGAGCTTTGCTGTCGGTAACTTGTCAGGTTGGCCAGTGGAGCCACTCCATGCGCTGCCTAAAGGGACCCACTGCCTGCTGCTCTCAGAGACTGGCCATCCGGCAGGGAAGAAAAACGACGCACCAACAGAGGGAAGCAGGGCGTGGAGGTGAGAGCCGACACGGCGCCGGCAGGGGCTCTGGGAGCTCTGGAGTTCCCACGGAAGAAGGTACGATAAAGCCACGTCTCCCAAACCTGCATCTCCCTTTCTCCACCGGAGAGCCTTTTAGGGATGCTGCCCGTGTGTGGGAGAGGAGGATCCGCAGGCCTGCAGATATGATGTTTACACCGAAATTCTTGTTTGCATCTGTGGCTCAGGAAGTATGGAGACTAGCCAGTAATTCCATTTGGAGGGCCAGGCAGGGAGGAACGGGAAAGCCAGGCCCGCTCAGCCTCGATGGCCCACAGAGCCTACTGCCAAGTGCTCAGGGCAAAGCCTCACACTGAGAACATTTTCTTGGTAACTTAAAAAATGCATGTTTGCTGATGAGAGAAATCCAAACGTTTACTGCTGATAACATAAAAATGAATCTATACTCAACCTACCATTTTATTAACAAGAAGGGGCATCTTCTGTGGCGACACAGGCCCCCACTGCCAGTGCCTGTCTGAGCACCCCTCTGGTGCCCTCCTCATACCTGGATGACCCTGAGGGCCACGCCAGCCCCACAAACCCTGCCACAAGCACCTGTGCACAGGTGACTTTGTGTACTGTCCATTTATTCCAATGGGACAAACTCAAAGGCGTGTAACCGTAGGTCAGGGCTACACACGGCAGAACCGCATCGCCCCACCCCTTACGGTGCTGGAGCCCACGCTCTAATAAACACCCACTCAGACATACACAGGCTGTCTGCATCCTGTCTGCGCACTGCCTGTTTGTGGCAGTTTCCTACCCAGCCGCACGAGGGGCTGCCTGCATCTGACAAGCACCTTCAGGAATAAAACTAGGAACTGGGGGGGGGAACAAAACCTTTCTGGCGGAGGTAGTCAGACGAGGGCTTATGAGGAAGAGTGGGCAGGCCTTAGGACCACAAGACTGGCAGACAGAGGGGACAATACAGACAGGGCAGACTGGCGGCTCTGTCATGGCTTTCATTCTGGACGGTACTTCAGTGGGTCAAGAAACAGCTTCATGCCTCGCACACACTAGGCACCCTAGCTGCTGATGAATTACTCTGTAATTCAGTCCAAGTGTAATTTAAACCAAGGCTCCCACAAATCCCCTTGTAAACGCAGTCCTGGCAAATTAGTACATTTTAAAAGCACCAAGAGAGAACTTGCTACAGAAAGCCAACTCTGTAGTCTATGTTTAGGGGCTATGGAGAGCTGGACCTCCCAGCCCGCGGCTGGCAGGCTGACTGCCTGACGCATAGGTCCTGGCCACATGCCCCTACACCACACCACGGTCCCGGCTCCAGGGTGAGCCCAAGGGCTGACAAGAAGCTGGAAAAACCAACATCTCCAGACAGACAGCTTCTTCCTTCCCCAATGTTCTGGCTGATGGCAGGCACAGATATCACCTGGCTAGAGAACGCATGAAGAGAGCACCGTGCTAAGGAAGAGGCTGCCACAGGGAAGGGACCTGTCTGGAAGTAGCCCAAGGCCACCTAGTACAAGACTCTGAAGGGAGCAGGGTGCAAATCCAACTCAGAAGTCAACAAACAATTGGCAGTGGTGAACACACTGTACAGGTGTCCCTCAGTATCCGTGGGGTTGGTTCCAGGACCCTCAAGTCCCTTATATAAAGCAGTGTAGGACACCTGCACATAACCTATGCACATCTATCCTCCTGCGCACCTGAAACCATTTCCGCACATTTCCATCCGAGGTTGGTTGGATCCCTGGATGTGGAACCAACAGACACCGAGGGCTGACCGCAGTCTGAATCTCATGGATTCAGCCTGAGAATGGAATCTTTCTTTGCTCTATTCACCAAATAGATGAGAGATTTGAGATACTTGAGTCTTGTCTATTCAGAGCGGGGATGCGACTCATTTTTAAAAGCCTGAGTAATTCATTAATGCTTGAGCTCACAGGAGAGGACAACACTGTTGAGAGAAACACACTCATGCCACCTACACGAGACATCTGGGGAGCTGAAGGGAGGGCGTGCTAGAGTGGTGCTGGCTAGGTGTGTAAAGGCGGTCTTGTAGCCACTGCTGAACAAGCATTTCATGAGGTCCAACCGTGCCCACGATGCCAGGGTAGAATCAACGATCTGCGCTCTCCTAGGGCATTCCTGAGACGTGACAAGGGGAGGGATAGCAACCCCTGCAAGGGGTGTGCCCCACCCAGAGAACAGCCAGCTCAGGAAGAAGGGGTCAGCGAGGGCTTCAGGGATGCCAAGCAACATCCTGGTACCTCTCCCAAACACAGTGCTGGGGATGGAGAAGGGACACCCAAAGCTGAAACCAGACAGACACCTTGTGTCAGCGTGTGATGGGGAGTGGAGCTGGTGACAGCTGGGCAGCAGCCCGTGGAGAGCATGCCCCCAGCGACCCAGGAGCACAAGACCAAGACTGGGCGTTTCCCTGAAGCAACTGTTTGATGGCGGGCCACAACACTGCAACAAGCAAGCACAGCAGACTGCAGCGGCTTCTAAAGGCAGGTGTCCAACCGGGTGAGCCTGCTTCAGGCGACCCCCCATCCGTTGGGGAACTAACTGCCAAATGGTCCTGGGAAGAAGTGCCTGAGGAACGAACCAAAGGAGGCCATAGGAACGGAGACGGTGCAAGGGAGGCGTGAGAGGAGGGCCTGGAAACACGATGGCAGCTCAGGCAGGGCTGGAAGCTTGGAAAGCTTGGAAGCTTGGAGCCCAGAGGCCTGAGTAAACGCACCCCAATGAAAGAAGGAAGGAGGCCACACACAGATCCAGGGAGGGGGAGCAGCTAGTGGCAGGAGGTTAGGTGCAAAACCTCACAAAGAGCCTGCACACAGATGAGAAGAGCAGAGAGGGATAAGAGCCCCCAGGCCTCGGCTGAATCACAGGACACAGTGTTGGAGGCGGGTGTCTGGCCAAGAACACTGGCAACCAGAGAGGGGCAACCCCGCCTGAGGAACGGTAAGAGGGAGGGCACACCCCGGAGGCAGTGTCCAGCGGTGTGAGAGACTGACTGCACAGAGGGTGTGTCTCTGTTCCTGACATGAAAGGCAAGAATGGAAAGACAACAGGATTTGCCCAGAGTTTAGCGGCTAATGGGAAGGACCTCAACCTCAGAGAGGCAAGGTCTACAGCCACCATCAGAGTGCCATGACAGGGCTCGCAGTGGGGCTGAGGGGGGGGGGGTCCTGCAAACTGTGTCCCTGAAGCCACTAGGGGGGCACAGACTGGCTTTAGGTGGATGGTGTGTAATCACTCAGGATGAGTTTCCCCTCTTTCCATCTCTTTTTACTCTCGTCTGACCTGACGGGGAAAGGCCCAGCCTGATGCTAGTGTACAAGGTTGTACTCAGAAGGTGTAGGAGACGATTATGTTATCTGGATAGAATCTAACAATGTCATTTTGTTATGGTAGTATTTAATTTTACTGATTTCCATGAATGGCTTTGATATGGTCTCCCCTCAAAATAAGTGTACCATAAACAAAACAGGAAACTGATTCTTTTAAACACACCTTTAGGTACACGAGTACCCAGACAAGACAGGGGCAGGGCAAAGTGTAAGGGCAGCGCAGCCTCCGGGAGAGTGGTGGGACCCCAGGGGGATCGGAGGGAGGGCTGGTCGCAGCAGAGAGGGTCTCTGGCTCCCCGAGGCTCTCCAGAGGTGAGAGCAGGGAGGGGAGAGCCAGGACAGACTGCAGGCTTCACTGAGAAGCCAGGGCCATGGGAGTTTGCAAGGAACCGCTATTAACACAAGCGGGAAAGGAGCCGGAAAGGCAATCACAGGACGGCAGAGCACTTTTTCCCAAATCCTCCCTGGCTAAGTGGATGGGGGCAGTCACTTCTTTGGCAGCCACAAAAACTCGGGGCGGGGGCCAGTGAGACAGAAGAAGACAAAGGGAAAAATGACACCAGTCACAAGCCAGCTCACCAGGAACCTTGGGTCCCGCGTAACAGCCTTGGTCCAGGCGCAGAGGGATGTGACAGGACAGTGCCACAGAGAAGGAAATATGTTCGTGGGGTTTAAGGATGCCTGGAGTCTGCTAAGAGAGGGTTTCAGTACAGAAGAACCAACATATCCAAAGGGACAGGAGGGGACGAGCTTGACATGGCCCCAACACAAGGGAGAATCCCGAGCACTGACGCAGCCGGGAGCTGGGGCGGGGGTGGGGGGGTGCGCAGCGAGCGAGGCTGAAGAACGCCGTGCAGTCTGGTTCCACCGACTTCTCCCAGGGAGCAGCCCAGCAAACACACTGCTACGCTGTGCTGCGAGCACATGCCAGGTGAGCCGCGGCTGTCTCAGGCGAGGGCAGGGGCAGCCCCTCCCTGGAGGGGAGGCTTGGCCTCAGAACAGTAGAGCAGGTCAGCCACAAGGACACAGGCCACCAGGGGGCCAGCTCGTCCCACCAAGTGCCAGCAGTCTCCATAAATTTTCCATTAAGTAATGACATTCTGGAAATCTCTAAGCAATATCCCTGAGGCAAGATGAAGCCAAGGTAACCGATTTCTAGAGCTTCTGGACTGGGCCATGCCTTCTCTCTTTAAAAAGGGACTTGACTTGCAGCAAAGCCAAGGGATGGAGGACTCTTTTGTGTTCTGGGCTGGTGACCGCCTTTCTTCACCTTCATGCCAGGCCCAGACAGGTCTCCGAGCCAAGAAAGTGGAATTTTCTGCCCATAAGATGAAGGGAGATTATTCTACAGAAAACCTGGACTCTTGAAAAGCCTCATGTTGGTACTTTAAACCACTACAAAAGCCAAAGAACCCTGCTGGCTAGCCAGCTAGCTCACATTCGAAGCATAGTAGCAGTTAAATCCTCACAGTGACTCTAACATTGCTTCTGGCCTCATTACTTTACAGATCAGGAAACTGAGGCAGGAAGAAGTAACTTATCCAGGAGGTGGAAAGACCAGGTCCAAGCAGCCAGGACGGTCCCAAACCTGGCACCCGATTCCTAGGCAGTCTCAGTTGGCGTGTGAACCGCGGAAGCCTCCCCTAGCAAGCTCCACACGCATGCTGGAAGGGTCCCACATACACAGTCACAACAGGCTGGCCACCACCCCTAACCAACATAAACGAGGCACAAGATCCACACACTCATAATGACTGAGGTCAAGTCCATGAGGAAAGAAACTGCAGCACGCTGTAGTTCAAATGCAAAAGCAGGACATCTCTAAGTTCCTTTTAGGAGGCTCCAATAACCACCAGTGACAGGTGACACCCATGGCCCCCACAAGGGGAATCACCAGGTAACGTTAGCTGAGCCACGAGACGCCCAGGACTCCCATCCTGTCCCCACCCTGGGGCCTGCGCAGCACCTACGCCTCGAGGGGCCACCTGAGACGTGGCTATGCCTAGACAGCCTGCATGTTGTGGCTCCGCCTTCCCGTGACCATAGGAAAGCAAAAATCCTCGGGAAACCTCAAGAACCCACTCTTACCAACAGTGAAAAGAAACACAAGGGAAATCGGCCAGAACTTCTAGTCTGTCGGGAGCCGAGGACGAGCGCACCAGTGAGAGTCCCATGCCAGAGCCGGCAACTTTTCTAAGGCACAGGTCTGGCCGGGTCAGCCTCCCTGGTAAGTTCTTCCCACAGCGGTCACCCCTGCCCCACACTGCCCAGGGCGCAAGCATCTATGCTCCGACAACACAGCCACAACCGATCCCCATCGCTGTCACCTTCGCCCTTTCATGTGCTACCTCTGCTGCCAGGACACAGATGGGCGTGCAGACACAGACACACACACAACCCGGCCCACAGACCCTGCGCTCGTCTGCTCTCTGCTCAGTGGCTTCCAGGGTCAGCCTGTGCACACGCCTGGGAAGCCTCGGGCAGGCCCACCTTCATCTCGCTCCTGTCCTCTTAGCGCACAGCAGGTGTACCCTACAGTGACCACACACAGATCGTCACCCCGGGGCTTCCAGCTCAATCTCAAAGCTCTGGACATGCAAAACACTCTCATGTGGACAATGTGGTGACTGCCGGACTCAGTCACTTGCTCAGGCAATGCGTCCTCACATGCCCGGCCCTGGGACTAGTCAACATGTCACTCTCCAGAGTGGTTACTTAAGCAATACTTGGGGTGAGTACCATGAAGGAGAAGGACAGGGCTGCCAGGTACAGGGAGAGGGGGACTTGCACTGACCTGCAGGGACAGGGCAGCACCCTTGAAGGAGGGACAGAGAACAACAGCGGGAAGGGGAGGAAGAGAGTATCTGTGTCTGTGAGGGGTGGGGTGGGGTGGGGTGGGGCAGGGAGGGATGGGAGAAGACATGGCCAAAAGCAGCACCAGGGCAGGTATCTTCAGCCATAGTTTTCTACCTAAAAGATTAAAAACGCTGCTCCCTCCCCATCTTCAGGCTGACCTGTGGCCAAGAGGCAGGAGCCACAATTCACTGTGTTAAAAGCTAGCTGAAGGTCAAAGGGCAGGGAAAAAATTTCACCCATTGTTTCCAACCCCTTTAGAAGCCACATGATCCAACTGGATGCTCTATTTTTGGATCTACTCCCAACAGAAAACCTACATGTTTCTCGTTTACAGGAACAAGAACAAGATGAAGCAAAGTTAGGCAGACAGTGCTGTGGTTTCCAACCTGAATGCCAAGGTGCCCAGGATGTCATGGTGAACTCAGAAGGGCACTGCGGGAACTATCAGCACAAGGCAATTAGTAATTTCAACGTCAGACTGCACTATATTCCTCTCATCAGGGTTACAGCTTGCAAAGCTTAGCGTTCAGCGGTTGCTGTAATAAAAAGCAAAGACCATATAAAAGCCAAGAGGAACAGGCAATGTGTGTGGTGGTGTCTAGCCTGGGTCAAAGGTCTGAGGACGTGCAGTGCCCACAGGCACACACACCCCATCAGAAAGCAACTATTGTTACGTAAGGCTATCGTTATGTAAGAATATTCATCCTTTCAACTCCTGTGTTAAATGTTTTCAAACAGCTAAATGGTTGTTGGGACATTAGTACTCTTTTAGTTGTCTGTACCAAACTACCTAAAAAACAAAATGTTGGGTATTTCCTTTGGCCTGGGAGCACTGAAAAAAAACTGAGACACTTAAGGATGTTGTGAATCAAGGAAGTTTGGGAACCTCTGGGACAATGAAAATAAAAATGTGAAAGTTTCCCAAGTTCATGCCTGCTTTCAACGATGCTATCATAATATTTAAGTGATTTGAGAAAATTTTAAGGACAGCATTTAAAAGACAACACAACAGTAATGTTACCCAACTTTCAACAGAAAATATTTCGTCTACTTTGACACTAACCTTATTTATAATCTGGCCAATTGTCCAGAAATGTAAAGATACAGAAAACAAAAAATCCAAAACAAGTTCAGAAAGTTGGGACATTTCTCACAGTGATGGAGTTCCCACTTGTAAAGCTGTAGCTGTCCCACCCGACCTCCACTTAGCTCCCATCGTTTGTCGAGCCTCTTAGGGTCTCCAGGACTTCGTTCTGACCCCGCTCTCACAAAGCAGCCTGGCCCCAAGCAACCTATTCCCAGACCAGGAAGGAGACAAGGAGGCAGGACAGAGATACAGAGGTGTGCAGGGCAGGTTCAGTGCTGGCATTCTGAGGGCAAGCAAGAGAGGAAAAGAGAAGAGACCACAAACGACGGCCCCGAAACCAGCTGATTTCTGGAGATTCAGTTCCCAGTTCCAGAGGCTGAGAAACAAGCAGGCTGGGACCAGCTACACCTCGTACTTGCAGTTCCATCTGAAGTCCTGGTCTCCCAGCCCAGTGACCCTGCCTCAACTCTGTCCTGTCCATTCAGACTTACTTGCCTCCTGAAGTGACAAGCATGTAGACAACAAGATGCCAGGGAAGGCAGGAGCAGTCGTAAAGATGAGTGTCAGCTAAGGGAAGGGTTTCTGATTCTGCCTGTGAAATATGGTGATGGCACGTAGCAGAGCTTTACGCAAGCCACTGTGACACTTACTAGGAAATTCGCCAGGAGGAGCCGCTGCTTCCTGGGCCGGAACCCTAAAAAGCACTCGACCTCCATCGGCTTAGTTAATCCTCACAGCTACCCTAAAAAGCAGGCAGTGGCTTCATCTTCATCATCATCATCCCCATGGTGACACAGAGGTACAATGACCTAGGTCGGCTGGAGGTCACTGTGCTTCCAGAGCATGCTCCAGGGCTGTCTCCACTCACCAAGCACGGTGGGTCTTCTGCTTGGCCAGCTGTACCACACTTCTGTGTCCCCATCAGCAGGCCTGCCTTATCTGAAGCAGCAACTGAGTGACACATGGCCCGTGAAGCTGGGTCTCAAGTCAGATTTCTAGTAGTGATATTGCCAAAGAATTGTTTCATCCCTGTAATAAATCGGAGCTCAGAAAACTTCCCACAGCACCTGGCCACTTGCTTACAAAGAGACAGGCCCCGACTTAGATAAATCCGAAGTGCACTTCCCTGCGGAAGCCCTGGAGTACAGGGCAGGGGGAGTGGATGCCAAGTTGTCACTTACGCTTCTCAAGCAGTTAAGAGGCCCGAAGGGATATGGCTTGAATCTGTTTTAGGCCAAGCCACCTGCCGGCGGGCACCAGCTGATCCCAGCCCCTAAGGAAACACATTCACAGTGGCACATACCATTCAGGCAGGGGAGGTCACCTCCCTACCCTTACAAGGCTCCTGTGTAGAGATTTGGGGAAATGCTAGCTTCTTCTACTCAAGGACAAAGAGACGGGGACCGGGGGCCCTGACTCTGGTAAAAACCTGGTAATTCTTCAATATTAATATTGTCAATTCACATCTTAGCTCATCCCAGGAACACCTTTGCTGGAATGCCGATCACACATGGGTATCAGAAGGCCCGTGTCCCTTACAGGCTGCGCAGCGGCAGCTACGCCGCACGCTCACGACGACCGCCCTGTTTAACGGTGCGATCTGTGTCAGTGGGGAAGCACAAACAGGATTACTTTTCCCTCTGACCAGCTCAGGCAGCTGGCGAGAACAGCGCTCGTGTCATCAGCCAGACTGCACCGCCTGGAGCCGGGCCAGTGGCCGTGCGCCGAGGCAGCTCTTAGAGGCCTTAATCCTTCTCCCTGCAGCTTGTGCACACCCTGCCCCCACCGCTTGGACCTGCCAAGGAGGGCCCGTGACCTCAGACCCCGCAGCCTGCCTCTCCGCTGGGGAAGAGCGTGAGCCGCACTCAAGCCCCCATCCCTCCATGGAGGGACACAGAAGCACAAGAACCTCGCACAGCCAGGAGGACAAAGGGACTGGGCAGGCCACAACCCTGCCAACCAGAATTGCCATCTCTTTGCTTTAGAAACCGATCAGTGGGCCAATTAAACTTGGGCCCTGGGAACGCTGCGCCATCTCCCGCCTGCGAAAGCTGCCAGCAGCTGCAGGATGGGCAGCCCAGGCAGTGGGAAGGTCCCGCTGTTATGTGCGGCTTGTGTCTGGTACTGATGGCTAAATCCGGGCGGATGGATTTGTGAATTTAAAATGTTCCTGTGAGAAGCACGCAGCAAAAACAAAACAAAATATTGATATGCTCAAGATCCAGACTGCTGGGCTGAAACATGCTCCCACAGGGGCAGGCTGGGCTAACTTTCCCTATAACGGGCTGGAGGGTCAATACCGTCAGCTGTGGAAGACAGGGCTGCTGCGACACTCACTCCATTCTGCCTTTGCCAAAACATGACAGCAGCGTGACAAACCTTAAATGCACCTGGCTATGTGCCAGTGAAACTGACACACAGGCCACAGTCTGCAGCCTACTCCATATATTTCTAGACTTGGTGAAGGTCAGGAACTGTGACATTGCACTAGAAGAGCAGAATGCAAAACTACAGACAAAATGAGGGAATGGCGTGCAGGAGAATGGGCACATGGAACCATACAAGGAAGCGGGATGTGGTGACGGGTCTGTGGACAACTACACGCATTCACACTGCAAAACCAACCCACCCACCAACCAAGCAGCACACACGCCAGCCACGCCCAGCCTCTTTGCAATCCGCCCCCCCTGGCTCCTGCTGGTGTCTGTCTGCCCCTCCCTGGCAAGCTGGCCCCCAGGGACTGCTCCCCAAAGCAGCCGTGATCTAAGTTCCCAAATTAGAGGCTGAAAGATAATGACAGAAATATAATGTCATTAATTCAAACTATGCATTCCCACTGACCCTGGCTGTGCCCTGTGTCTCAGGTTGTGCCCTTCACAGGTAAAGAGTGACATTTTCTCCTGGTTGCCTTTTTTAAAGCTATTGCGCCATCTCCTTTACTTGTCTTCACTTTACACCTTTTTAGTTATTTGTTTTCCAACAGAGCTGGTGCACTGAGACTTATCTACACCATAACGTGAAGCAATGTTAACAAAACTGCAGATTTATGTAGAAAAACCCTTCTTCTTCTTCTTCTTCTTCTTCTTCTTCTTCTTCTTCGAGAGAGAGAGAGAGAGAGAGAGAGAGACTCCAAGATGTGCCGAGGCGGGCAGCAGGGCTGGGCATTTCCCTCTGCCTACAGGGGGGTTTCCCAGCAGGAAGGAGACTCAGGGACACTGGAGAACGAAAGCATCTGCAAGGCAGCAAGAGTGAGAGACGAGGCTTCTTGGAGGACACGAAGAATTGAAATGAGAAAAAAGCTAAAGAGTGAAAAACCAAGGTTCAGTCAAACTAGGCTGGTAATCTGGTCTTGGGCTGCCCCTGGTAGAAAGCAAGGACGATGTCCACTAGTCTTCTGGAATTTCCCCACTTCAAACAAACAAGGATAAAAATCAAGTTCATGATCCCTGTGAACAAAATGTAAAACTATAAAAAAGACAGCCATGACATCTCCAGCCCACCACACACCTTAGTGCCAACTTCCACCTGTGTAAAGGTCAAGCTGTTTGGGATTTGGAGGGGCTAGGAGAGGGAGATGAACGAGACTCACACGAACAACCTGCCCATGGCGCACAACCACATTGCCTGTGGATGAAATGTTCCAGAACGCGCAAGCTCAGCACACAGGCCTGCTGCATGTAAGCAGAAACAACATTGAACACATGGAGCAGACCCATGAGTGGGGAAGGTGACCTTCCAATCAGCTCTCCTACAGTTTCGTCCACTGGGAAGCAGCCTGGATGAGCACTAAGTGAGAACAAATCGTGCCTCTGAGTTTCTTCTCAAAGCAGCAGACCAGCAGACAGTGTGACTCAAGGCACCCCTGGAACCCACCTATGCTCACTGGGGACACAAAAGGGACACAAAGCCGTCTAGCACAAGTGCTTCCAGAGACACCACGACCCCGACACCTCCCCCCCATCACTTTAACCACAGCCACCGAGGGAAGGAAAGCCAAACCAGGCCTCCAACGCCGAGGAGACGTGGAGACACGGCAAGGAGCCAGGACCCAGTGCTGTGCGGAGGCCATCATCAGGCACCAGGACACTCAGGCCTGAGGCCCAGTCACAAAGGATGAGAAGGAGACTGCAGTTAAGAATTCACCGAAAAACAACAGGACCCAGAGGCTTGAGCAGCAGGGAAGGGAAGGAGGGGGAGGACTGGGTTGAGGGTACCGGCTGGGGCTGCGCCACAATGGAAGTAAAACTCCACCCTTGCGCCGCATCTGCACGTGTCCAGCAGAAATCTAAAGCAGCTACTCATGCACTTTTTTTTTTTTTTTTTTTTTTGAGACAGAGTCTCGCTTGTTGCCCAGGCTAGAGTGAGTGCCGTGGCGTCAGCCTAGCTCACAGCAACCTCAAACTCCTGGGCTCAAGTAATCCTGCTGCCTCAGCCTCCCGAGTAGCTGGGACTACAGGTATGCGCCACCATGCCCGGCTAATTTTATATATATATTAGTTGGCCAATTAATTTCTTTCTATTTATAGTAGAGACGGGGTCTCGCTCTTGCTCAGGCTGGTCTCGAACTCCTGACCTCAAGCAATCCACCTGCCTCAGCCTCCCAGAGTGCTAGGATTACAGGCGTGAACCACCGCGCCCGGCTTACTCATGCACTTTTGAATTTTCTAGTAACCACGTGAACATAAACGAAGAGATGAAGGTCACAGTGTATTTCACTGAGTCCAATATATCCAAAATATCATCTGAACATGTAATCACTATAAAAAGCTGAGACACATAACTTTTTTTCCTATACTAATCTTTGAAATCCGAGTATGCTCTCCACACTTAAATATTTTATCTGCATTTAGGTTACATAAAATTTGCAGTTGAAAATGTAGATTCACATGCCCAAGGTGTCCCAAACATACTTACAGGAACGTGGCTCTGGGGCCGCAGGGACCCAGACCACTACACATTCAGCCAGCTCCACACACACAATCCACCTGTGCTTTAAATCAATTTGCTTTTTACAAGCTAAGATGTATTTAAGAGAAAACATTAACATGCCACATGTGATGTGTGAACTTGTGGATGGGGGAGACAGACATTCCTGGAGATAACACCGGAAGTCTCAATATGCAATACGATTGTTGATTTTGCTGTTTGTAATAATGTTTACTGTGGTTCTAGAGGACAGTGCTCATATCCCAAAAAAATAAAAGTTAAAAACTCTAATCATGGCCAGGCGCGGTGGCTCACACCTGTAATCCTAGCACTCTGGGAGGCCGAGGGGGGAGGATCGCTCAAGGTGAGGAGTTCGAAACCAGCCTGAGTAAGAGCAAGACCCCGTCTCTATTAAAAATAGAAAAAAATTAATTGGCCAACTAAAAATATATAGAAAAAATTAGCCGGGTGTGGTGGCACATGCCTGTAGTCCCAGCTACTGGGGAAGCTGAGGCAGGAGGATCACTTGAGCCCAGGAGTTTGAGGTTGCTGTGAGCGAGGCTGACACCATGGCACTGTAGCTGGGGCAACACAGTAAGACTGTCTCAAAAAAAAAACAAAAAACAAAAAAACAACCCAAAAAACCCTCTTATATTTACTTTTATTGTGATAAAGTATATGTAATACAAAATTTAACATTTTAAGCATTTTTAACTGTATACAGTTCAGTGGCATTAAGTACATTCACGCTGCCATGCAACAATCACCACCATCCATTTCCAGATCTTTTTTATCTTGCAAAACTGAAACTCTGAACTCTGTAGCAATTAAACACTAACTCCCCACCCTCTCCCTGGGTAAGCATCCTTCTACTTTCTGTCTCTATGACTCTGACTACTCTAGGCCCATATGAGTGGAATCACCCAGTAGTTACCCTTTTGTGGCTGCCTTATCTCACTTAGCATAATGTCTTCAAGGTTCATCTACATTATAGCACCTTTGAACTTCCTTCCTTTGCAAGGCTGACTAATAGTCCACAGTGTGGATATACCACATTTTGTTTATCCATTTATCCATCGATGAACACTTGGGCTGCTTCCATTTTTTGGCTATTGTGCATAGTTGCTGCTATGAACATGGGTGTATAAGTATCTGTTCTGATCTCTGCTTTTGAGAGAATGCCCTTATTTTTAAAAAGATGTTTGCTGAATTATACAGACATATACTATCACATCTGCAACTTACTATCAAAGGACTTAGGAGGGGGAAAGTACGCACAGATTAATAAAGCAAATGTGGCAAAATGTTAATTGGTGAATTTACTTTTTAAAGGACATAAAAATTTTCAACAAAGCCAAGCAGTGGCTCACACCTGTAACCCCAGCACTTTGGGAGTCTGAGGTGGGAAGATCACTTGAGGCCAGGAGTTTGAGGCCAGCCTGGGCAAGACAGCAAGATCCTGTCTCTAAAAAAAAAAAAAAAAAAAAGAAAAGAAAAAGAAAAAGAAAAACTAGCTGGGCATGGTGGCATGCACCTGTAGTCCCAGCTACTCAGGTGGCTGAGGTGGGAGAATCGTCTGAGTCCGGGAGTTTAAGGCTACAGTAAGCTATACTTGCACCACTGCACTCTAGTCTGGGTGACAAAGCCAGACCTCGTCTTAAAAAAAAAAAAATAAATAAACACAAAAATTAAAAGTTTGAAAAAGAAAAAATAATCACTAATTTCAAAAATAGCATCAGCTGCTATAAAGCAAAAGCTAGTGTAAAAATAAGTGCAATGAAAACAGCTGAATCAATTGGACTCCCAATTGTTGAGGCCAATGAGGAAGCTGCAATCAAGCAACTGCTGAACTATCAAATTGTTCCAAATTTCCAAAGACAGCTCCATCTCTGATTTAAAAATTAACAAACAAAAAAAAACCCTAAACAGGTTACCTGGGTCTTCCATATGGGAGCAGGGCAGAGCAGAGCAGCAGCTGATTAACGAGGCTAAATGAGACCACTTTGGAAAATGCATGTCCAGAGGAGCACACCCAGAAAAGGATATCAAACCAGCAGCATCTCAGATGGCAACCCAGCAAGGCAGGTTAAAAGCAGCAGATATGGGCCATATGGACTCAGGCTGCTGGCAACTTAATCAGAAGAGCGGGGAAAAATAGTTTGTCTTCCAAGAGTTGAACAGTTGATGTAAGCAAAGGGGGAGGAAATGGAATCTACCCTAGAAAATGTTACAAGTGAGGTACACAAAGGGTTTTTTTTCTTTTTGGAGACAGGGTCTCTACTCTGTCACCCAGGCTGGAGTTCAGTGGCACCACCATAGCTCACTGCAGCCTCGAACTCTTGGGCTCAAGTGATCCTCCTTGCCTCAGCCTTCCACCTTGCTAGGACTACAGGTTTGTGTCACCACGTCAGGCTAATTTTTACAATTTTCTGTAGAGAAGGGGTCTCACTATGTTGCCCAGGCTGGTCTTGAATTCCTGGCCTTAAGCAATCCTCCTGCCTTAGCCATCCAGCCTGGCCCACAAAAGCATCAGACTCTAGGAACTTTAAGGATCAAGGTAAATATACAAAAAGAGGGAAGGGGAGATAAAAGTTAACTTCCAAAGAAGGTCCCAAAGCCTAGGCAAATACCTTGCTGGGCCCCTGGGCTTCCCTTATCACTAGGAGGAGGGACTGGAATGCAGTTATAACTTGGACGATTACTCCCTATCAAAAAGTAGCTCCTCTCCAGATGCTACTTATGAGGCACACCCACAATTCACCCGGAACTACTGACACCGCCTAAGCCTTCCTTCCACACCCCGCTGGCTCACAGAGGATGGGTTGGGCTTCACAGTCTTCCCTTGTTCTCGCCATGGCAGCCAAGCAGCTGGTGCTACACAGGCCAGAGCTCGGCCCCCGCAGACACGCAGAGCTGCCTGCCGACAGGAGGAAGTCAAGGCCCGAGGGTGGCCACCGAGCGGGGCAGCGGGAGCCTTCCCCAGCAGATGGACGAGGGCCGAGTTCTGAGCACGCTGCTCAGTGAATGGCATGAATGAGCTCTTTCTCTGGCGCCAGCGAACACGCAGCAGCACCATCTGCTGAGGGGAGGGAAAGGTCAGAGGAGCAGGCACCGACTCCTCAGCCCTCCACAGCCATGGGATCCCCACCACGCCAAGGTGGCTGCAACAGGCAAAGGTTCCCCAAACAGGAGGAGCTACACAAAGTGAGCTACAGCCGCACTGTCCCTACCAATCCTGGGAAAGCAAAATGCAGAGCCACACCAGAACTGGTTCGTGTCTTCTACCTCTGGTCGCCTTTGTTCAGCTCCCCACGCCACTGTTATCTGGGTCCTGGGTTCAGACAGCTAGTGCCCGGGAGCCAGAGGCTAGGCCCTGAAGAACGAGTCTTGGCAGGCTTAAGATGCTTCTCTTACACCATCTCCTAATGACTCCAGTGGAAAGCTAGATTCAGAAAATAGGTGTGCATTACTTCCCCGACGCAAACCCACTTTTAAAATAGCTAAATCTGATGAAACCGGGAGAATGGAAGCTAGGAAAGGTACAGATCTCGGGTGATGGCAGGACTGTGCTCACAAGGGCACTGGAGTCCCCAGTCTCTGGGTTCTGCCCACAGGTGCCACCCACAGTAGGAAGAAGACACAGGGGCCTGTCAAGGAAGGGTTCTTGAGGAAGTAGCCTGAAGGATGAGGAGGAATTCACATTTTTGTTTTAGTTCTTGGAGAGGTTTGGTTTCAAGGCACGACAGATTAAAACACACACACCCCTGACTGCCAGGGTGGGAGGAGTCACTAGTCACACAATGGACACATGAGCCCCCAACAACAGAGGTGTGTGTACTTCTGAAACCCAGAGAATGAAGTCCATAAGGACTTCACTGAGGATTCATCTGGGATTAAAAAGAAACTCCTATCTATGCCGAAATAAAAAAAAAAAAAGGAAAAAAAAAAAAAGATAAGACAAAATACTTTCAAAAAAAAAGAAAGAAACTCCTATCAAGGCCTCCCCGCCTGCTCCCAAAAAACCTAATGACACTTAAAACCAAGACTAAGTTAAGGAGATTATTAAAACTATGCTCAAATGGAGTCAATGTTAAAATTTAGCACTCGACTATTTCAATTCTCTTCAAAATGCAGCACTGACTTATAATGGAATTTTAGATGTTCCTTCACTAATCCTGTTACCACGTTAAAACACAAAAATAGAATTTGTTCCCTTGGAGTTCAGCGGTTGCCATAGAAATAGCATCAAAATGCATTATACTTTCAGGTGAAGAAATGCAGCCCGGGTGCTGAAAAAGAAAAACCCTCACCAAATGCAGTACCAACTCAAACCCCTTTAACAATAAATGGGTGCAAGCATACACCCAGAACACCCCCCAAACAGACATGCCCCAGGCCTGGGGGAGAAAGGAATTTCATTCATTTTGACATATAAAACACCAACTTGTGAGAGATCCTCCAGGGGCAAACAACTGACCTGACCAGCGCGGACCCCCACCACGCTCTTCCAGCCCACCCTGGAGGGACGAGCTCATAGCACACATACCTCCTTCTCACTCTGAGCCCACAATTTCATGTTTCTGGTTTTTTCCATTCTCATACTGATTCCTAATTATGAAAATATCAGCGCCTGCCCCCCACCGACACAAGTTCCCTCATGACGGGGTTCACTATCTCTAACAGATAATGACAGAGATACAGGCCACTACAGATTTGACTTCCACACAAGGGCTGAACTGGGGGTTTTAAAAAGTGTTCTTTATAAGTAAAAAAGAAAAAAATCTATTGCATTATAGAGGTAGACGGTATGTTTGACTGGTCCTAGCAGGACCCGGACGGGGAGAAGTAGGCATTATGGCACTTTAGACACGGCAAAACCCCCAATCAGTGGGTTATGACAAGGGGTCAGCTTGCTCCTTTCATTAACTTTGCTCCTGTGACCCATCTACACTAGTGCTCACCACCACCCCCCCCCCTCACCCTGGTACTAACTGCACCTGTCTACCGGACCCGCTTCTCATGGCTGCTGTGCCCCCTCCTGGAGCAGTTCATAAGCAGATGGTGTTACGGTGAAGAACAGGCTGCAAACCAACTTCTGGTTGGTTGAGGCTGGCCAAGCAGCAGGCACAGGGGATGACTCAGTATATCTCCCTGTCACTTGAGGTGCTCCTGGTTGAGGTGGAAACTTTGCATTTCCAATTCATCCACCCCACTACATACCTTGCAACACTGCAGGCTCTTGAAATTTAGTCCAAAGACACCTACCCCTGTGGGTTCACAGGGACAATCAAGAAGAAAAAATAACTAAAATTACGTGATGTGCTAGGAGGTGGTAAGAGAAAAGGAAAGGTATGGAGAAAAGGAAAGAGCAAGGGGCAGATGGCATAAGGCTTTTAAACTCCTACTCCAGTAACTTTCACAAGTAAGGCTCCGAGGTTCCTCATCTCTTCCCATTTCCTCTGTACTATGCGGTACACAGAAGGACAGTCTGCCCAGGGGACAAACTTTCTCCACTGGAACGTCTCATCCACGTGCAAATTACTCTAAAGCTGGTTCCCCAGACAGATATGTGTTCTGAATACTGGGGGCTTGCGGCTTACTCAACACCACAACTTCCATTCGGAGATAGCATCTTTAGCTATCATCTTCAAAGATAATGAAAAAGGACAGACTTTACTTACACCTTTGAGAATTTACATAAGACAACATAGCTTATTAAAGCCAATCTCCTACTACAACTGGGGTGGTTTTGCAGGCTTTGCTATTTTGCCTAGACATTGATTATAATAAGCATATGCACATTTTCCTGAGCCGAGTGATATTCAGTCATCCTTGACTCCGCCCCTCAGGCAGTTCACACTGACAGCAACTCCTAGGTTTACACTATTCCAGCCAGAAGGATGGCAATTCCTTCTGGTACACCAGTTATTTTGCTAGATAGTAACAAAATGATTCTGTAAATAAACACAATTGTAGGCAGTGCTGAATGACAGCTACTCAGCTAACCAAAGCCAGGTTTTTCACTTCACAAATATGTTCCACCTTCAATTAAGAAAACAAGAAAACAAGACAAGGCCAGGTGCGGTATCTCACTCCTATAATCCCAGCACTTTACAGATGCTGAGGTGGGAGGATCACCTGAGGCCAGGAGTTTGAGACCATCCTGGGAAACAGCAAGATCCAGTCTCTACAAAAAATAAATAAATAAATAAATAAAATCTGGGTGTGGTAGTGTGCATCTATAATCCCAGATATCCTGGAGAGGCTGAGGCAGGAGGCTCCCTCGAACCCAGGAGCTCCAGCCTGGGTAACAGCGAGACGCTGTCTTGCTTTAAAAAGAAGACAAGACAAAAAGAGTTATATCAACAAGCCACTGTGCTTAATGACCCTACCCCGTTCCTCTCAGTATGCTGGAATTCTCAGAAGTTCCACAGCTCCCATGGGCTGAAGGCAAAAGAGCTTCATTTCACAACCATGTACGAAGTGCCGTCCTATTACCTATGGCTGCAGACTTGGATGACTTATCTACATGCCAAAGTGTCTCTGTTTGCTGCTGGAAATGCTGCACCCAGAAGCCCTTGGCATTATGAGCAAATAAGAAAAAGTCTACAGAAGTTTCTCCAAAAAGCCACATCCCCAAGGTGAAAGTGTTCTAGGTCTTGGGTCTCACAATTTTAGACCAGAGAGAATTCCAGCAAAAGAAGGAGAGCAACTCTCTGCTCATTGCTGAGTCAAGTGTCCCACTCTTTAACTCCTCTTGAAGTTAAGTATATCCTTGAAAGGGTGGCTCCTGCCAGACCACCGTGCCAAGTGCATGCCTGGGTGTCTTCACAACAGCTGTCAATGCCAAAAGATCAAGGAGGCCAATGGCAGTAACCGCCAGAGTGAAAAACCAACAAATAATAAACTAACCTTTGACTCAAAACAAGATTAGCTCAGATGCACATGTAAAAACCAAAGCTAAAAAACAAACCTGAAACTGTACAGTTTAGCTTGTTAACTAGAGAGGTTGTTTTCAAGGGGTTCCTGCCCCCTTGAGGCTCACAATGCAGCCCCAAACCAGAGGTCCCAGGAGGGTGGCACCGGGTAAGGCCACCATGAAGCCCACACCAGGGAGAAGGCAGGCTTATCTGGGTTCCCAGGACACTAGATCAGCCCATTAAAAGGGCAGAGCAGCAGTTGAAGGCACACGAGCGGAAGCAGCAGCTGGCAATCTGACAGCAGGCAAGGGGAAAGCTACACCATTTTACCAGAAGAAAAATCAGCCAAAAATTTAACTGCCATGGCAGGAGCCAACATCCTTAGCTGATCTGTGTGGCACCAGTTGTTTTAGAGGGGTAGGGCCTTCGGCCCCAGCCCCCAAGCGCAGGGGATATGATCAGTAACGAGTCAGTTGTCTTTGCACTTATTTTCTTATGGTAAAATAAACAGAACACAAAATCTACTGTTTTAGCCATTTTTAGGTGTATAGGTCAGTGGCATTAAGCACATATACACTGTTATACAGGCATCATCACTATGCTCCAAAACTTTTTCATCATTCCAAACAGAAACTCTAGGTGCTAAACAGTAACGTCACTCCTGCCTGTACTACCCACTATGCTATTTTCCGTCTCTGTGACTTTGACTATTTTAGGTATCTCGTGTAAGTGGAACCAGACACAAAAGGATTTGTCCTTTTGCGTCTGGCTTCTTTCATTTAGCATAGTGTTTTCAAGGTTTATCCAAGTTGTAGCAAGTGGTACTGACTCCATCCTTGCTTCCAGGCACACAACTCCTAAAACCCAAGGAATCTCCGAAGTGGTGTCTTTTTGTATGTTAACGACCTAACCGAAGATTGGGAGCCCCAGGACAGCTTCAGGATGGGGGCCAGTTGTCAGGGGAACCAACCATGTGATTAGTGGGCTGGGACCTTCTGCCCCACCCCACCCCCACCTCAGGGAAGGAGAGGGGCAGAAGTTTCAGTTGATCACCAATGGCCAGCGATTTAATAAATCCCATCTATGTAATGAAGCCTCCGTAAGAACCCAAAAGGACGGGATCCAGACAGCTTCCAGAGACCCGAACTCGCGGAGGTTCCTGGAGGGTGGTATGCCCAGGGAGGGCACAGAAGCTCTGTGCCCCCCCCCCCATACCTTACACTCTGCAACTCATCATCTGTATCCTTTGTAATACCTGTAAGGAAGTGTTTCCCTGAGGTCTGTAACCCGCTCTAATGAATTAACTGAATCCGAGGAGGGGGTCATGGCAACCCCGAGTTACAGCCGGTCAGTTAGAGGCATGGTATGGGGCACGGTATCGTGCAACTGAGCCCTCACCCTGTGGGAACTGATGCTATCTCCAGTATCAGAATTGAGTTAGAGGCTATCTGGGATGTCCACTGAAGAATTAAAATGATTGGTTGTTAGTGGGGAGAAATTCCTACACACTTCTTGGTGACCAGAGGTCACAGAAGTCTCTGATTGTGACTGAGAGAATGAAAAACACTTTGGATTTTTCCCTCTATCCATGGATAGCATGTGTCAGAATTTCATTCCTTTTAAAGGCTGAGAAATATCCCATTGTATGTATATGCCATGTTTTATCCATTCATACACAGACATTTGGACTTTCTACCTTCTGCCTATCATGAACAGTGCTGCTATGAACATTGATGAAGGCACACTCATTTCTACCTCAGGGCAAAGATTCTGGTAATTTATTCGTTCCAGAAAGTTCTCCATTTCAAATGACCGGCAGAAACAGTGTCAGCACTAAAGACAGGGCCCTGCTTCCCAGATTTCATCAGGGCCCAAATGCATCCAAAACTGTCAACTGGGCCTTGATAAACCGGACCACCATCCTCTCCATCCTCAGACGAAGGCAGAATTCTGTGATAAAGATGGCAAAGGAAGAATCCAGGAGGCAGCTGGAATTAAAAAAAAGCATTTGGCCAAGCATGCCCAGACGATTCTGCACCGTGCCCAGCGTACGTCTCTTCTCACGAGACTGCTGCTTCTGGATTCTCAACACTCACCACACAGCCCAAGGCGAGTCCTGCTACAAGCAGTGGTGTGCAGAACCATACAGCGGGCAGCATAAAGAAAACCTTAAAAAATATCCATGCCTACCCCCCTACATTCCAATGAAAAGGATCCTGAGTGGGGGCCCAACTATTGTGATTTTCGAAAACTTCCCAGATGATTCTAACATTCAAGACACGACTTCTGAACACAATCAAGAACAAGAAATGGAACACCATGCTACCACATGCCAGGTGTCTGAGTTCAACCAATGCAATTCACAGCAATTTTCTCATAATCTGAAGCTAAACATTTCTGTGTTGAGTAACACATAAATGAAAACGCCGAGGCAAAATGCTCTCCTTCCTGTGCATTTCTGCAGCTGTGACGGCTAAAAGTCTGGACGTGCAGCTCACAGGGAGGAGAAACCGCAGCTGCCCCGGACACATGTGGAGGACAGCGCCCAGCCCTCACTCGTGCTCCTGGCCAGCTAGGCGGAAACCACCTCACACAGAACACATTTCCTGGGCTTACTTGCGTTTCTCAGCCCGAAAGCCAAGGGGATGAGAAGTGGACTGATGCCGTGTGGTTTTTGCCACTAGCATTTAACACAACCCAAACTTGGCTATCTTGCTTGACACCTGGGAGTGGGGGTGGGCAGAGGGCGGGCACACTCTGAAAGAGCCGGCCTAGAAATCCTGGGCTAACTTCTTTCTCCTTTCCCACTGTTTCTGCAGAAGTCTCGTCAATATACCACAGGCAGCCAGCAACCTAGGACAGGCTCGTGTTTCAAAGATTCACAGAGCCAATTCTTCGGATTTCTCTGCCGGGTTCCCAGAGAAGAATGTTGTAAATGATGGCTGGGTGCCACAGCCAATCCAAAATGAACAGAATTGCTGACCTCCTCAGAGCCTGGGGCTCTAGGGCCTGGCTGACATCCAAGATCCCTGGGATGCAGAGGGCCAGTGTGGGGCGCTGGGGCCCTGTGCGGCGAAGTGCACGGCATTCAAGGATAGAGAAGGTACCAGGCTGCCCCATGCCCAGAAGGCCATTCAAAGAGCAAAGAACTAGTATGTCCACTTCCAAAAGGGAGGAGATGAAACTATGCTTCAGCTATGAATGGTTCCCCCAATCATCTCAACATTCAGTGCTGTAGTGACTATTACGTATTGTCTGTAGTTTCCTATTCGCTACCAAATATAAGCTCCATGAAGAGGGACAGACAGTAGCCCTGAGAACAAACCACACAGTTGAAACTGAACCTTGGCAGAGCCTGCCTACCCCAGAGAACCAGCTTGCTGAAGGAAGAGCTGTGCGTATGCCTGGTGTCTACACAGACTGTACCCCTGACACCTCAGGGCACCCAGCACATGACAGGAGCCCAAGGACTAGAGCCAGGTTCCCCTCTCTCTCACAGAGGTGCTCACTGTTGCTAGTACATGTGTCGTCCTGGTGCCTGATCTCTTCCTTTAGATTTACTAAGGCCTTCTCTGCCTAGAATACCCTGTCCTCCACAGCACCCCATCTGGCTAAACCTTCTCCTTCAAGAAGCCTTCCCTGAGTCTCTCACCATTGCCCATCTCAAGTCAAGGCCTTGGGCAGCCTTCCCAATTGTTCCTGTGTCTGCAATCTGTGTTATCACAATCAGAAGATCTACTTAATGCTGAGAAACTAGATGCTCTCTCCCTACGATCTGCAACAGGACCAAGGATGCCCTTTCTCACCATTTCTTTTCAATAGTACTGGAAAGTCCAAACTAATGCAGTAAGACAAGAAAAGGAAATCAGAGGGAAACAGACTGGGAAGGAAGAAATGGCACTGTCTTTGTTCCCAGATGACATGATTGTCTACATAAAAAAATCCCAAAGAATTGACAAAGAAAAACCTCCTGAAATTAAGCAAGCAGCAAGGTTGCAGGATACACAAAAGCCAGTTGCTTTTCTATGGAAGAGCAATGAAGAATGGAAATCAGAAATCATGAACAAGCACAGCATCCACCACACCATGGCGCTGCAGCTGTGTTTGCTCCCCTTCTCTCAAGTCCATGCTGGTATGGACAGCATCCAGTGAGTGCTTGGCGGGTTGAAAGGCCCCAATATATGTTAGACAAAATCCAGAAATTAACCACCTTTGCCAGCCACACAAAGCCCAAAGCTCCGGACAGAAGTCCCCCAGCCCCAGAGACGGAGGCAGGATGCCTACAGACCAGCCAGCGTGTCTTCAAGATGGCAGTGATGCAGAAGAACAGAAGGGTAAGTTGTGGTGCTAAGGCGAGCAGGGAGCCAAGTGAATCAACACGGTGTGTGAGGTGGCACCCCAGTGTGCAAAGCTTCCTGACCCCTCAGAAACACTGAGCTTCTGAAGCATGGCAGAGCTTTAGGTCTGGAAACCCAGGGGAGCAAAGGGAGACAAACCAACTTACTCTAAACCCTCGAAAGTCCCCTAACAAAGGAGGCATGTTGACAGAGGCTTCTCTAATCTGAGGAACACCACTTCTCTCCGGTTCCCTAAACCACACAACTCTTTCTGGCCCCCTTTCGTAGAGGGTGGGCATGATGGCGGCGATAAGCCCCCTCCCGGATGACACACATACTTCACAAGGAAAATCCTGGTCCAGACCCTGCCCAGGGTCACCTCAGCTTGAGGTCCTTCTATGGGGATTCTGTAACATCCACTTTGTATTTTTGCAAGGACTGAACATACGTAAAAGCAATCAACATAGCTTCCATATAAGTTCCTTCCCCTCCAACACACAAAAATCACAAGATGTGAATCAGCAGCGGCCCTCGGCTACATTCTCATGATCTTACCAAAAGATACAGCACCGCAGCCAGGTCTGGCCTGGTCTCCATTATAGCATCCTCAAATGCCAGAAAGCCGCAGGGACCTGTGTTCTGTTGACCAGGCAGCACAAACTGCAAAGCGTTCCAAGCTGTTCCTTCTGCAGGCCTCAATCAACTCGAGAGCTTTCCTCTCTTTTGTTGCTAATACCAGACGGAATACACTGTTCCCTTACCTTCCCAAATAAACAACGTACTCCCAACACAGGGAAGCACTGAGGGCCGGCTCTGCCTCCACAGTCTGCAAATCGCCCTGGGCTTTGGATGCTTTTCAAGTCTTTTACTCATCAAAGCCGGACATACTCCCAACACATTCCTTTGTTGTGTCTACTGGACAAATATAAGAAACTTTATATTTGCATAGCTAATGGGGTCTTTTTCAGAACATGTCAACATTTTGTCTCCTTTTGCACCTGCCTTTTTGCAGGGCTCAGGTCCCGTGGGAGCTGCCCTGCCAGCCGACAAAGGGAATACAGCTGTGAGCTCCAGCTAGGAGAGCCCTCACTCCCTCTGCACGAGGCCAGCCCTCATCACAGGACATGATGATGTAAGAAGCAGAAAGCAGCCAGCTCACTTGGAAATTGCAGGTGAAATGGTAACAGCAGCATGTAAGAACCCAACCCCCGAAACCCAAACACCCTGGGCTCCCAAGGGGCCAGCAGCAGGGGAGAAGAGGCACTGCCTAAGTGTGCTCCCACCCCCAACCTCAGGCATTTCTGCAGCCTCATCTGCTAGGTAAAACAGCAGCCCAACAGGAAGTTCCCTTACAACCAGCAGAGTCTCCAGCAGGGAGAACCACC
The DNA here is from genome assembly GCF_040939455.1 of Microcebus murinus. NCBI lineage: Eukaryota > Metazoa > Chordata > Mammalia > Primates > Cheirogaleidae > Microcebus > Microcebus murinus. The sequence goes on along the minus strand of NC_134107.1, from coordinate 2,106,815 downwards.
AAACGAGGGGCTGCCTGACACAGGTTTTGGCATGCAGAGGCCAACGACTGTGAGACAGGGCCCTCTGTGCCTGCCTTGAGCAGGCCCAATCACTCACAACCCAATTTGGACTTTATGGGCCCAGCACGCTTCCGCTGCGCCACTCTGCTATCTCCAATTTGGACTTTATTAAGCAACAGTGTATTGGTGGGCTCTGCAAAGGGCACAGATACAGGCAGATGTCCACAAACAGAAACACTCACTGTAAGTACCATTGTAACATCTGTTTTTGCCTCAGTTTTAGCCAAGTCTGTACAAGACTGTGGTTCATTTGAAAGGCTTTCAAGAAAAGAAATGCAAAATGCTTTCCTTGCATTCTTATTGTGAAAGCTTGCACCCCACCCTGAAAAACGGATGAAAGAACTTCTGTATAGCTTCCCTAACGCTTTGAACCAGGGGTCCTCAAACTTTTTAAACAGGGGGCCAGTTCACTGTCCCTCAGATGTTGGAGAATGCAGTGCACAATCCACACATGCGCACCGTGGGCCCAGGATGAGTCGGCTGCTAAGCAGGACAGGCAGTGGTGGCAAGAACACCTGGAGGGCCGGATAAATGTCCTTGGCGGGCCGCAGTTTGAGGACCCCTGCTTTGAACTAAACCAAAAGTATAACAAACTACTTCCTACAACCAGAAAACCAGCTTAACAGAAACATCGCTAAATCATTCATCCCTAGTTAAATAATCAATCCAACTCTATCCCAGGCCTGAAAAAAGAAAATAGGTCCCACACCAAGAGATCACCAAGCAGCCCAGGCTACTTTCCTGCAATTCTAACACTTGGGTAACCGCAGGCACATCGTGTCACCTTTATGGATCACGCCCCAGAGGTAACAGTAGCCGCCTTCTGCTGGCACAGAGGCCTTCCTCAGTCACAGCAGCACCACGAGCACTCGTACAAGTGGACGCTTGCAGAGCAAACACACTCAGCCACATCACAGCTGCCCACCTGAGAGGCGAGACGTCCCACTTTGCAGAAGCAGGCAGTGCCTTCCATTCCTGGCAGAGAAACAGCTCCGGCTGGGTGCTGCCCATTGTGACCCACACATCTGTGTCAAGGTAGGAGGCTCCATCGCTCTTAATAGAAGGTGATCCTCACACAATGAATGGATGGGAACATAACCCCCACCCCCAATTTTAAAAAGAATCCTCCCCTAATTCAGACTAATGGTTGCTGGAGAGTTCTGCTACTTTCACAGAAAGTCACAAACATTTTTCGTAGTGCTGTATGTGTTCAGTCAGCACAGTAATCGGCCCGAGAGTCTCTAGGCAGGGTGGGGATGGGATGAAGAAGGGACACACAGATATGGCCTGGGACATTCAGGCCATGGCCAAGCCCAGCTAAAAAGCTGGTTCACACAATGTGCAGCTTATTCTGTAGTTCTCCAGGCGTAGGCGGGACTTTCAATAATACGGACACGAGTAAAGAAACATGGAGCAGGCTTCCGTATCCACGGCTCCTTGGCACGGTGCTTCAGCTTCCTTCTCCCCGGGGCAAGGAGCAGCAACAAGCTGGCATCACGTAGGGGAGCAGGCTGACATTCCAGTGCTATCTGTCCTTACGGCAAGCAGCCACCTGCTTCTGCGCCTCACCTACCCAGGCCTTTCAGGACTCATAAGCAAACAACATGACTTAATTGCTGCTCTGGGGAGAGCTTGCAAAGTGCTCGCTCGTTCTCATCTCCAGCTACAAAGAGAATCACTTGGGAGCTTGTTTTAAAAACTCATCGTGGGGTAGGGGAAGCATCATCTGCAGACAAAATAAAAAGATGCACACATACAAAGAAGGAAGAAGATACACATAATTATAGAGGGTTAAGAAAAAAACATCTGTAAAGAGAAAATATTTTCACAGTCCTTATCTGACAAAAGACTTGTGTTTAGAATATATGTGGAACACCCAAACTCAAAAATGAGGAAAAAAAATCTAAGAGGATTTACAGATACTTCCAAGAGCTATGTAAGGCCAATAATCACATGAAAAGATCTCAATGTCGCTAGTCATTAGGAAATGCAAATCCAAACCTATTTGAATCCACTGCACATCCCACCCCAAAAAACCTGACAATACCAAGTGCCAGTGAAGATGTGCAACAACGAGAACTCTCATCCGCCGGTGATGGGGATGAAAAATGATGCAGATACTCCAGAAACATCTGACAGTTTGTTACAAAGCTAAATATACACTTATTCTAATGACCTCACCGTCTCACTTAAGAATCTTTAACCAAAAGAAAGAAAAACACGTTCACGCAAAGAACTGTACGTGAATTATTTTTAGCAGCTTCATTCAGAAACACCCCCAATTAGGAAGTAGCCATATGTCTTTCAAAGCTGTGGTCTACCCATACACTGGAACACCACTCAGCAACGAAAAGGAACTACTGAACCACTCCCACGTCGCAGTCATCGGAGATGACTCCCAGATGACCTATGTCAAATGAAAGAAACCTGACTCAAAAAGCCAGGCACTGTATGATTCCCCTTAATGTGACATTCTAGGACAGGCAACGTTGTAAGGACAGAAAACAGACTGATAGTTGCCAGGAGCTGAGAGCTAGAGGAAGGGCTGACTACACAGAGGCACAAAGGGAATCTGGGGGAATGGTGAAAATGGCCAGTATCCTGACTGGTGGTGCGTTTTATCAAGAATGAATTTTACTGCATACAAACCTATGTGAAAGTGAAGTAACAGACCAACAAACCCTGTGCAGGCCCTTGGTCGGACTGGGGGACACTGCCTTGCAGGGAGGGCAGAGACAAACCTGCAGGCACAGTGGGCAAGGACAGCCTGGTCCAATGAACCCCAAGCTCCAACACTAACGTGGGGGACTCTCAGTGACAGACGTTGCTAGGCTGTTCCCTCTGTCCCTAAAATGGGTAGTTCACGGGACCCCCAGGGCTGTCCCAACAATCATCAGGCTTACAAATGGGGCCCGAGGTCCGTGAAGTGCTCCCTACTCAGTCACAGAGAACAAGGAGGAAAAAACCCAAACCGTTCTGCTCCCAGAAATGATCCATCTATCCTAGGTAGACTGGGAGCTCCTCCAAGACAGGAGCTCCCGAAACACTGTTGATCAACTGAGAGTTAAAAATTGCTTTTCTGAAAGGAAGACTCTAGTTATTGGATTCTGTGACCTCTGGTTGAGACTTAAAAGAGCAAAGCAGCAAGACTAACAATTTTAAGAGTCATAAAAAAAAAAAAATCCATGTGGGCTGCAGGATCCCTGCGTTCACATCGATGGGTGCAGGGAATGCTGCTCCACAGCCGTTCCAGAAAGTGTTTAATGTACAGACAGTTCATCTTCTGAGAGAACTAAAACTAAACTATGCTGATAGAGCAAAGCTTCTGTTTAGAATATTTTTCATACCAATGTTTCCTGGAGGACCTTGGCCTAATTTTTAAGTTTTGATTAAATCTCTAACTCGTAAAAAGATGTTTGCCTCTTCAGGGATGGCGAGGGGAAGATTCTTAGGCACAAAGTGTCAGAGATTTAAAACTCCCCTCTGGCCCTGACAGCAGAACACCTTTGGGATGAGAAGGAAAAAGCTGCACTAAACAAGACAATTCTGCCTGTCCACTGAGATCTTCTGATTAAAATGTAACTGTCGTTACAATAAAATGCAACAAAGCTGCAAGTAGGAAAAAGGTCCCCTGGCTTCACAACACCTATTTCCACCAGTAACCCACAGGGGCTATTTACAAGCAATTGTTCCCTCAGTCTGTGTTGTTTTTGATGGGACACTGTCTTTCACCTTTCGTTATGACGTGATAGCCACTATCCCATCTCGAAAGGCCAGAGCTCACACGGCCACATCCCAGCTGCTCTACACAGGGATGTCTCCAGTTTTCCAAGTAGAAGAAACATTACAGGGTTAACAATGGGACCCCCCATTTTTGATGGCTAATTACTGCATACCCAGCTAAATGGTCCCCTGTGTGAAAGGTAGGTGTCAAAGCCCCGATCAAGATGCCAGCAAGCAAGAACATCCATCACAAAAGACAGCATGAGCAAGCTGACACCATTTGTGCACAAGCAGCCCTCACTCTGACTTCTGACACCAAGGGTACGCTGAGAGAGCTCAGGGCATGCAAAGAAATGCCCACCCAGCCTTCACAGTGAAGGATGACCTTCGTTACCTCTCCCAGAGGAAAACTCAGAGCCTCTCTGATCGCTAACTTTTTAAAACTTACCACACAAACCCGAACCCATTCTATCCCGGAGAAAAGTGCAGTGACACAAATGCTGTCTGTTTGCCTGCAGGAACACACACCGTGTGCTGCATATGTGGTCACCGGCAGTCAACTAGCGAAGCTTTTCTACCCAAGGCAGCCAAGGGTCCTTAAATGCCTTGAGGCTCCCCACCATGGTTTAAGTGTTGGGCTAACTAAGCCATGTCCAGACTCACCCTCGTACCAGGGAGCTAGGAAGCAGTTAAAACACAATTTTATGCTTTCATTTCTAGAATGCATCAGATATGACACGAAATCAGCTCTAGGACTGACTAAGCACCTGTCGCACACCAGGCAGGCTCTGCATGCTGCATGTTCTCCAGGCCACCAGCACCTTCGGGGATTTGCCAAGCAGCCAAACACAGCCTGGCCGCAATGCCTGGAGTAAGTTGGCAGGCGATGTATAATACTAGCAGCAACTTTCTCAGTTAAGCGCCAACTTTTCCTGAGTGTCCACATGCTTAGGGAACACAGTTGGACTCGGACCAACGCAGTTGGACTCACACCAACGAGCAATTACTGAATGCTTACTGAGGCATGGGACTCAATGTGTCTGTGTGTTATATTCCAACCTCATGAGAACGGCACGGATTAGGATCTCTGTTTTGCAGCTGAGGATGCTGATGCCAGAAGAAATCAACGATTTATCTGTGGTCATACTATAAGAGATGTGGAGTATGCCCGACTCTTCACCTTATACCCAAAAATCATTTCCTGATGAATCATGAGCATAAATTGGAAAGGCAAAACCTTACAACTTTAGAAGGAAAAACAGAAAAATTATATTTGACTGCAAGGTAGTGTTCTTCCCACCAATCATATAACAAAGATCCATAAATTCACCTACATTAAAATTAGGATCTGCCAGGCACAGTGGTTCATGCCTGTAATTCTAGCACTCTGGGAAGCCAAGGCAGGAGGATCACTTGAGGTCATGAGTTCAAGACCAGCCTGAGCAAGAGTGAGACTCCGTCTCTACTAAAAATGGAAAAATTAGCCAGGTGCAGTGGCCCGCACCTTTGGTCCCCACTACTCAGGAGGCTGAGGCAGGAGAGGATTGCTTGAGCCCTGGAGTTTCAGGTTGCTGTGAGCTACGCTGATGCCACACAGCACTCTAGCCCAGGCAACAGAGTGAGACTCTGTCTCAAAAAAAATCAAAAACAAAACAACCACAATAAATAAATAAAATTCCAAGATCTTCTGTTTATCAAAAGATATTATAAAAGTAGAAAAAGAAAAAGACACTCAACTAGGAAAGATGTGCAAAGTTACCCGCAAAGATCTGGTTTCTTTGGGATTCTACAAAGAACCCTGCGAATCAATTTAGCACAAGACAGAAACAGGCATTTCAAACAAGGACAATGAGTAAACACAATAAAAGATGCTCAAGGCTCACTAATTTGCATTTCCCTGTAACTGAAGTCACAATGACATTGAAGATGTGGTTCAACATTTTGGGATATGGAATGGTACAATGATGCAACTGTTTCTGAAAACAATTTGGTGCTACAGCATCTACGATGGTCCACGAATTCCAGTCCTGGGCACTCACTGAGAAACTTACACGCGTGTGTCAGGTGCACACACAGCCAGAGGAACGCTCACAGCAACACTCCTCATAACGGCGCCTCCTCCGTCCTCCACTAAAAACAATTCTAATGACCCAAATGTCCAACAGTACGAGAATAAACGGATACATTCACACTTCAGGGACAGCAAACTATAGCTACTGCAACATGGCTGAACTTTAAACCAGAAGTTATTGCTTTAAAAAAAATGCTATCTTCTGAGACTTCAGCGAGTAATAACCTTTTTGCAGAGTCTGGAGATTGATGGCTGCTGGCTGATTAAGGTGTTGGTTGCTGAAGGCTGGGGTGGGAGCGGCAATTTTTTTTTTTCCTTTTTACAAACTGGCACACTGAGACAAAGCTTTGTCAATTTCTTAAAATGACACCACAATGAAGTTTGCCACCTCAGTTGACTCTTCCTTTCACAAAAGATTTCGCTGGAGCATGCAAAACTGCCTGGCAGCATTTTACCCACAACAGAGCTTCTTTCAAAATTGAAGCCAACCTTCTCCAATCCTGAATCCTTTGTTGTCATTTTAACAATGTTCACAGCCTCTTCACCAAGAGGAGATTCCCATCTCAAAAAACCACCTTTTTTGCTCATCCATAAGAAGCAAGTCCACATCCGCTCACGTTTGGTCATGAGATTACAACAGTTCAGCACATGTGCAGACTCCGCGTACAACTGCTCTTTCCACCACAGCTGCAGCAACTCTCTCCACTGAAGTCTTTTTTTTTTTTTTTTTTTGAGACAGAGTCTCGCTTGTTGCCCAGGCTAGAGTGAGTGCCGTGGCGTCAGCCTAGCTCACAGCAACCTAAAACTCCTGGACTCAAACAATCCTCCTGCCTCAGCCTCCCGAGTAGCTGGGACTACAGGCATGCATCACCATGCCCGTCTGATTTTTTCTATATATATTAGTTGGCCAATTAATTTCTTTCTATTTATAGTAGAGACGGGGTCTCGCTCTTGCTCAGGCTGGTTTCGAACTCCTGACCTCGAGCAATCCGCCCGCCTCAGCCTCCCAGAGTGCTAGGATTACAGGCGTGAGCCACCTCGCCCGGCTCCACTGAAGTCTTGAACCCCAAAGTCATCTACGAGGGTAAGAATCAACTTCTCCCAAACTCCTGTTAATGTTGATATTCTGACCTTCTTCTATGATTCATAAATGTTCTTAATGGCAGCTAGAATGGTGAATCCTTTCTGGAAGGTTTTCAACTGACTTTGCCCAGATCTGTCAGAGAATTACTATCTATGGCAGCTACAGCCTTACGAAATGTATTTCAGTTTGATCTTCTATCCAAACCACTAAAACTTTCTCCATATCAGCAATAAAGCTGTGGCGCTTTCTCATCATTCATGTGTCCATGACAGTGGCACTTTTAATTTCCCTCAAGAACTTTCCCTTTGCATTCACATCTTGGCTAACTGGTACAAGATGCCTAGCTTTTGGCCCATCTTGGCTTCCAACATGCCTTCCTCACTAAGCTTAAATCATTTCTAGCTTTTGATTTAAATTTAAAGATGTGAGACCCTTCCTTTCACTTAAACACTTAGAAGGCCACTGTTGGGTTATTAATTGGCCTAATTTCAATAGTGCTGTGTCTCAGGGAATAGCGAAGCCTGAGGAGACGGAGAGAGAAGGGGTAATGACCAGTCAACAGAACACACACATTTGTTAAGTTCACCTTTTTATATGGTCACAGGGCATGGTGTGTAGCATCCCGAAACAATGACAATAGTAACAACAAAGATAACATCACAGATCACCATAACAGATATAGTAATGAAAAAGTCTGCAATATTTCAAGAATTACCAAAACATGACACAGAGATACAAAGTGAGCACAAGCTGTTGGGAAAATGGTGCCAACAGAATTGCTTGATGCAATTTGCAAAAACACGCAGTATCTGCGAAGTACAATAAAACAAGGTACACCTGTATACGCAACCAAGACAAAACCAAAATAAGGCTACCGAGCTCAAATTTAGGATGGGCAAGGAAATGAAGCAGGGAACACACAGATGCCACATCTCTTCAAGCTGGGATACAAATCAGAATCATTCAGAGTGCTAACCAAACCACCACACCTTCAGTCACCCATGACTGAGTTTCTCAGCATCTTTAATGAAAAGTCCTCTCTGCTGTGCCTGACTCTCATCAGTGACAAGTAGAGCTACTTGGTCTCAGACACAAGACCCTTACAACCCGACAGGGGGTGGAGTGCTTTACGTTATCCCATTTTACTGACAGGGAAACAGAGGCCCAGAGGTGAATGTCCATTTTCAGCTCCGGTACCACCAGTCACAGTGACACTCGTATGCTCATCTCCTTAGGCAGCGCATTCCATCTTCGGCACGCTCTAACGGCCAGTGTAAATAAAACACACCAGAGGTAGAGGAAACTTCAACTAAGCACAAGATGTAACACTGACTGACTGTTTCTTTCCCTTTTCAGAACAAAACAATGCCCAAAAAACCAAACCAAACAAACAAAACCTGGGTGTGATGGTACATGCCTATAGTCCTAGGTAGTTACTCAGGAGGCTGAGGTGGGAGGATCGGTTGAGCCCAGGAGTGCAAGGCTGTACTGAGCTATGACCATGCCACTGCACTCTAGCCTAGGCAACAAAGTGACAGTCTCTCTTAAAAGAAAAAAAAAAAACAAAACACTGCCAATGGCAGTTTAATAGTTAAAAAAAACAAACAACCAGTGACTTCAAAGATATGGCTGGTTTCAAAATCTGTGAGGCATCACATAAGTAAGATCCTTGATGGGTCTAGTCTTTATCCCCCGCCCTCAACCACAGCTGTTCAGCAATGAGTACAGTGAGATGGGTTCTGAAATACATGTTTAGCCTCAGGGATACATCTATGGTTGTGGGCAGAAAACAGAGGGAGAATGTGGACTGGAACCGCTGGCTCAAGATCTCAGCACTGTATTGCCTGAAAATACCAATGACAGCATTACTTGAATTAAAAAAGCACAAAGAAAATAAGTCCTCTGATAGGGACTTAAAATGCAACCTCTTGACCACACCATGGTACTCAGGTATGCACATGGAGCCACCTAGCAAAAGGTACATTACATGACAAGACTCACCTAAGCAGAAGTAGCTCCAAGAACACTGAGAAAACGCAAGTACTTATCCTATAATTGCCGCTCAAAGTGATGACTGAAAGGTAGGGGACAAGATAGGCAAGAAACTCCTTAACTGCTGATAGGTTTAACCACGTCGGTACCAGCATCGACTATAGTCGACAGCCACAGATGAACATGCATAGCGACTTTAGCCGACAGCCGTGATGTGACTTTTCTAATTTTTCATGTATCAAAATAAAATTGTGAACATTTAAAAATAACATAATGAAAACATATATGTATATGTTACCTATTCTGATTGACATTACAAGTAAAGCTGCCTGTAAAGTAAAACAAGCTTTCAGTGCTTTCAAGCTCTCCTCATTACACAAGAGCAAAATGGATTCATCACCAATGAACAGCACAAACTATCGTGCGGACTGTGAGTGCCGGCTGTGGGCAAGGTTTCTAGGCCCGTGAGTGCCATACAGAAGTGGTTAATAGGAGCTTGTGCTATAATCAAAACAAGTGTTGGCAAGGATATGGAGAAACAGGAACCCTCATCCACTGTTGGCAGGAATGTAAAGTGGGGCAGCCACTTAGGAAGACAGTCTGGCAGTTCCTCAAAAGGTTAAACCTAGGTACCACATGACCTAGAAGTTCCACCCCTAGGTATACATCCAAGAGAAACGACAACGGATTTCCACACACAAAAAAACCTGTATGTGTACATTAACAGCAGCATTATTTGTAATAGCCAAAAAGTAGAAACCAAAATATCCATGAACTGAAGAACAGATGGTCTCATTCATAAGACTGCAACCAGATTTTCTGAAAATGGGAAAAATATATATATCAAAGATGTTTCCTTCTGGACGAGCAAAAGTGTGGCCATCAGTCCCAAGGTTCCACGCTGCCCTTCCAAGGACTGATGCTCGGTACCCAAGAATCACTGTGCAGGAGTGGAGGACACAGCAATCTAAGTCACCCGGGCTTACGTCACAGAACAGAGTGCAGGGAGGCAGAGCTTGCCAACACTGGTGTCACTGGAGGCACCTCTCACCTCTGCTACATCTGCTCAAGAGTTGACAAGGACCCTCCCACTGAAAACGTATCAAAACGTAGCCTGCTTTGGTCACATTATATACAAAAATGTAAACTGACACTGATTCTGCAAGCCTTCAGGGTCACATGAGTTGAAATCAAGACAGAGGTCAAACTGCTTGCCGTGGAAAGTGCTATACAACATGGGTGGGATGAGATGCCAGAGGCCGTGGGGTAACTGACCAGATGAGACCCTGGGAGGTGGGGAAAGGGCAGGGTCCAATCCGTTTCTACCCAGTCTTTTAGGGTGCCCTGAAAGACAGCTGGCTGGACACTGCGCCACTCCTTGAACCATTTCCCATAGCTTTGTGTCCACTTTTCACAGCTGGCCAGTAAAATTTCCCAACCGCACATCAGTTTCCATGTGCAGGCAGGATGTGGGGAATTTGTGGCCCCCAGAAAGCTTCTGCACCCCCATTCTGGGTTCTGAACTGTGCTCAAAAAGGAGGAAAGTGGCTATGTATGCACCCACATTCACTGCAGCATTATCCAAAACAGCCAAGAGGCAGAAGCAAGTGTCCATCAGCAGATGAACGGATGAAGAAAACTGAGTATATCCACATAATATCCACAATGGAACCTTATTCAGCCTTCAAATGAGATGAAATTCTGACATGCCACAGCATGGATAAACCTAGAAGACATTATTCTCAGTGAAATAAGCCAGTCACAAAAAGACAAATACTGCCTGATTCCACTTATATGAAATATCCAGTAGTCAGCCTCATAGAAACACCGGAAGTAGAAGAGTGTCTGCCATCAGTTAGGGGGAAGGAGTTTGGAAAGGGGAAGCTGTCTGATGAACATAGTTTCAGTTTTGCAAGATGAAAAAGTTCCAGAGATTTGTTACATAACAATGTACATATAGCTAACACTACTCTATACTTAAAAATGGTTAAGACAGTAAATTTTATGTGTTTTTGACACCCCCCCCACACACAAAAGTAGGCAAGTGGCTTCACTTCATGTTCCTCAATTCTAAAATGGAGAGAAGGCCCTCACAGGGCTGGTGTAAGAGTTAAACAAGATGCTATACAAATTAAGTGCCCAGTAAGCACCCACTATTAATAAAAGTGAATGTCATGATTTAGTAATAACTTAAAAATATTTACATTTCCCGAGCCTGTAATCATGGAATGCAGCCAGGCAGGCCACACCGTCTGCTCTGCAGCCCCCAGCACGTGAACTCGGCAGGCAAGCAGGCAGGCTTTGCCCGCCTTGCTTATCTCTGGCATCCAGCACCTGGACGGCTCCTGGCACTCAGCACAAATGACCTCTCAATGCTCAGAAGCATCAAATGGTTACTAGAAAAACCCCATGATGAGGGAGAGGGAAGACTGAGTATACAGGCCAAATTCTAGAATCTCTGCCTTAGGAACTCAGGGGCCATCCTGCCTGAACTATCAGGTGATTCTTTCAAGTAAGTCATGTCAACCTCTGGTCGACTCACTCTAAGTGGACCCACCACTGGCACCTTCTAAAACCACAGGTCAGCCCTCAAGAGTTCCTGCTTGAACCTTCATTCGAATTCCCCACACACAAAGATGATGGGCCAAAATGGGCCGTTCCTGCTCCAAAGCTCTGCTCACAAAGTAAGGGGAGAGGGAACAGCATGCTACGAATGAAATGGAAAGATGTCAGATAAAGCAAATTCCAAAGAGAGGTGGGGAATTTTCTAGGCTCCAACAGAAGGGCAAAACTAGAAAACGTGATACTTATCTGGGTAACTTGAGTTCACTCCAGGACGGATAGTTTTGGAATGAAAAGCTCTTCCCCAAAGAAGGGGATTTTGGCCCAGCGAGATGGCTCATGCCTGTAATCCTAGCTCTCTGGGAGGCTGAGGCGGGAGGATTGCTCAAGGTCAGGAGTTGGAAACCAGCCTGAGCAAGAACAAGACCCTGTCTCTACTAAAAATAGAAAGAAATTAATTGGCCAACTAAAACCATATACAGAAAAAAAAATTAGCTGGGCATGGTGGCGCATGCCTGTAGTCCCAGCTACTCGGGAGGCTGAAGCAGGAGGATTGCTTGAGCCCAGGAGTTTGAGGTTGCTGTGAGCTAGGCTGACGCCACGGCACTCTAGCCAGGGCAACAGTGAGACTCTGTATCAAAAAAAAAAAAAAAAAAAAAAAAAAAAAGGGAATGTTTTGCCAACCTGTGTCCTCACCCCATGCTGGCTTTCCCGAGTCTGGGGCCTTACTGGGCCTCCATTTCCAACTCCCAACGGGGGGGGGGGGAAGACTTGCCAATCTCCAAACATCAAAATTCAGTCCCTGACTATCTTCTCTCCCTACGTGCTGGCCCCAGGCCCCTCTTCTCTCCCCCGACCCTCCTGGCCATGCCAACGCCCTCCGGTCCGATCTAGACACACCCTTGCATTCTAGACCCGGGCAGCCACCTGCCGAAACGTCAGTGTCCATGACGACACCACACAAGCACCATATGGTCAGGAAACTAAAGTGACTCCATTTTCTTTAAAACCTCTCAAAGAAGGCTGATAATAACAACACTAGGGAGTGTTCCAGCCCCCTTCAAAGAAAGGCTCACTAACCACACGAGTCAGTGGCTACCAGGCCGGGTGACCCAGCTGTAGAACCCTGCCATCACTGCAGAAGTTCCACTGGACAGTACTGCTTTGGAAATCGGGCTGGCTAACGTAAGGTAAGTAAGGCCAAACTAGACCTCGAAGATGGGGGTGGTGGGGTTGTCTGAAAGCGAAGAATCTAAGAAACGGAATGAGACAGCAGTGTGTGACGGAGCACGGGGGCCACAGGATGGGAGTTCTGGGTCTACTCTATATGCAGTGGAGGTTCAAAAGCAGGAGAAAAATTATGCTGCAGTAATATATCGATTATATTCTGATCACATGTTTTTCCACTGGTTTACTAGTCAAGTTTTCCACGGAGCTTATTTAACCACTTCTACCATTTTCTCTGGACAAGGTTTTTCTCACAGCTACTCAGAGAGCCAATCTCCTACTGAATGAGATCATTTGTCATTTTCCTAAATCAAAGAAAAGTTTTAAAAGTAAAATGAAAATCCTTCGGGGTACACCTGTCAAATGAATCACCATCCTGCCGCATGGAGACGCTGCCCGCCACTGGAGACATCAGGACCCCTGAAACAACTGCCTCACTCATGGTGAGGCGAGTCACGGTTTAAGTGTGCACAGGACACAGACACAGGAAGCACCCCTGTTCACCACTGAACGCTCACTGCTCACGCAGAACGCAGCGCAGTGCCTGGCGCAGTCCTGCCCAGCAAGGCCAGCTCGCACGCTGGAAAAGGGTGCTGAGTGCAGTCCCATGGGTGCGGCTACCTCAGCAGGAAACTCCCCTCGACTGGGAGTCCCCGAGTGGGGAAAAGCACCGTGAACAGAAACTCAGTTCCACCCGACAGCACTTCGGGACGAGGATCAGAGGCGCATGGTAATCCTCAGAGACCGGCCACAGTTCACACCCCTAATTTTAACAAGCCCCAGGCACCGGGACTAAAGACAGCTTACTCCAGTTTACCAACTCCCCCAACCCCCTCTCTGTACTTACAGACTCTCACTAGAGTATCAAAGGGAAAAACGGAAGTGAAACCAAATCAAGGCAGCTTGGTGCTCTAGTGGAAATGTTTCAGGCTGAGGTTGAACTCCGTCGACGTCTGCCCGAGAGACCCCTCAGGAGGGCAGCGCTGCTTTCACTGCCCAGATGCCTGGATGGAAAGGAGACCTGCCCACTCAGGGCTCTGCATCGCTCCTCGGACAGTGCCCCCAACCCTCATGAGCACCTCCAAGGGACAGGGCCTCGCCTGCAGACCTGTCCGGGTCTCTGTCCAAGCCTCCACTGTCCTCACTGAAGGACCAGACTAAACGCTAGCTCGGTTCCTATGCTCCAGCCAGGTCTCTTCCCCATCAGACTGCCTCCCGTCCGTCGCTCAGCTCTGCCCTTGGCCACCAGAGCTCCCTGAGAGCAAAGCTCTCTACGTGGGGGGTTCCCGCCTCCCGCAGCTTGTAACACAGCAGTCAGACGTTGGCGGGCGCTGGAGCCAGGCACTGCGGCTTACCAGCTCTGGGACCCTGCAATCCTGCCCCAGTGACTGAGCTCTTCAGGCGCCAGCTTGATACCAGTACTCAGTTCATAAGGTTGTCTTCTGAGGACTTAAGGAATATGGAGAGATTCAGAAATATCTGCTAACAGAGTGATCAACAGCAGTGTGCTCAAACCCGACGTCACTGAGGAGAGTGACCAGCCCTACAGCGTCATACAATTGAGGTTAACACAGAAATCTGAGCGGCTGATGCTTGGCTTCGCTATTTCAGAACAGGCATGCAGTAAGAAAGAAATGGAGAAAAATGAAGGAAGACAGCAAGCATCCATTCAGAAAATACCATTCTACACTTTATAGGGAAGCCTATTCACAGGCAGCTATTTGCTAGGAGCCCTGACCTCTCCACAGGAGTCATAAGCACTGCCTTAGGGTGAACAATGGAAGTGGGGGTCAGGAAGGCAAGCGGAAAGAGCCACAGGCCAGAGAGGGTCGCCAGCTCTCACAAATGCAAAGGTCGGACATGGGTTACTAGAGCAAACAGGCCAGAGACGTCCTGAGAGATGACACCAAGAACAGGCAAGCCGCAGGAGGCACGCTGCACAACTGCAAGTACCCAACAGAGAGCTCACTCCAACGCTGGTAATTCAAACTGCATTCCTGGGATTACAAAGACATGTAAGCTATTACCTTGAAATAGATGAACACGGAGGTGGTATGATTTCCAGATTGAGCTAATCTGTCAACTCAATGGTTCCCTAGTGTCTAAAGGAAAACAAATGAAGACACACACACAACTTTATTACTTAGCAGCTTTTTATAACTGAAAGCACTTCAGAGCCAAGTAATTTTTTTATGAAGATTATTAATGAAAATAACCTACACACGGATAGCACCACCTTTTACAAAACTCTTTTCTTGTACATGTTTTTATTTTTCCTAATTACAGAATAGAAAGGGGAAACTGCTGAAATCATAAAAGTCATACCTGTTCATTAAGAGTACAATTCAGGCCGGGCACGGTGGCTCATGCCTGTAATCCTAGCACTCTGGGAGGCCGAGGCGGGCGGATTGCTCAAGGTCAGAAGTTTGAAACCAGCCTGAGCAACAGTGAGACCCCAACTCTACTAAAAATAGAAAGAAATTAATTGACCAACTAAAAATATATACAGAAAAAATTAGCCAGGCATGGTGGCACATGCCTGTAGTCCCAGCTACTTGGGAGGCTGAGGCAGGAGGATCGCTTGAGCCCAGGAGTTTGAGGTTGCTGTGAGCTAGGCTGACACCACGGCACTCACTCTAGCCTGGGCAACAAAGTGAGACCCCATCTCAAAAAAAAAAAAAAAGTACAATTCAAATGAGATTAACTAAAGCCAACAACAACAGTAATTGAAGGAAGGAAAATATCCATTAGCACGTATAAGCTTAATCTTCAAACTTTAAAGATCAGGGAGGGGTGAGTTTGTAATAGAAGAGTTCTTTTCCATCCTCTGACTCAACTCTGTCCTAATTACAGAAGTATGAATTATTCACGTTTACGGTATTGTATTTCTTATTCCTTCCACCCGACAGGCATGTTGGGAGGGAGGGTAGAGTGGCATCGTGCACACCACCTGGTATAGTGTATCAATATTGCTAAGCGTAAGCATGCTATGTTGAAGAATGCTACGGTCCAACAAGCTTTCTTCCTCGACCTGCAGGTTCAAATGCATGTGAGAGCAAATGTCCCACAGCAGAGAGCAGGCACTAAGGCAAGGAAGGGACCCCAGCAAACATCTTAGTTTGTAAGCCTACTTTGAAATGACCAGGCTGGCTAGGGCCCACTGAGTTACCTTCTACAGCAAAGGCTCCAGGCCAAGGCCAAACCCTGGAGACAGTTTAGGAACAGCAGTGGTTTCAGTGAAGAGCCTAGAAGAAAGACCTTCACCTGCAGCTGTAGTGATGGGTCCATTCTAAAATTCCTCACCCCCAGGAAAAAATGAGGAGCACAGGGGCCCTAGGCAGGTTTACACCACTGCTGATACACAGGTTGCCTGGTGGCTCTGTAAAACCTCTGGAGGATTTTTATAAAGACAAACCAAAATGGGCACTGCACACCATTTCCAAGACAGAAAGTTATATATCAAATGTCTACAAAAGCAAGATGCACTGCAAGTCTTCAAAACCATCAAGAGCCTTTTAATTATCATAATAAATTTCTCATCCTCAAGACTAAAATCCAGGAAATTCATTTTAGTACATGCTCCTTAGATGGTCCCTAGGGCTGTGTTCATGCATGTGGGCAATTCTGTCACCACGTTCTCAAGGGGACTTCCAACCTCCCCTCAAAGTAGATGCTCTAGTGAGGCAGGGCCAGTCTCACTCTTGCCCACTGGACTCTCAATTATTCTGAGCCCTTTAAAGGACTGAAAATGTTGAAAAACAATTATTATTGCAGAGCTTAGGCTTAACACTTGTTTTTGATTATGGAACTCTGAGCAGACTTTCTGTAATACTAGAGGAATGCCAAGCAGCCGGCTTTACAAGAACCTGAGTGTAGAAATAACTTAGCAAACAGCAAAATTACAGCTGCAGCTTTTGCAGGCCTGGAAAGATAAATGAATCCAGCCTACTGAAACGTTCTGTAAGCATCTACTGGAACTTATTGTCTACCTCCTCTCTTATCCAAGAGACCTGCAGGCTCTTCCTGTAGGCTCCTGCAATGGTGTAAGATGATCTCACCTCGTGTTCCCTCAGGGCCTTTTTCTGGCCAAATCGGACCCAATCACAGGGGCCTGAGTTCTCCCACCCACCCAAGTGACCCTTGTGACTTGGCTTGACTCCTCCCAGAGCTTCCACAGCGGCTCCTGCTGTACCTGGCACGAGCTGAGATAAACTGTGCCTTTCATTTCAGCCTCTACCAAAAGATCAGGGAGAAACACACCCTTACTCATCTTCGGTTCACTCTTTTTATGAGTAACTCACTCTAAACTGGTTTAACTAATTCTGTTTTACAAACTAGCATGGAAAATGAGCTTTCTTTTCAGCCATTCAAAATTTCTTGCTTCAAGTTAGGGAGCACACACTCCTTCTAATATAGGAAACTCTGTTCAACAAGCCTCCCATCTTGTGTGCCTGGTACCAACGAGCAAGGTGCTGCTGGAGCTACGTACACCTTGCGGTGAGCGTGCAGAGGGCAGAGACCAGCTAAAGGCACTGGGCTCAAAGCAAGCCAGTTCAGCATCCTCGTTCTGCACACGGTCAAGGATGGGCAATGATCCAACTAGAGTCCTTTGCTGCAGGGTAAGATTTACTTTTGACCTGGAGGTCAGAATATCAGCAACAGATAGGTAAGAAGCTCTGAAGTCACTGTGTGGGCCCCTGGATCCAACTACTTCCTAAGCCTCATCCAGACTTCCCGTCACACCTGGCAACAAATTCTCTTTTGCTTTAACTAGTTTTGTTATTTATATCAGAGAGAGACCTAACTAATACAGCCTTTTCCTGAGAAGAGTCACCTTGACAAAGTTCAGATGACAGAATCTGAGAGACAGCAACCAAGAATAAAGGACAAGTGCAAGCCTGGCGCAGTGGCTCATGCCTGTAATCCTAGCACTCTGGGAGGCCAAGGCAGGAGGATCGCTCAAGGTCAGGAGTTCAAAACCAGCCTGAGCCAAGAGCGAGACCCCGTCTCTACTAAAAAAAAAAAAAAAAAAAAAAAAAAAAGAAATAAATTAATTGGCCAACTAAAAATATATACAAAAAATTAGCTGGGCACGGTGGCGCACGCCTGTAGTCCCAGCTGCTCGGGAGGCTGAGGCAGAAGGATTGCTTGAGCTCAGGAGTTTGAGGTTGCTGTGAACTAGGCTGACGACAGGGCACTATAGCCCGGGCAAGAGAGTGAGACTCTGTCTCAAAAAAAAAAAAAAAGGACAAGTACAATAGTTTACCACATGTACTTCTTGTTTCACCTTCACCAAAACATGCTCTTTTAACTTCCCCCACCCCACCCCCTGCAAAGCTTCTAGTAAACAATGGGTACAAGTAAGGAAAGAAACTAAACATTACCCTTCATTTGCTACTAGAAAGCACATCCGAGATAGTCACTCTTGGGCAAATAAAGAAACAGACTGCAAAACAGCCACACTGCAAAATATAAAGCTACCCTCACTACCACCCAGCAACATCGAATACAATGTTATTCACACTTCTGACATGACACGCAGTAAAAACACATTTTATCATGTACACAATGGGTAAGATCACAGTAAAGGCTTTATAAAACATCCTTGAAATGTGTGGCACCCTCTGACTTTTTGGGTTTTTTTCCAAAGAGCCAGGCTGGAATGCAGTGGTGCAATGACAGCTCACCTTAACCTTGAACTCCTGGGCTCAAGCGCCCAGCTTCCTATTCCTAAATAGCTAGAACTACAGGCACTTGCTACCACAGCCAGCTCTCTATGTGTGCATTTTTATTTCTATATATATAAAATATATATATAACTTTTTAAAGACAGGGTCTGGCTATGTTGCCCAGGCTGGTTTCAAACTCCTGACCTCAAGTGAGCCTCCTAAAAGTGCTGGGATTACATGAACCACCACACTTGTCATTTCCTCTCTCACCACCTCCAAACACCAACTGCAAACCACTAAATTCACTTCATGATCCATAATTTGAAAAACACATATGAAGAATCATGTTCTACTGTGGCCCTTGTTCTTCCGAGTAGCCCCAGCTACTTGGAAGACAGAGGCAGGAGGACCGCGTAAGCCCAGGGATTCAAGTGCAGCCTCGGCAACATAGCGAGGGCCCATCTTTCCCCCCAAGTTTAAGAGGACTTCTAGCATGCAAAGCCACTCTCAACTTTATTAAACATAAACTATTACTAGACCCCATCTCTTAAAAAGAAAAAAAGGATTACTTTCTCTGAAAATCCAGGTTCTTGTCAGTTCTCTGGAACCCGAACCTATTTGCCCTGCTTCACATTTGGAAAACTGAGGCTAGGGAGGGCAGGTCCAAGGACAGGCAGCAGGTGTGGCATGCCAGCAGCCCCCGTCAGCCCGCACTGGCACCCTCTCCTAGGGCTGGCAGGTCCCACACTCCATGCCGTTCTCATCTCAACGCTAACAGCAGTGATCCACTCCCACAAACAGCGTGGACAATGTTTAAGGTATAAAATCCCCAAATTTATCTCACCCTCATCCCTTTCTTTTACACAAAACAAAACCACCTCAAAAGCAAATCCACCCACAGGCATGTATGTTACTGCCTGAGGTAGACAACTGGGGACATTAGCCATAAACAAGGACACAGGAATCACTAATTCGAGTTTCTGAAAATTGCATAATACCATGCCCAGGCTGCTCCCCTGGCGCTGGCTCCACCGTGTGCCAATGTCTCCTGATGAAACAGCTAGGAACAAATGAGCGTTTCAGACTAGCATGGAGATGAGACAAGACAATAAAGGTGACCACATGCAAAGCAGGAAGGACCTGGACGGCCCTTCTCAAGGCCTGCAGGCAGACAGCAGAGCAACGCTCCTAGTCTCTGCCTTTCCTGCCTCGAGCATCTTAATACACAGTAAGATATGAGGCCCAGGTCTGTACCCATGTGGTCTCATCTTTGTCAAAATACGTAGGCACACCGATCCCATTTTATAAAAGAGGAAACTGAGGCTTATGGAGATTATGTCATTTGCTTGAGGTCAAGGCCAGAGGGGAGTGGGGCTGGGACTGAGCTCTGATAGAGAACTCCACAGCTCTCCCTCACCGGTACATGGCCCCACCCAAGTCCAATCTGCCCTGTCTGCCACAGCCCCGAGGTCCCAGAACCTTCCCTCAGTGCGCAGAACAGGCTAACACAAGCCAAGGGGGGTGGGGGGGGGGAATCAAAGAGCAGCCTATGCCTACGGTAAGTGTGTGTGTGTGTGTGTGGGGGGGGTGACAGGGAGAGAAGTATTTCTAAGTGTGCACAGATCAAATAGAACAAATGTCATATTTATTCAATTTCTTATAATTGGAAGTTAATCTTCAGATTCCCTAACCAACCTCAGAAAGAAATACAAGCTCCAACACACAGACAAAAGGCAACCCTCCTGGACCTGGATCCCCATGGCTCCCAGTAACAGGGACTGGCACTAACTGGTTCTTCTGGTCAAAAGGTCCAAAGTCTACTAGTAGGACCCCAAGCTCCCAGTCAGGAGGTCCACACATCCAACTGCCTGGTTCGCTCTAGCAAACCCTTCTGGGGAGACCCTACGGTGTGGTGTAGGGCCTACACCTTCCCAGGGCCCAGAATCCTTTCGCCAAGCCCAAACAGCCTGAATCAGGGGCAAGGAAGGCAAGAAGGTTTGAAGAGATGTTGTGCCTGTGTTCTGGAAAAACTTCAGCCCGCCAGTGCCTTCTGGCTCCCTGGCCATGCCTTTGCTCAGACAACCAGGTTTTGATAAAATGGGTAAGTTACATTTCAGGCCTGAGGATACACTGGGCTGAGTTCCCCTGCAGGATCACTTCCCCAAACTGGGCAGCAAACATCCCAGGGTGGATGCCCCAGAGCTGCAGCCTTTCTGCTAATCCCATCATCACCACTCTTAATCTCATTATCAGATAAAAACAAACACAACCCCTTTCAATTGCCTCCTCCATGGGTCTCCACCCAGAGGTCACTCGGAAAAGACACGGCACCCCTGGACCTTAAAGTCACCTAGTGCCCTGCCTGGATCAGCTGGTGCACTTCCTAACTGTCAGTGGCTCTACTCTGGCTTCCTCAGGTTCCCACTTCTGTTCTTTACCTGGTCAATGACAGCAAGTAGCCACACTAACCTTGAGAGGGCACCTTGGCACTGGTGCCAAGATCTGTGCTTTAAGCCCTCTGAGGTACACATTTTTCTACTCTCATCTAAAAGATGAGCAAGTGAAGCTCCGGAAAGAATGAATAACGGGCTGAAGGTCACGCAGTGGGCAGCGGAGCCAGGACTCCAAAAGGGGTCTGAGTGTGCCACACTGGTGGTATCGAGTCTTTGGAGAAGGACAGAAAAGAGAGACAAGCATCGATGCCAAGAGGCCACTCGTGCCTTCTAGGGTCACCCTCCCTAGAGCACTCTGATAGCACTGGGCTCCTATCTCAGGGTCAGGAGACTGACTTGATTTCAGGAAACAAAGTCCAACACTGGGCAAGAGAGGGTAGAAAGGTCAAAGAGCAAGAGCCCAGAAACACTTCTGCTTCTCAACACATTTTGTTTTCACACAATCATCATTTATAGAGGAAAAAAAATGTTAACCTCACCCTTATAAACAAGACACTGCCAAGCTCTGATTGCAAAAATGGAAATGTATGCAACCTTTTAGAGAAATAATTTATATCAAATTTTCAACAATATAGGCTCTTTATCTACTAATCCTCTTTCTAGAAATGAAAAAAGAGAAAACTTGAAAATCATGTCCAAATGTCCACAAATAGCAAATTTAGAACATTTTGGAAATGTTCACAATGTAGTATTTTTTAAAAAACAAAAGAAACCTTGAGTACAACCCAATTTTGTTACTCAAGTATAGGAAAAAGACTGGAAGGAAATAAAAATGAGATTAAGAGGTAACTACCTGACATTTAACATCATTTTAACATTTTATATTTTCCAAATTCTTTAAAATGACCCCACACTACTTTTATTTAATGAGAAAAACTCTTAGGAGCTAATTTTCCAGCGATGTGGACCAACCAATGCTATTTCCCCTACAGGGT
The DNA here is from genome assembly GCF_040939455.1 of Microcebus murinus. Lineage (NCBI taxonomy): Eukaryota > Metazoa > Chordata > Mammalia > Primates > Cheirogaleidae > Microcebus > Microcebus murinus. Next base: position 2,085,039 of record NC_134107.1, on the reverse strand, counting down.
GTGGACAGATTGGGACAGATGGCTGTTTTGCAAAAGGTGACATATTATATGATTCCTGAAATATCCGTAACAGGCAAATCTAAACACAGCAGATTTGTGGTTTCCAGGGATTGGTGAGGAAGGACGGGGGAGAATGGGAATTGACTGGTAACCGATAAAGGATTTCTTTTGGAGGGGACAGAAATGTCCTAACATTGGCTGCAGTTATGGCTACACAACTCTGTGGATACACTAAAAATTAACGATCAAAATTCTCTCCCCCTGCACACAGCACAGGAGCTCAGGGACTAACTGTAGACATGGACGGGCTGATCACGGACACATGAAATCAGAACCTTAAAAAGAATGTGTTCAATGTTTTTTAAAAAAGTGGTCAAGTTTCTATTGACAACATGAGATTTACATTAAGAAATGCTACCCATACATGTTTATTACCCACTTCTCTCTCTCTTAAAATACTTTTTGCAGGTCAGGGTTGAACCTCAAGCTCAAACACACTCACCACATTTCAAACTGCTAAGTGGGAAATGTACAGTAGACTGTGCATAGAAGCAAATGCATGCCAAGCTGCTCGAACTATTAATAAACCTACTGCAATTCCTAGGGATCTAAACATTATCTTAATTAAAATTCACATTTCTCGTAAGTCACTATTGACCAATTATGTCCACTGCTAACAATATTTTTAAGAGGAATATTTGCATTTGGTATTACAGGCACACCACATTCTTGCTCACTTCTCTCTCCAATTTACTCAAAGAATGAATGTGGGCCAGGCGCAGTGGCTCACGCCTGTAATCCTAGCACTCTGGGAGCCTGAGGCAGGCGGATTGCTCGAGGTCAGGAGTTCGAAACCAGCCTGAGCAAGAGCGAGACCCTGTCCCTACTATAAATAGAAATTAACTGGCCAACTAACATACATAGAAAAAATTAGCCGGGCACGGTGGCGCATGCCTATTGTCCCAGCTATTCGGGAGGCTGAGGCAGCAGGATTGCTTGAGCCCAGGAGTTTGAGGTTGCTGTGAGCTAGGCTGATACCACGGCACTCACTCTAGCCTGGGCAACAAACCAAGGCTCTGTCTCAACAAAACAAAACAAAACAAAAGAATGAATGTGTGCTCTCTGAGACACAGGATACATGGGAATGGGCAAGGCCAAGCAAACCAAACCCTGCCCTCATGAAACTTACATTCTGGTTTCTAAAAGAATTTTTACTTAAGGAAATTTTATTTTTACAAACTCACATCTTATGTATTAAATGAAATGTCATTATCAGCAATGAATTCTCCACAATTCTCACCTTGCAAATATCCACCCCTTTCTAAACACTAAAAATCACAAAGATTTATGAAACATTAGTAGCAGTTTCTAATGACAGGTTTTTCTTTCCTTTTTATAGATTGGCCAGGAACATAAAGACAAACTTGGTCTGCTCTGAAAGTTTATCCAAATTCAGAAATCAAAACATTTTACATCTACACAATCATGACAGACCACAACAATGGGATGTCAGAAGCATATTTAATAGCGCCAGATCTTCACATCACTGAGGTACCAAATGGTTCTTGCTTTAAAAACAAAAAATTCCAATTTCCCTCTCTCAAATCTGTAAATCTCAAGACATTCAATAACTTGAATTGTGTAACGGGAAAATACTGTGCACCCCCAACCTCCAAAAGCAAAAGTGCAATATAGTACAAAGATCAAAACAACTGGCTCAAAAAGGTAACTTTTGGAAACAAAGTCTAAATTCCTTTAAACAATTCAATAATTTAGTGGAAATTTTACTAAGTGGCCAATGATTCTCTCCCAATTCTTTGCTAATTTTTTTTCCCTCACTGCCCTCCCAAGCTAGGGAAGCTAGGCACACAGCACTCCAAAGTAGCTGAACAATTCTTAAAATGCACCTGCTTTCGCGTCTAACTTTCATGTGTAGGCAAAGTTCCTCATCGACAGCAGCAATCCCACTGCGCTGAATGCTAAGCTAGATACATGGAGGGGGGCTCTACTCTTTCCAGTTAAGACCAAATAAAACCATCTTAAGAGACTCGTTTGAGCCTGTAGATACTATGTTTCCTACCAAAGTAAGAGGTATGGCGGATAACAAGGCAACAAAACATTTTGATTCAGATTAGGCTTTTTGTTCTCGATTTGATCAATGGAAACCATCTGAGACGTTTATCTTTCCCTGGTTGAAGTCTTTTGGGGGAATGGGTTGGTTAGTTATCTACAATGCCTCGGTGGAGAGATAATCCCATTCAAATTAAATCGAAAAAATGTTTCAATGTTTTATTAAATTATTGGCAAGGTCATAAAACAGACTGTGCCATCCAAAACCTTCCCGATATTGAAAACACACATTCATAAATCCTTTTGACTATCGCTTTCTTTACAACTTCCAAGGACTACAAATTCCAAGCGAACTTGACAGCTCCATTCATAAAAACCTCCCAGCCATAATTGCAGCACCAAAGACCCTCCCTGGCTTGGAGGGTACACTGAGACTTGGTTTTTGTAACCACGGACTGGTAGAGCCCTCTTGAAGCTAAGCAAAGACATTTCAATTCTGGTGAAGCAGCACAGACTCCAAGAGGTCATTTGCCTCGAACATACACACAGAGATCAATGAACCCAAAAACCGAGACCATAAACCCCACAGGGCTGCATGAAACGTAAATAAGTAAACAAGCAAATTAAAAATAAAAAAAATTACGAAAAAAACAAAAACAAAACACAAAGCATGGTCTTGATGTAAAAAGAGAGGTCAGCCACTCGGCAAAAAAGCACATGACTCATCCCACGGGCCTGAACAGAAGAAGTATTTACACCGTCCACTACACCAAAGCGGGATTTCCCATCTTCACCCAAGGCCGGGCCTTGGGGGCATCCCAGTCGGGTGAAGTTGTGCTATTTCCGTTTGCAGGGGGGAGGGGGGTCATTTTATTTCGCTGAATCACAACTCCCCCAGATCCCCACCCCAAACCACTGCACGCACGACACCCGCAAATGAACGAGGCCGTGGCCAGGGAGCCGGCCAGCACCGGCCGAGCACAACAAAGCGCCCAGCGAGGGGCTGCCAGGCAGGGCCGGCAGGGCCGGGCTGGCTCCCCGGGGCGCCGCTCCCGCCCTGGGGCCTGGCTCGGGCCGGCCGCCGCAGCGGCCCCCGCCCCCGGGGCGGACCTGCCCCTTTCCCTGCGGGGCTCCGGGGACCGCCGCGAGGACGAGGACGCCGGGCGAGGGACGCGCCGCCCCGGCCCGGGCAGGAGGACCCAGGGCCGGAGGGCGGGCGCGCGGCCGGCCCACGTGAGCGCAGGGGCCGGGCCCGCCCCGGGCACCGCGGCCGGGCAGGGGGCGGCGGCGCTCGCGGCCAGCTCGCCGGGCCGGGACTTACCCGGGCCGGGCGCGCCGCGGACTGCGCGGCCGCCGCTTCCTCCTCCTCCTCCTCCTCCTCCTCACTTGACAAAATGGCGGCGGCAGGAAGTGCCGGGCGCCTCGGCCCGCCCCCGCCCGCCCCCGGCCGCCCGCCCCGCCGCCCGCCCGCGCCCCCCGCCCGCGCCCGCGCCCCGCCGGCCGGCCGGCCCGAGCCCGGGACCCGCGGCGCCAACGGCGGGGCGCCCGCGAGCCGCCCCGCCGCGCCGACACCAACGGCGCAGGCCGGCCCGGCGCGGCGCGAGCGGCGCGGGAGGCCCGCAGGCCCGAGCCCGCGTAGCCCCGGCCCCGCGCCCCGCGCCGGTGGCGTAGGCGGCGGCGCCGCGGCCCGACCACGCCATGCAGGTGACGCGGGCCGCGCCGCGGGACCCCGCCGCCGCCCCGCGCCGCCCGCCGCCCCGAAGGGCACCGGTCCTCACCTGAGACGCTAGGCCGCACGCCGCCCCCGCCGGCCGCCCGCCGCCGCCGCCGCCCCCGCCCCGGGCTGGCCTGCGCGGCGCCGGGGCCCGCCCGCCGCGCCCGCCGCTCCGCCGCGCTCCCAGGCCCCGCTCGCCTGCGGGCACCGCCGGCAGCCGCCGCCGCCGCCGCCGCTTCGGCTCCTCGGCTGCGGGAGAGCAGAACAAACAGCCCTGCCGCGGCCGCCAGCGCACTGACGTCACCGCGCACGCTGCGCGCGCGGCCCCGCGCCGCCGCCCGGCGTGCGCGCCCCGCCCCCGCGCCCGGCGCGAGCGAGCTCGGGGGAGACGCCGGCGCTGAGGTGAGCCGGAGCGGCGGGGAAGCGGGCTCCGTGGGGAAGGGGGCCGCGCGCGGACGCGGGGAGGGCGCCCGGGGAGGCCGAGGGGACGCGGGGTGCAGGCCGAGAGACGGCCCGAAGCTTCAGGGGGGCCCGGCGGCACACCCCCCAGAGGGAGGGAGGCCGGGGAGGGGGACCCCGAAGGCGGGCGACGGGAGAGGCCGAGGAGCCGCGCCGGGGCCGGGGGCGCGGTGGGTGCGGGAAGGGCGGCGGGGGAGGCCGCCCGCGAGGCCAGGCTGCGTCTCGGCGCGTCCCCTGCTGCTGCGCCCCGCCGGCCGCCCCGTCGCCCCTCAGGCTCGACCCCGCAGCCGCAGGGCCGCGCACCGCCGCCGGGCTCCGGCGGAGGGGTGGCGCGACCTCTTCCGGGGCGGCCTTGCGGAGCGCCCCACCTGCAGCCCGGGAGACCTGGGCACGCGCTGGCTCCTCTCCTGGCCCCCGAAAAAGAGGAAGTCGGGCTTAAAGGTCTCCTGCCTAGGACGATGGTTCTGGAAACTTTTCAAACCTGGAAGCCTAACTGCCTCCTCTGAGCCCCTCCCCCCCGTTTTTTTTTTTTTTTTTTTGCCTCTTAGCACTTTTAGTGCCATCTTTTTTTAAAAGCAAAAAGAGGGCGTGGCGGCTCACGCCTGTCATCCCAGCAATAACTGGGAGGCCGAGGCGGGAGGACTGTGCGAGGTCAGGAGTTCGAGACCAGCCTGAGCCAAGAGCGAGACCCCGTCTCTACTATAAATAGAAAGAAATTAATTGGCCAACTAATATATGTAGAAAAAAATTAGCCGTGCACGGTGGCGCATGCCTGTAGTCCCAGCTGCTTAGGAGGAGGCTGAGGCAGGAGGATCGCTGGAGCCCAGGAGTCTTAGGTTGCTGTGAGCGAGGCTGACGCCACGGCACTCACTCTAGCCTGGGCAACAAAGGGAGACTCTGTCTCAAAACAAAAAAAAGAAGAAAAGAAAGCAAACTCAGTTCTAAAAATTCTAGGTAATGTAAAAAAAAAGAAAAAAAAATCTAGGTTGTAAGAAATTTCCACGCTGGTCCCTTATTTCAGAACGTATGGATACAGTAGGGTACCAGTCAAATCGTTGTTGTTTTTCTCCCTCCATTGTGGTGTTTGCTCATGCTTTACCAGAGGATGGTCATAAAATGCATAGGTCCTAAGCTAAGGGAACACGAAATCCTCCCCTTTAACAAAGCATGAGGTAAATTATTAGTTGCAAGAAATAAAGGTTGTAATGATAACTGGTTCTTAAAGCGTCTTTCTAACCCTATGTTACAAATATTGAAATTTGCGAATGTCGTCTGGCTCCTGATTTTGCACACTCCGCAACGTGCAGAAGATGATCAGAAATGGAAAAAGAATTAAAAGGTACACAGTACTGTGTCAATATGGAATAGTCACTGGTTTGTTGTTGATTTTTTTTTTTTTTTTTTTAGGAAACCAGAATGTATCTATTTTAAGGTTCCCTTCCCTGTTGTTAGTTAATCTTGTCTTGTTACATTATCCACTTAATTTATTACTGTTGCTGACAATAAATGTTTTTGGAAGTAATTTGGAGCTACCAGTTTGCAAGTCGCATAACAAAATCTGTCACTTTGCTATACAGCCACACTCCATTTTAGACAAAACTATATATTTAGCTCGATATACTGGTCCCAACTGGATGGCTTCTGGCTATTGCTGGAAATTAAATCCAACCTGAAGAGAATATGCAAGCTGTGAAGACAGCTCCAAAAGCTGTTGCAAAACAATCTTCTAGGACGATGATGGTGCTTAGCTTACCTCCTCACAGGTAGCTCCAACTCAGAAAATGCTTACCTGTTTGCATCCGTTTAATAAAAAGTCTTGTTACATAATGGTTCACATTTTAAATAAGCTCTTTTTACTTTCTCCTGTTGGCACCATGTTTGTAATACTAAAACCCAGAAGGGATTATCCACTTTGGCACGGCGCTCACCAGCCGAGAAACCTTGCCCACAGCCGGCACTCACAGTCCGCACGATAGTTTCTGCTGTGCATTGGCGACGGATCCGTTTTGCTCTTGTGTGATGGGGAAAGCTTGAAAGCACTGAGAGTTTTACTTTACAGGCAGCTTTACTCGTAATGTCAATCAGAATAGGTAACATATACATATATGTTTTCATTATGTTATTTTTATTTATTTATTTATTTTGAGACAGAGTCTCACTTTGCTGCCCAGGCTAGAGTGAGTTCCATGGCATCAGCCTAGCTCACAGCAACCTCAGTCTCTTGGGCTCAAGCAATCCTGCTGCCTCAGCCTCCCGAGTAGCTGGGACTACAGGCATACGCCACCATGCCTGGCTAATTTTTTCTATATATATTTTTAGTTGGCCAATTAATTTCTTTCTATTTTTAGTAGAGACGGGGTCTCCCACTTTCTCAGGCTGGTTTCGAACTCCTGACCTTGAGCAATCCGCCGGTCTCCGCCTCCCAGGGTGCTAGGATGACAGGCGTGAGCCACCACGCCCGGCTCGTTATTTTTAAATGTTCACAATTTTATTTTCATACATGAAAAATTAGAAAAGTCATATCACGGCTGTCAGCTAAAGTCACTGTGCGCCTTCATCTGTGGCTGTCAACTATAGTTGACGCTCGTACTGAAGTAGTTAATGAAAATATTAAGGAATGAAACTTGTAATACATAAATAATTCTAATGACTGGTTTTAAATATCTATTATTTATTTATTTATTTTTAGATTCAGCGTCTTGCTGTGTCACCTGGGCTCGAATGCAGTGTGTAGTCATATCTCACGATATCTCATGATAACCTTGAACTCTTGGGCTCAAGTGATCCTTCTTTCTCAGCCTCCCAAGTGGCTAGGGCTACAGGTGCCACCACCATGCCCTGCTACCATGTTTCCCCGAAAATAAGACCTACCCATAAAGTAAGCCCTAGCAGGATTTCTAAGCATTTGCGCCATAGAAGGCCCACCCTGAAAATGAGCCCTAGTGACGGGCGTGGCTACGCAGCACATCTGCACAACCCATGCATTCGTCCCGGAGCCAGAAAGAAGACGAGCAGCCCTTCTCATCTGGCCCATCGTGACAGCTACTATCCCAGAGGTGACCAGAAATGTGCGGACAGCCCCACCAACAAGGTGACCCCCCCAATCAGGTCCCGGCCATCCTGTGCGTGCTGCAGGCTGAGGCTGGGAGGGGGAAGGCTCCTCGGTGAAGTGAGGAGGGACCCTCCGATTTAGGTGTTGTGTGTCCCCAGGGGGAAGAAGGAACGCTGGGCTGCCATTTTGCTATGATGACGTTCCAGAAGAAGACGACTTAACTATATTTGAATAAATGTAGATTGCTGTACCGTGCTTTAAAAAAAATAACACATGCCCTGAAAATGAGCCCTAGGGTGTCTTCTTAAAGAAAAATAGGCCGGGCACAGTGGTTCACTCCTGTGATCCTAGCTCTCTGGGAGGCCGAGGCGGGAGGATTGCTCGAGGTCAGGAGTTCAAAACCAGCCTGAGCAAGAGCAAGACCCCATCTCTACTATAAATAGAAAGAAATTAATTGGCCAACTAACATATATAGAAAAAGTTAGCCGGGCATGGTGGCGCATGCCTGTAGTCCCAGCTACTTGGGAGGCTGAGGCAGGAGGATAGCTTGAGCCCAGGAGTCTGAGGTTGCTGTGAGCGAGGCTGACACCATGGCACTCACTCTAGCCCGGGCTACAGAGTGAGACTCTGTCTCAAAAAGAAAAAAGAAAAGAAAAATAAATATAAGGCCCTGTCTTATTTTCGAGGAAACACAGTAAGGGTTTTTTCTGTGGAGATGAGTTCTTGCTATGTTGCCCAGGCTGGTCTTGAACTGCTGGCCTCAAGTGATCCTCTTGCCTCGGAGCTACCACACCCAGTCTCCGTTACTCATTTTTAATGAAGTAATATGTGAAACCGTTTTAATTGAACCATACACAAGAATACAGAGGAAAAATAAAGAACACCCTGTCTCTCTTCCCTCCCTGACCAGAGTAGCCGCTGTGATCACTTTGATGTGTTTGCTTTTAGACTTGTGCTGTCTGATATGATGGCCACTGACCACATGTGGCTCTTGAGCACTTGAAACGAAAAGACAAATGTAAAACATTTCATTCTTAATTTTTGTATTAGCCAGGCACAGTAGCTTATGCCTGTAATCCCAGGATTTGGGATACTGACAAGAAACAATGCATTTCAAAAGTTTTATTATGTATCTTAGGTGGTGAGAAGTGCTATGAAAAAAAGAAAAAGTGGCCAGGCGTGGTGGCTCACACCTGTAATCTTGTCACTTTGGCAGGCTGAGGTGGTAGGATCACTTGAGGCCAGGAGTTCAAGACCAGCCTGAGCAACATAGTGAAACCCCCTCCCCATCTAAAAAAATTTTTAATTAGCTACGTCAGGGGGTACACACCTACAGTCCCAGCTGCTTAGGAGGGCGAGGTGGGAGGATCGTGTAAGCCAAGGAGTTGGAGGCTGTAGTGTGCGGGAAACAGAGCAAGACCCTGTCCTCAAAAAAAAAAAGGAATGACAACAGGAGCTCGTATACACCACTGGACATCAGGCTTTATCTGGTGAGCTAAAATTGTGTGTAAGTTATGGACCAGTAATTCCAATCCCACAGAAACTTGCAGACACATTTAAGAAGGTTCAGGCCAGGTGTGGTGGCTCACGCCTGTAATCCTAGCACTCTGGAGGCCGAGGCGGGAGGATCGCTCAAGATCAGGAGTTCGAAACCAGCCTGAGCAAGAGTGTGACCCCGACTCTACTAAAAATAGAAAGAAATTAATTGGCCAACTAAAAATACATAGAAAAAATTAGCCGGGCATGGTGGCGCGTGACTGTAGTCCCAGCTACTTGGGAGGCTGAGGCAGGAGAATTGCTTGAGCCCAGGAGTTGGAGGTTGCTGTGAGTGAGGCTGATGCCACGGCATTCTAGTGTGGGCAACAGAGTGAGACTCTGTCTCAAAAATAAATAAATGAACTAAAATAAAATATATAGAAAAAATTAGCCAGGCATGGTGGCGCATGCCTGTAGTCCCAGCTACTTGGGAGGCTGAGGCAGGAGGATTGCTTGAGCCCAGGAGATTGAGGTTGCCGTGAGCTAGGCTGACGACAGGGCACTCTAGCCCGGGCAACAAAGTGAGACTCTGTCTCAAGAAAAAAAGTTCAGAATGACACTGTTCGTAAGTGCCCACCCTGGAAACAACCCAAATGTCCATGGATGGTAGAATGAATGAATCGTAATGAACATGAACAAACCACAGCCATACGCAACAGCATGAATGGTTCTTACCAACAACGGCAGCCAAAGAAGCAAAGGCATGTTGGGTATGCAATGATTCCACTTTCATCTAGGTTTCCAAAACAGGTAAGAATAGATTGAGTTTTTTAGGGAAGTGAAACTGTACAACAAAAACAAACAGGTAATCACCACTGGTTACCTGATGCGGTGATCAGGAATGGCTGAGGCAGGTGGGCCGGGCTGGCAGGTTTCCAGGGTGTATAGAGGTTCTGTTTCTTTTCTTTCTTTTCCAGATTGAAGACCCACATGGCCTTGCTGATTTGCTTTTTTCTTTTAATTGTGGTAGAAAACACATGAGTTCTACCCCTTGTCACAAATTTTTAATTGTTTTTTGGTTTTTTTTTTTTTTTGGCTAGTTGATTCCACAGGTGAGTTATTACAACAAATTTTTAATTGCTCGATACATTATAATTAGTAATATAAACACAATGTTGTATAGCTCTAGAACTCTTTCATTTTGCATGACTGAAAATCGTTCTGTTTTCTTGACTAAGCATTAGCTTTGTAGTCATTCACCCTACTATGCGGGTGCTTTGTGCATATTTTTTGTGTTATATTTTAAAATTTTTTAAAGGAGAAAAAAATGAGTCATATATATGAGGAAAAGTACAAGACAAGTGAACAGAAAAAGTTAATGATGAGCCCACTGGTGGTACATGACTATAGTCTCAGTTTCTCAGGAGGCTGAGGTGGGAGGATCGCTTGAGCCCAGGAGTTCAAGGCTGCAGAGAGCTATGATTGTGCCACTGCACTCAGCCTGGGTGGCAGAGTGAGACACTGTCTCTTAAAAAAAAGGCATCTCTATCTAGACGTGTACACGTGTTGTGTGACAGGCAGTTTCAGAGCTGACTCCCAGTGATCCCTGCCTGTTGGCATTCATGCCCTTCTGTGATCTCCGCTTGAGTGTGTGCTGGACTTGGTGACTCATTATAAGGAATCAAATATCTAACAGTGATGGGAGCCAGGCTCAGTAGCTCAGGCCTGTAATCTTAGCACTCTGGGAGGCTGAGGCAGGAGGATCCCTTGAGGCCAGGAATTGGAGACCAGACCCAAGGGTTATAAAAAGTAAGAAGTTAGCCAGGTGTGGTGGCATGTGCCTGTATTCTTAGGTGCCGGGGTGGGGGGTTAGGGAAGTGATGGGATGTCACTTTTGTGATTCGATTACAAAAGACTTGACAACTCTAGCACTTTTATGCAGGGCTGGGGGGGGGGGCAAGGTTTTCACCCCAGCTAGAGTTCAGTGGCATCACAGCTTGCTGTATCCTCAAACTTCTGGTCTCAAGTGTCTCAGCCTCCCATGTAGCTGGGACTACAGGTGCATGCTACCATGCCTGGCTAATTTCTGGGAGTTTTGTTTTGTAGAGACAGGTTCTCTCTACATTGCTCAGGCCGATCTGCAACTCCTGGCCTTAAGTGATCCTCCCACCTTGTGCTCCCCACATGCTGCTATTACAGGCATGAGCCAGCACACCAGCCTATCTTGCACACTTTGATGAACAAGCTGCCATGTTGGAAAGTCCCGTGTGGCGAGGAACTGAGGGGTGGGTTCTGGCCAATTGCCAGTAGATCCTTTCACAGTCTAGCCTTCAGATGAGACCGCCGCCTTGGCAGACACCTTGATTGCAGCCTTGTAATTTAAGCTAAGGACTCACTCAAGCCACCCCTGGATTTTCCTCATGCATAGAAATTGCCAAATGTGCATTACTTTATGCCACTAACTTTTTTTTTTTTTTGAGACAGAGTCTCGCTTTGTTGCCCAGGCTAGAGTGAGTGGTGTGGCGTCAGCCTTGCTCACAGCAACCTCCAACTCCTGGGCTCAAGCGATCCTCCTGCCTCAGCCTCCCAAGTAGCTGGGACTACAGGCATGCGCCACCATGTCTGGCTAATTTTTTCTATATGTATTAGTTGGCCAATTAATTTCTATTTTTAGTAGAGACGGAGTCTCGCTCTTGCTCAGGCTGGTTTTGAACTCTCCTGACCTTGAGCAGTCTGCCTGCCTCAGCCTCCCAGAGTGCTAGGATGACAGGTGTGAGCCACCGCGGCCGGCCGCCACTAACTTTTGGAATAATTTCTGAGACAGCACTAGAAACTAACAACATCCATCCTGGAAACAGATATCCCCTTCTCCCAGTGAAAGCATAATTCTGCCGGCAGGCAAATTCTTCCTTCTCCATGTAGCTCCCTCTGGTTTTGCCGTTGTTGATTCAAAGTGCGTCTCAAACACTGCGGGGACCGTCATGATCTCAGTGCGCGGGTAATCGGTATCGTCATTCTCACTGTCCTCCGACGGGGAGTAATCGAGTACTTCGGTCTCTCTAAGGAGGCTACAGTTTTCCTCTGTGGGGCCATTGTAGCAGAGAATTTTCACATGTGCACTCCCTGTTACCCTGAAGTTAGTGTTTGTCCCATGGGGCCCCATCCCCAATGAGGACATAGCACTTCTTTCAGAGAAAATTTCCTGGAAGCAAATAAGAAAAAAATTTGCATGCATTTCTGATCTCTCCATTACCCCTATTTAGAGAAACGTTCCTAAATCTTCGTATGCGCGTGAAAATTTAAATTCCCCAAGCATTTCCCACAGGGCAGGTTCGGGGTTTGTGTGGCGTGGGCAGCCGTGCGTAGGTTGCTGGTGAGGACACAGCGGTCCGGGCACCCACAGTGCCCGGGTCCCGCGGGCGATAACAGCTTGTTGACCTGCAACTCACCGCGGGCTTAGACTCCCCCCAAAATATGTTGTGTACTTTACGTTCTTCATTCAGAGAATCCAGCTTACGTGGATTGGCTGGAATTATGTAGTATTGGTGGGAACAAATGGTCTTCCACAGAGACTCAGTGGGATTGACAGGGGAAAGATTACGAGGGTGTAAAAATACTTTAAAAAGAAGTATTGGCCAGGCATGGTGGCTCCACGCCTGTCATCCCAGCACTCTGGGAGGCTGAGGCGGGAAGATCGCTCAAGGTCAGGAGTTTGATACCAGCCTAAGCAAGAGTGAGACCCCGTCTTTACTAAAAAAAAAAAAAAAAGAAAGAAAGAAATTAGCTGGACAACTAAAAATATATAGAAAAAATGAGCTGGGCATGGTGGCATATGCCTGTAGTCCCAGCTACTTGGGAGGCTGAGGCAGGAGGATCACTTGAGCCCAGGAGTTTGAGGTTGCTGTGAACTAGGCTGATGCCACGGCACTCTAGCCCGGGCAACAGAGAGAGACCCTGTAAATAAATGAATGAATGAATGTTTAGTGGTTCTTCAAAAAATGAAACATAGAACGACTACATCACCCAGAAATTGCATGCCTAAGTATATACGCCAAAGGACTGAAAACAGGTACCCCAATACTTAAATTTCCTAGCAGCACGATGCACAATAGTCCAAAGGTAGAAAGGATCCTTATTAACCAGATGCATGTATAAACAAAATGTAGCCTATACATACAGTGGAATATTATTCAGCCATACAAAGAAACGAAGCCTGATGTATGCTACAACCCGAAGGAGCTCAAAAACACCATGCTGAGTGCAAGCTAGACTGAAAAGGTCACACATCATGTGCTTCCCTTTATATGAAATATCCGGAATAGGTAGGTAATCCGGGCACAGAAAGCAGGTCAGCGGTTGTCAGGGATTGAGGGGAGGCGAAATGGGGAGTGACTGCTAACAGGTGTGGAGTTTCCTTTTGGCATGATGAAAATGTCCCGGAACCAGTGTTAATTTTAAATTTGGCATAAAGCCGCCTTTCACATATTTTAAGTTCAGCCTAAAGGTTTCTCTGTACATACTGAACCATAACTTAACTGGATGTGTAAACAGGCTGCTGCAACCTACTCTGGTACTAATCACAGTTTCTGCCAATCCCAAGTGTTCAAACCACCTTCACCTGTAATCCTAGCACTCTGGGAGGCTGAGGCGGGAAGATCGCTCAAGGTGAGGAGTTCGAAAGCAGCCTGAGCAAGAGCAAGACCCTTTCTCTACTAAAAATAGAAAGTAATTGGCCAACTAAAAGTACATAGAAAACCCCGTCTCTACTAAAAATAGAAAGAAATTAATTGACCAACTAACATATATAGAAAAAATGAGCTGGGCATGGTGGTGCATGCCTGTAGTCCCAGCCACTCGGGAGGCTGAGGCAAGAGGATCACTTAAGCCCAGGAAATTGAGGTTGCTGTGAGCGAGGCTGACGCCACGGCACTCACTCTAGCCTGGGCAACAAAGTGAGACTCTGTCTCAATAAAGAAAAAAAAATACATAGAAAAAATGAGCCGGGCATGGTGGCGCATGCCTGTAGGCCCAGCTACTCAGGAGGCTGGGGCGGGAGGATCGCTTGGCCCCAGGAGTCTGAGGTTGCTGTGAGCGAGGCTGACGCCACAGCACTCTAGCCCAGGCACCAGACTTGTCTCTAAATAAATAAAAATGTGTACCCTCAACAAGTAGTGTTTTCACAGGCGGTGGATAGACTGTACGTCCGATTGCAGATAATCACCTACCCTCCTAGGCCTGTGTCCTTGTGGAAGACTATGTCCCTCAGTGAGTTTATCAGTTATTGAAAAGCCTCCTTTAGTGTTCCATCAGTGCAAAGTCACACCCATTTTAAAAAATCCATTCTGTCCATGTTTTTATTGAACCCTCCAGGAAGCTATTATAAAAAAGCAAATGTGAAAAGGCTCTTCTAGAACTCTGCTATTCTAATCACCACGGGCAGCACTGCTCGTGAGCAAGGACCACTTTGAGTTATCGGGCAGCGACAATTTTTCCTTTAGGGTCCCAAATCTAACTGGAGAGGATTTAATAATACCAGTGACTGTGTATACTTTAAATGAGCACTTTGCTTATTGCATTGTTTACCCTTTAGCAACTATACCAATTCCATGAAAGCCTAATGAAATCACACACATAGGTGACATGATTAACGTGAAGTTGAGATCAGGCTGCCATTCTTATGATTTCTTGCATGGGAATTGAAGCAGGGGTTGCCACACTTGTTTCTAACCACTTCAGTACCAGCGTGGAGTATAGTCGGCAGCCACAGATGAACGCGCTCAGCGACTTTAGCCGTGGTGTGAAGGTGGACAGCCGAGTGTCGACTTTAGCCGACAGCCGTGATGTGACTTTTCTAATTTTTCATGTATCAAAATAAAATTGTGAACATTTAAAAATAACATAATGAAAACATGTATGTATGTGTTACCTATTCTGATTGACGTTACGAGTAAAGCTGCTGTAAAGTAAAACAAGCTCTCAGTGCTTCCAAGCTTTCCCCATCACACAAGAGCGAAACGGATCCATCGCCAACGCACAGCACAAACTCGTGCGGACTGTGAGTGCCGGCTGTGGGCAAGGTGTCGCGGCCGGTGAGCGCCGTGCTGGAGCGGTCAGATAATAAATTAGGTGTCCTATGGAGAGTTCATGGCCACTGGCCTCGTGGACCTGCATGTTAATCTGGTGACCCCACATCTTTGCTGCTTTGACATGTGACCCTTAAGTTGACTTAGCCCCCTTCAAGGATTCTCCTCTGCAAATGGGACAGACAACTGACAGATGGGAGCTCCCCTGCCTCAAATGAGGCAGCGTGCAATTCACTGTCGTCATTTCAGGAAATACCAGGGCATCCCTTTTGCGCAACCGCGGCAACACTCTCCATCTTGGGGGCGAGGGCTAGACTTCACCCCACCACGGAGCAAAATGATCCGTGCACATGGGGTGGAGGGGGCAGAAGAGCCTCACTGAGGTTTCGATTGACCTAATGACAGGCCTTGGATTATTTTTAGGAATAAAACCCAAAACGAACGAAACAAACCACCGTCAAAAAGAGCACTTCTGCAGGAGTGTCGTTCTCTTCCAGGCGACGCGTTCGCCTGGGGGAACACGCCTCCGAGGGGCGCTCGCCCCGCGACTAAGCTAGGTCCCGCCGCTCCGAGGAAGGGTGAGCAGAAATGACTCACAGGCACCGTTTCCTCACGGAGCAATTTATTGTTCTAACAGTGACTTCGTCTATATTCACCTCGCCACTCCAGTCCGGTTTCTCGTTCTCAGCGCCCTGTGCCGGGAGTTTCCCGCGGGGTAGCACCTGGCGCACGGTAGATGCCCCTTGAATGTTTTGCCGCCTCTGTCCTAGGCATCTCCCACTGGCCCAGACCTCCCAAAGCGTGAGACGTGCACAGCTCAGAGGCTGCCAGGGAAACAGACAGCGGGACCGATTCACAAGAGATCTTGCAGGTCGTCTGGTCCCCTGGAAGTGGCCGCGCAGGGCCACCCTCCTCAGACGCGGCCGCCCGAGGACAGCACTTATCTGCGACGAAGCGCGTCTGTCCCCCACGCCGCCCTTCCACAGGTCGCCTCCACCCGTGGCAACTCACGACGGTTCTCCATCTATGGCGGTGACCGCCAGGCTTTCTTTTAAATACATTTAAGTGGGAATAACTCAAAGAAAAACGAAAACCTCAAGTAATCTGGAGGCGGAACACAAAATGAGGTAAAATACGATAAAAAGCGATTCGCCAAGGACTGAAGATTGGGGCGATGCCCTACTCGGAGTCGCCTCGTTCCGAGGGTCAGTGGGGAACTCCCAGTGGTGCGGGTCGGCTGGACCCGCCAGACCCCGGCAGCTCACGGACGCGAGGGGCCGGCACCCGTGCTGACGAGGCCGCCGCGCCGCGCGAGGGTCGCGGGCCACACGGGGCGCTGCAAATAGCAGAGGCCAAAAACCGAAGCCAAAGCAAATGCTCGAAACTTAAAAGCAAAAAAGAAAATCCTTTATAAAGCAAAATACATTCCTACTGTTGAGCTGTTCCCAATCAAAAAAACAAAATAAACCACCAAAAAATTAAAAATAAAAATAGGCATTCAGCCTGTGGGCTGTATCTAACAAGCAAAGTATAATACCGTCAAGACCTAATCACCCAGTCTTTATTATCATTCCAACTGCAGTGCAGGGAGGCGAGACTGTCGCAGCTGCCTGGGGGAATGTGCGGCCTCCGCGGCTTGGAACCCCAGGCGGGAAGCGCCGACTGCACGGAGGTGGCGACTGCACGGAGGTGGCGGCTCTTCCCCAGCTGGTCTACGCACGTTCCAGCAAGACACGCCCGCACCGCCCACAAACCGGAGGAGGAAAAGCAAAGGTCCCTGCGACAGGGCAGTGGGGGTCACTCTGCGGGAACTGCGTCCTTGGATTCCACGTCTGTTTGTTCCGCTTCAGCCTCTGCGGCCGCTGGAGCCGCCACCGCTGCTGTGCCTGTGTTTTCTGCCTCGGCCACCGGAGCCTCGGCCTCACTCCTGGCCTCAGCCCCACTCCCGGCCTGGGCCTCACTCCCGGTCTCGGCTTCACTCCGGGCCTGGGCCTCACTCCCGGTCTGGGCCTCACCCCCGGCCTGGGCCTCACTCCCGGTCTGGGCCTCACCCCCGGCCTCGGTGGTCCCCTTCCCAGACGCCGCCTCACAACAGGGCGTCCCGGCCTCCGGAGGCCGCTCAGCCTGGAGGTCGCTGCTGCTGTCGGCGGGCGCGGCTGTGTCCTCCGGGCCTCCCCCCGCGGCAGGCGCTCCTTCCCCGTCCACGGCCTGCACTGCGGCCGCGATCACCTCGGCCAGGACTTCCGCAGCCACCTCCTCGGGCGTCTCTCCCTTCTCCTCGCCTGCTAAGTTGTCGTCGCCTTCCGCGTCTGGGTCGGCGGTTTCACTGGCGAAAGGGTCCTCGCCCTGGCCCAGGAGGAAACACAGGTCAGCGCGGCCTAACCCCAGCTCAGGGGGGGCCCGGGGCAGAAACGTTGCAACCAGACCAGGTGAGGTAGTCCCCAAGGCTCCCAGAGCCGACAGACGCAGGCAAGATCGTCTGGAAAAGCCTCACCAGGAACAGTCGGCACCGTTTCGCTGGTTTTTTTTTTTTTTTTTTTTTGAGATGAGTCACCCAGACTGGAATGCAGTGGCATGATCACAGCTCACTGCAGCCTCCAACTCCTGGGCTCACGCGATCCTCCCGCCTCAGCCTCCCGAGTAGCTGGGACTACAGGCACGTGCCATTGCGCCTGGCGGTTTTTTCATAAAAGCATGTGTCACCTAGTCAGCATCGCACAGCTAGACGATCAGGGTTTCTCTGGTGAGCGTGTCACACGGCACTCCGGTTAATCCCCACAGCCCCGGCAGGCAGGCAGCCAGGGAGGAAAGCCCTAGCCGTGGTGATCCCAGCACTCTGGGAGGCCAAGGCGGGCGGATTGCTCAAGGTCAGGAGTTCGAAACCAGCCTGAGCAAGAGCGAGACCCCGTCTCTACTAAAAACAGAAAGAAATTAATTGGCCAACTAACATATATAGAAAAGATTAGCCGGGCATGGTGGCGCATGCCTGTAGTCCCAGCTACTCGGGAGGCTGAGGCAGGAGGATTGCTTGAGCCCAGGAGATTGAGGTTGCTGTGAGCGAGGCTGACGCCACAGCACTTACTCTAGCCTGGGCGACAAAATAAAAAATTAAAATAAACCCTGGCCATCACGTTCCGCAAGCCTGACACGTTTCAATGTCCCCCAAGCGGTCAGAAGACTCAGACGTGCGAAGTGCTGTCCCCCGAGGACAGTGCGTGCTCAGGGTCTCCCCTGTGTTTCAGAAGCTCTCCCCGCCCGCTGACTCCCCCGCACAAACCTTGAGGTATTTTTCCAGCATCTTCACTATGTGCCTGTTGTTCAGAACGCTCTTGGCCACGTGGAGGCTTGTTTTCTTAAACTGCTCGGCAGCCAACTGCAAAGGGAGCCAGAGGTGGGGCTTTAAGGACGAGAGGAGAAGGCAGCGCACAGAGAGACTCTGCGACCGAGGCCGCAGAGCCAAGGGGAAGGGCCTGATGATCCCAAAGGACGAAAGAACACCTGCAGGGGAGGAGCTACGGGGACTGAGCAGGGGAACAGGGCGAGCTCTTCCCTTTCGGGTTTGCGGTTATGCTGGCTTCGTAATAAAAAAGCCCAAAAGCGAAAGCACGAGTGTGTCAGCGTCTGAGTGCTGCACAGCATGACCGCTCCCGCGAGACTACTCCCGTCCGGGCGCCGCTCCGCAGCCCATCGGTCGCGGCGCCGTGAGAAGGGCGGGCGTTTCTCGGTGTTTCTGTTTAACACTTTGGTCGACTAAGGGTTGAGATGCTAAACCCGGGGCCAGCAACCTACAGCCCACCTACCCCTTGCTGTCAGTGGCTGCTCTTGTGCACCGGCGGCACAGTCTTGCCACCGGCCAGAGACCCGTGGCCTGCAAAGCCGAAACTACTTCCTCTCTGGCTTTACACAGCACACCGCGGACCTCCGGGCTGAAGACCCAGCCTCAGGCCCCAGCTGCTAGCAAGGGCCGAAGCGGCTCCTCAGCCCGGGTGTTGCCCCCTTCCCCGGCCCGGCCACTCAGCGTGGGGGCCCTCCGCCTCAGCTCACAGACTCTTAGCGACGGGGGCTTGCCCGCGTGGCTCCCGGGGACCGTTCTCCAACTGGGAGCCGCTCCGGCGCTGTGTCTGATCAAGCCCGAGCAACACGTTTTCTCACGTTTCAACAGAAATCGAGATGAACCTCACACCCGGCGGGTGGGCGCGGCAGAGGCAGACCTGACGAGCTGCACCCCCCCCCCCCCCGGGTGTCGCCGCGGGGGACTCACCCTGCGGTTGTGGTTGTGGTCAGCCGAGTGCAGGTGCCGCTGGAGCAGCTGCTGCTGCGCCGGGATGAGCATGTCGCAGGCCAGGCAGTGGGCGGCCTCGATGCGCTTGAAGAAGTGCTCCTGGCCGATCCCTGCCGCGACACACAGCCCGGCCTTGTGGGACCTGGGGCAGCAGGCGATGCCTCCCTCCCGCCCCGACGGCGCCCACACGCCCTCCCTGCGGCGCGAGGCTCTGGCGACGCACCTTTGAAAGGGTCGGGTTTCGGTCTCGCGCTCTCCTTCTCCGTCAGCTCCTGGCGCCGCTTCTCGATCTTCTTGTTCCTGTTCACGATGTACTCCTGGAGGGTGGGCGCGCGTCAGCCGGCAGGCCGGCCGCGCCACGCATGGGGACGCGGCTGCCAGAGTGGCTCGGGGGCGCACCCGACTGTCCCTCCGTGACCCGGGGACTTGCACGGCCGTTTTGTTCTGGGAAAAGGAAGCTTGACCGAACTCAGGCCTCCACCTCCCTTCGCTTTCCGCCCTCCGTGAGGGGCGTGGCGCCCGCGGGATCACCGGGAACTGCCAGGCCGGCCGGCCGGGGACCCGCACCTGGAGGAACTCCACCGTCTTGTCGGGCAGCTTGGTGCTTATGAACCGCAGCGTCTCCTTGTGGAACTTGCTCTGCAGATGCTTCTGGATCTCTTCGTCGTCGAAGCTCCGGAACTTGCACACGGAGCAGGCAAACTGGATCCTGGGGAAGGAAGATGAGGAGAGCGGTGAGGCGGGAGGACCGGCGATCTCTGGGCAGGGCCGGAAAGCGAACGGGAAAGCAGCTTCTGAACCGAGGCCTCCGCCTCCTCCCCGGGCGTCCCCGGCTGAAGAACAGGAGCGCAGCCTTGCAAATATCCTGGAAACCGACTCATACGGCAATCTCCTGACATCCCCAAGGGCCCTGAGAAAACACCCTAAACTGGTTCAGAACTGTGGATTCCTGGCCGGGCGCGGTGGCGCACGCCTGTAATCCCAGCACTCGGGGAGGCCGAGGCGGGAGGATCACTTGAGCTCAGGAGTCCAAGACTAGCCTGAGCAAGAGCGAGACCCCATCTCTACTAAAAATAGAAAGAAATGAATTGACCAACTAAAAATATACATAAAAAATCAACCAGGCATGGTGGCGCGTGCCTGTAGTCCCAGCTACTAGGGAGGCTGAGGCAGGAGGATTGCTTGAGCCCAGGAGTCTGAGGTTGCTGTGAGCGAGGCTGACGCCACGGCACTCTAGCCTGGGCAACAGAGTGAGATCTTGTCTCAAAAAATAAAAAAGAACAGCGTGAGTCCCTAAGCTCCGGCAGACTGCCCTGGGGGCCGGGGGCCCAGTGCCGACCCCACAGCGTCTCTGCAGCCAGTGGGACGACGCCAGGTAGCCTTGCTGTAGGTGAGGAGAGAACGCCCGAAGACCTTGCACGATCCCAAACTAACATACCCTGAGACCGGCTGGCCCAGGGGGGCTCAACGTGAAGACCCACCCCGTCAAATCTCTAACATACACTCGAGACGTCAGGCTCCTTTGTCCCATTGCCGTCAAAGCTGCAGCAAACGCAACCCTGCTGCACAGTGAGGAGTGGCCTGCAACCCCCAGGTCTCCGCAGCGGGGCGCTGTCTCCCTGGCTCTGCCCTCGAGGCTGCGGCCCTCCTGGGGTGAGGGTGCAGGCCCTCGGGGTTCCTCCCGCTGACCGCACTTCTGCCGGCTCCCCGACGCCGCCGGCTGACTTCCTAACTGCTGAGCCCCACGGGACACTTGCGCGGATGCCCCCGACAAGAGTGAAGACGACAGCCCGCCAGGTCCCGTGCCCAGGCCGCCAGGGCCTCCCTGCCGCACCGCTACCTCCCCGGCAACCACTCCTCTAAGTCCCTTCCAGGTCCTTGGTCACCAGTGCAGAGCCCGAATGTTTCTTTGGAAAAACGTCATCTCGATTCCCACGTGGCATGAAAACAGGTCTACTCTACCCCTCGCTCGTCTGTTTAAAGACAAGGGTTTCGACGAGCGTCCGCGCCGCTTGGCATTCCTTGGCACAGGAAACTCAGGGTCCCACCCGAACCCTCAGGCCGAGGACTCCCCAGGTGCTCACGTGGTCACCGGGGAGGCCCACCTCCAGACAGAAGCCACCTGGTCACTGCATCGTGTGGCGTGCTCACGCCGACACCCCCGGCCGTGACAGAACGCAGTCTGGAGGGCGGGGCCGCCTCCCTACGTGCAGACCTGCCGCCAAGGCACGCTCGGGGCTGCTCGGGACGAGCACGGTACCCAGAGCGCTGAATGCGGGTCACCTGTCTGGGGGGCCAGACACCCAGCCGGGGGACGGGACACCCTCAGGCCTGCCGGGGGACGAGAGCCCCCTGTTGGGCGTGTCTGGGCTCCTGTGGGACGGGGCTCCAGCGCCCGAGCGGTGCCTGGGCGGATCACACGGCTGCCTCGGGGAGCCAGGACAGAGCCTGCGGTGCCCAGGCCTCACCTGTCGGCGGCGCGGTCGCGCATCCGGTCTCTCCTGCGTTGCTTTTCTCTTCTCTTCTTCACCTCCTCGTCCTCCTCCTCCCTCTCTCCTGTAACAGACAAGTTCCTTCGAGCTGCCCTGAGGGACCGAGGGGGAGCCGAGCTCCTGGGCCTCACTGGCGCCGCGGCTCGGCTCCCGCCTCCGCCTCGAGGCAGGGTCGGGGCGCCTGGGCACCGCCACGGGCTCCCGACAGGCACGGGCTTGACTGAGAGCCCGGAGGAGCCACCTCGCTCCCCCACCGGCCTGGGAAGGCCGGGACGGGCGGGAGACGTGGCCTGCCCGTCCCACGCGCACCGCGCCAAGGGTCCTGCTCGTCCGGCCCGCGCCCTGCGGCGGGGTCCTCTCCCAGCGTCCCTCGAGAGAGAGAGAAGGCGACTCTCCCCAGGTAAAGGCAGCAGCGGGAGCGAAGCGGGCGTCTCGCCCGCCCCGGCTCAGCGAGGCCCAGCAGGTCTGACAGTCCCTGCTGGCCCGGCCTCTGCCTTCCGCTCACAGAGGCCGTCAGTCTACGGCTTTCCCAGGGCTGCGTGGGGAGCAATCCTGGAAGCAAAGGTGGGAAGAGACCGGCTGGTCCCCTGTCTGTGCGTCCGTGCCCCGGGGCCAGCGCAGGGGCGCCTCCAGCGCCGTGCGGCCGGCGACCCAGCGTGAGGCCGGGCCGGTGGTCCCCAAGGCTCAGGCCAGGGCCGGACGCTGCAAAGAGGTCGGAGAAGCATCTGAACTGTAACCCCTACCCCTGGTGCCAGTCCCGAGACTGTCCCACGAAGATGGCGACCGGCGTGCGCTGCTCAGAAGCCTCTCAAAAGGGCGTGTGGGGTTTTTGGCAAGAGGTCACTGCCTGAAACTATGACTGCTGTTTAATAGCACAGTCCTCCCGGGCGGGCGGGCAGCAGGACCTGCGCGCAACAGACACGTCACCTTTGCTTTAGCGCCTGCCCCGCCGCACGAGCCGCTAAATGCTCGGGGTGGCCCCGTGCTACGGGCAGGACTGCTTCGGGACATGGGGTGGGGGCCGCAGGGGCCGCCTAAGCCTGGAAACACAAGAGAAGGAGCATCTGCGCCGAGAGCCGTGGGGCGTGAGGGAGCAGAGCCGCGGAGGAGGCAGCGTGCGGTCCTCGTGGCAGCCGGCTACGGACAGACCCGCGGGAACGGGAAGAGACGGGTGGTGGCTTCCGGGGGGGCTCAGGACCCCTGGCCCCTGCACCTCAGGCCACTCTTCCACGGCCCGCTAAGGGGTGGCACCACTGTCTGCCGCTTCCTTGGGACCCCCAGGTCTCCTGAGCTGGGAATGACAAGCACTGCTGAGCAGTGGCCGCCACCTGCAGCTCTGGGGGCCCGGTGCACCTGACAGCCCCCAGCATATTCCCGTTCTCTGTCCCCCACGTTTGGGCGCCGCGGGCTGCCGGTGTCCCTGGGTGGGCAGCTGAGGGGACTGGACAGAATGAAGCCCAGGAGAGAACCGTGCAGGGGCCTGGCCTGGGAGGAGCGCAGGGCGTGGGCTGGCGAGGGCTCCTCTTTGTTCCTGAGACTCTCCCTCCCCTCCCGCCTGGAGCTGTCGCGGACACCCACAGTCGGGCTGCCGCCTCTGTCCGCAGCCCGCAGGGAGCAAGGCACACGGACCCGCTTCTGGCAAATGGCACCCCAGACGCTTGGAAGCAAGGCCGGGGGCGAGCGCCGTGGCCAAGGCCCGACCATGGTGACCACGGCTCCTCCTCTGCCCTGAGCGGTCGGACCGACCATCGAAGCCCCCAGCCGGGAGCCGGGCCATGAGCGCGGGGTGGCCGGCGGACGCGGGGACACTGCGAGGGGCGCCGGGCCATGCCTACCTCTCTGCCTGCCGGAGTCGCAGAATTCGTCCTCCTGGAAAAGGGCACATGCAAAGTGGGGTGGTGAGGCGGATTCCGGAATGCCCCACAAGCAGCCCAGCTCCTGCCACTGCCCGCTGGGCGGTCTCGCCCTGGACCCAGGACACCGCGCCTCCAAGACACGCGCCACACTGCGCCAGCACCAGCCTGGCGCCGTGGGATAAGCCTGCGTGCTCTGTTCGCCACTCCCGGCTGCCTTCCCAGATTCCCTCGTGACAACTCTTTTATTTTAAAGTCACCCTCTTTCGGTTCGTTCTAGAGCTGCAGAACCGCCTGCCCTGCGGCAAAGGCCCCTGCATGGAAGAGCCCACTGGCCAACTGCAGGGCACGGGATCCTGACCCTCGGGCTGCTAGCTCCTGCGATCTTCGTTCAAAATGGGCTTCGCCAAGTTTCTCGAGCATCGGTTTATATTTACCCAGCATTTTAACAAACCAGCGATAGAGAAAAATGACTCATCTGGGCCAGGTGCGGGGTGGCTCACGCCTGTCATCCCAGCACTCTGGGAGGCCGAGGCAGGCGGATCGCTCAAGGTCAGGAGTTCGAAACCAGCCTGAGCAAGAGCGAGACCCCGTCTCTACTAAAAACAGAAAGAAATTAATTGGCCAACTACATAGAAAAAATGAGGCGGGCATGGTGGCGCATGCCTGTAGTCCCAGCTGCTCAGGAGGCTGAGGCAGGAGGATCGCCTGAGCCCAGGAGTCTGAGGTTGCTGTGAGCTGTGATGACGCCACGGCACTCTAGCCCAGGAAGAAGAGTGAGACGCTGACTCAAAAAAAGGAAAGAAAAAAGGCTCATCTGGCTGGGTGTCTGCAGAAGCCGCTGTGCAGCTGGGCCCGCGCGCCAGGGCTAGGAAGCGAGGCCAGACCTGCAGGGGCCCCCGGACTCGAGACCGGAGCAGCCCAGGAGGGAACAGGCGGCTCTCAGAAAAGCTAAGGCCCGCCGTTCCCTGCCTGCTCCCCGGCTGTCACCTAGAGGAAGCCCCCCACGGCCCTGGCACTCGGGCGGCCGTCTGCACCGGGCGGCAGAGGCCCTGGCTCGGAACTAGCCTCACACGCTGCTCTCCCGGGCCTCGCGTGAGGGTGGAAGGACGCGGGTCCTTAGCACCCGCTCGGGGCGGGCGGCAAGCGCGCCCCCAGCGTCTGGCAGCCTCCGCCCACGGCCTTGTGCTCGGCAGCCTGGCAGCCAGGCCCGCCGCGCTGACACACACAGCAGCGGCTGGGAGAGGGGCAGGCGGCTTCTCCAGAAAGGCAATGACTGTCGCAAGCGGGAAACTCCCAGCAGCCGAGCGACAAGTCCAGGCACTAAACCCACTCGGAGGGCCAGCTGCTGTGGCTCACGCCAGCAACCCCAATGCTTTGGGAGGCCGAAGCAGGAGGACTGCTTGAGGCCAGGAGTTTGAGATCAGCCTGGGCAACATAAGGAAAACTTAAAACGAAAGTCTCTACGAAAAAACTTAAATTAGCTGGCACGGTGGGGCGTGCCTGTGGTCCCAGCTACTCGGGAGGCTGAGGCAGGAGGATCGCTGGAGCCCAGGAGTTTAAAGCCGCAGTGAGCTGTGACAAGGCCACGGCACTCCAGCCTGGGCAAGAGAGCAAGACCCTGTCTCTAAAAGAAAAAAATCCACTCAGAGGTAGAGTTGAGTCTACCGGCCCTCTGTGAGGAAGAACGACTGAGGAAGGAAGAAACCCCACGCTAGACACAGAGGGCTGGGGGCGTGACAGGTAACGGGTGGACTTACACCCCTGAATTCTTCATCTCCTGACCGGAAGTCGCCAGCTCCGTCATCTGCCGACACAAAGGAATAGGAGAGGTCAGGCCCTGGAGGGCGGCCCCGACCCGTTCTGCCCTCCCCAGCTCACTGACCAGAGTGCCCGTCTGTCCTGGCCACGGCGGGGGCGAGGGGGCAGGGCTCAAACGGGCCGCCCTCGAGTGCCCGCGGGACGGACGGGGCGGGCCAAGTACCGGGCGGGCAGCTGACCGCCGCACACCCAGCGGCCCCGCCGGGCCCCAGGGCATACCGTTTTCAGAAAAATCCCCTTCACTGTCAGCCCGGGCCAGTTTGGCGTCCGGCTCCTCGTAAATCTGAAACTGCTTCCGTTTCCTGCCCATGCCGTCTGGTCCGAAGCGGTCAAACCCTCTCCTCCTGGGCTACGGACACAAGCACATCTCATGTACCACTTACCCAGACTGCTAAGACACCCCACAGAAACGAAGACCAGAGAACATAGGCAGAAAACGTCTCTTCAAAAAACAGAGAGGCCGGGCGCGGTGATTGCTCGAGGTCAGGAGTTTGAAACCAGCCTGAGCAAGAGCGAGACCCCGTCTCTACTAAAAATAGAAAGAAATTAACTGGCCAACTAAAAATATATAGAAAAAATCAGCCGGGCATGGTGGCGCGTGCCTGTGGTCCCAGCTACTCAGGAGGCTGAGGCAGGAGGATCGCTTGAGCCCAGGAGTTTGAGGCTGCTGTGAGCGAGGCTGACGCCACAGCACTCACTCTAGCCCAGGCAACAGAGCAAGACTCTGTCTAAAAAAAACAATAATGAAAAAAACCACCAAAGAATGTGTGTGGAATTGAAAGGCAACATCATGCTAAGTGAAAAGCAGCCAGACACAAGAGCCACGTGCTGTGTGACTCCATTTGTACGAATGTCCACAACAGGCAAGCCCCCAGACGCAGAAAGCAGAGTGGTCGCCAGGGTTTGCTGGGCGGGAACGGGGAATTACTACTCGGCAGAGATTTCTTTTTGGTTTGACAGAAACGCCCTAAAATGAACCCGTGGTGATGGCGATGGCTGCAAGAGTTTGCAGACTTAGTAAAGCCAAATCGCACACTTACACGTGAGCGAATCTCGCGGTGGCAGAACTTTTACCTCAACAAAGCTGTCACAAAGAAAAGCAGAGTCGCCCCACCTGACTCCCTGAGCGCTTACCCGGTGGTCCCAATCCCGATCCCGCATCCGGGCCTGCGACCGGCCGCATCCGTAAGGCACCGAGCTGTCGTAGCTGCCCGCCCCCTGCATGCCCATCACGCCGCCGTAGTCGGGAGCCATGGACTGGGAGAAGAGGGACGGGGGCGGCCGGCTCGGGGAGGGGCCGCCCAGGCCCCGGCCGCCCGCGTAGTTCAGCTCGTTCCAGGGGGCGGACAGGGGCTCCGAGGAGGCCGAGGGCGGCAGGAAGGGGTCGCTGCGCATGAAGCCGCTGGGGTTGCCGCGGTCTTGGAAGCGGCCCTGGCCCCGGCCCCGCATGAAGCCATCCAGGGAGCCCCGCTCCCGCACGGGGTCGCGGCCGTCGCTGTACTGCCCGCCGAAGCTGCCGTTGCGCTCGGAGCCCGGGTCGAAGTCGTAGTCGTAGCTGTAGCCGGGGCGGTAGGGGTGGTGCTCGGGCAGGCACGGCCTCGAGTCGTAGGACTCGAATGGCTGGAAGCGGAAGGAGCTGCGAAGGAAGAGCGGCCCGTCGGTGGGGGCGGGGCCCAGGCCGCCCTGGCCACCCACCTCTGCGTCCCCTGGGTACAGCCCGGACGCCCACCTCTGCATCCCCTGGGTACAGCCCCGGGGACACCCCGGATGCCTCCCTACATTCTGAACAGCAAACTGAGCCTCCCGCGCCCACCTACGTGCTCAGGAAGCAAAGCGGCCCCACCCCTCCTCTGCACGCTGCCGAGCAGGGGCCTGGACCCGACCACAGGAGCGGCCGGGGGCGGCTGAGCCGCCGGCCACACGCCAGGCCCCGCCACAGTCCTGTGACGCCCTCGGCGGCCCCATTCATCCACGCCACTCTCGGAACCCTCCCAGACGGACGGGCGCCCACCCCCAACGGCACCAGGGCGGGCACGCAGGGTCCCAGGGGAAGGGCGTGGGCCCATAGTCACCTCTCCCGGTCCTGCACGCCCTCCCCGCCGCCGCCCCTGCCTCCTTCCTTGGACATCATGTCCAAGCGCTGGTTGATCTTGGCGATGAGGGAGTCGGAACTGTCGGCGCAGGGCTCCGGGCCGAAAGTGGCCATGTGCACAGCAGGACCCCCTGCTGCCAGGCCGCCATCATTGGCCTTGCCGGCCTCCCAGGAGGCTGGGCCATAGCCATAGGCTGCTCCCGTGGCAACGCTGGTATTCTGGGTGCCATAATAATTGTAGTTTTCATAACCTGTCGTGCGGAGGGGGGCCGAGTCAGACCTGCGCAGCCACGAGACCCGTGCGTGGCGGAGGGCTCAGGAGAGAAGCGCCCGCCACCCACAGAGGAGGAGGAGGGCCGTGGGACCGAGCACCGCTGCCGCCACCTAGTGCTGTGCTCGGGGCCTGCCGGGAGGCAACGGGAAGGGCAGCCTCTGCACTGGGCGGCAGCCGTTCTGTGCCAGACCCTGGGACTTGCTTCCGCGCAAAGCCAGAGGTCGCCAAGAGCCCAGGCGTGGCAGTTGGGGCTGTCCACAGACCCCACACAGGGCCGCCGCTCGGCCCCAACCCTGTCCAGCAAGCCCCCTCGAGGCCGGCCTGGCCCCGGCCCCCCCCAGCACTGTGAGCTCCGAACAGCAGCCCCGGCCAGCCGTGTCCTCGGCCACAGAGCCAGGGAATCCGCGCCAAACCTCCCCGTCAGCCCGGCCTTCAGGAGAGTTTGCGCGCACGGCCAGGGCGGAGGACGGGGGCCTGCGTCCCAACCCACGGGGCTGCCCACCCGCGGGCGCACGGAGGGGCTCACCTTGCCAGCTGGCCACACCGGTCCCGTATGCGCCTTGGGGGAAACAGAAACACACGACAGCTCAGCGTGCGGAACGGAGGCACCCAACACCGCCCCGCTAAGGGCCGGCTGTCACCTCCCTCCCGTCTGCAGCCCGGGTGGCGGCTCAGGGACGCGCCCTCGGCTGCCTGTTAGGCTGCCTGTTATCGAGCCCCCCGCAGAAGGCCTGGCTGAGCAAAGCCAAAACCGCTCCCCCAGGCAAGCCTGACGCCCCGCCCCCAACGGGGCAGGGGAAAGGACGCCCGTCCAGCGAAGGCCGCCTGCCGGCCAGCCCAGACGCCAGTCGGGCCAGGGCTGCAGGCAGGGCCCTTGTGAAGGGCCAGCGCGCCGGGAGCCAAGGCCCAGGTGCTGCCAGCTGCGGGGAAGGCACTGGTGGGAGGTCACGTCCTCAACTCAACTGAGCGAGGGATGTGACGTGCCACGAGGGACGGGAAAGCCCCTCCTGGGACGCCTGCGATGGGGAGAAGAGCAAGCCCGCCCCGCGGTGCCCCTGCACGGGACAGCACCTTCCGGTCCTCCAGACACGCTCACCCCCATGGCCCAGACTCCAGAGCGGGCCAGCAAAAGGCCCCGGGCCAAATCTATCTAGCCCATTGCCTGTTTCCTTACAGCCCTTGAGCTAAGAATGGATTTTACATTTTTTTAAATGGTTGGAGGGAAAAAATTCCAAAGAATAATTGATGACAGATGAATTTTGACATCAGATGCACCACTTAGACTTCTGTTAAAACTCAGAACTATATGACACAAAGCGAATGTGAATATTAACGTAAACCATGGACTATGGTTATTATCTATCCGCACTGGCTTACTAATTGTAACAACAATGTATCACACCAATGCAAGATCCGAATAAAAGAAAAAACTGCTGGGGCGGAGGTGGGGTGGGCGCACAGAACTCTTACTACCATCAGGCAAATCCTGTAAATCTACAGCTGCACTGAAAAGCAGCCTATTAATTATAGCAAAGAAAAACGTTTGATGACATCCCCAGCTATTTACTTAGAATAAAAGAATAAAAATATTTTACCAAAATCAAAGTTTTTCACGACATGCAAAACTCATGGTTTCCAAATTTCCGTGCCCATGAGTAACTGCGGGCACACGGCCACGCCCACTCTTCAACATGTCTACGGCTGCTTTTGTGCTAGACACTGTGGAGCCCACAGAGCCAAGGACATTTGCCATCTGACCCTTTACAGAAAAGGTTTGCTGACCCCTGGCCTGCTACTTCCATTTACTCCAAGGAGCAGGAGGTTCAGCCTGGGGTGGGGGAGACTTGGCCCTCACCTCGCCCACGAGGCAGGGCCCACTCACCCTGGGTGCTGGCAGGTCCCGCGCTCCACGCCCCGTAGCCTGTGAAGAGAAGGTCCTGTGAGTTAAGATCCCACCTGTAAAAACGCCTCCTTGCGGGAGTCTGGTGCTAGCCGTGGACAAGGCAGCGTAACCATGACACCGTCCCCCTATAAAAGCCACCCCACGGCCGGCTGACTGCATCCCCGCACTCTACCCTTCGGCTGAGGCCAAAGCAGAAGAGAGAAGGGGGGAAGGGAGCGGGCTTGGAAGCCAGCTCTGCCCGCGGTGAGCCCCTGGTGGAGCCACCCCTCCAAGCCTCGACCTACAACTGATGACCCAGGACAGGCCATGCAGCATTAAGGCACGGCCCCCCACCCTGTCTGGCCCAGCCACTACGTGGCTGGGAAACCCGCTCAGACCACCGCCAGCACCCCGAAACTGGAGACGAACTTGGGCGACATAAATTGCTCCTCCTTAGGCCTCACTTCCTCCGATGCTCCCTCCGGCCTTCAAGTCCCCGGGCTTCCCCGGCCAAGAGCAGCATCAGACGACACTCCTCACTCAAGATACCCCACCCACGGCAGCACCTGTCTGGCCTCCCAGGCAGGAGAGCGTGGGAACTGTGTTCTCTCCATTTCTGTGTCCCTGGAGCCCAGCACGGAGCTGGGCACAAGAGGCCACTCACGCCTGTCACTTTGATGAAAAGTGATCTCACTTTGATGAATACATTCTTGCACCCCTTACCGGAACAACACCCGCCACTAGCTGAGCGCCTAACGTGTGCCAACACACGGCAGGCACTTGGCAAACGCTGCTGTCCCCCACGCTTGCTCTTCAGAGACAAGGCAGCGAAGGCTCAGAAGTTAGGGGGCTTGATCCAGGGTTCCCCCTCTGCTCACCTCTACAGGCTACCTACGCCCACCCCTCCCTGTGACACTACCCAGCCTTCCACGGCCCTGCAGCCTGCAGATTCTAACAGCACCCGGCCAAACCCACCGCGCCGACTGCTTCTCTGAAAGACTCCGGGTTCTGAGTGGCGCACACTATTCAAATAACCTCAAAACGCCCTGGGACAGAAAAGTCAGAGGCTGCAGTGTCTTCACTGAATCTGAAAGGTTTTCGGGGTGGGGGGAAAACTCTCCAAACCATGGGCCTAAAAAAGGAATGGAGTGCCTGCAGGAAGACCCCACGCGAGGGCGGCCAAAGAACGGGGAGGCCCACACTGCCCAAACCGCGGAGAGGCAGGTGGCGCCTCCCCTGGGACCCAGCTGGCGCCCAACGCACACCCCACGTGCCCTCACCTTGGGGCCTCTTGCTCCCGCAATCCCCGCCGCCGCCCGGGACCTGAGCCTTCCCTGGCCTCCGCACCCCAACGGGCCCCGGCCGCGCGTCCCCGCCGTCGTCGGTGGGCAAACGTGGCCTCCGGCACAGAGCAGGGGCCTCCCGGGAGGCTGAGTCCAGAGGCTGCGGGCAGGTAGCCCGCAGAGGCCGGTCCGACGGCGGCAAGCGGGGAAAGGCCCGGGCCCTCGCAGAGCGGCCGGGCGCACCGCGTTTCCGGCTCTGCGCCACCCGACTCTCGGGCTTGGCCCCGGGCGTCTCGCTCCGCGCCCGGCCTCACGCGCAGGGGGCGCCCGGGCGGCCAAGCCCCGCGGCGAAGGGGCCGCCAGGACAGCCCCGGCCGGGCGCCCCGGGCCCCGAGAGCCCGCCGAGGCCCCGCCGCAGCCCGAGGGCCGGGCCGGGCCGGGCAGCCCCGACCGCCGCGAGCCCCCGCGCCCGGCCGGCCCCGCGCCCCGCCGTGGCTCCGCCCCCGCGCCGCCATTTTGTGGCGCCCGCGGAAGAGGAAGGCGGGGCTGCGAACGCCGACCGCCCGGGCCGGCACGGGCCGCGCCGGGGCCGCGGGCGAAAACGGTCCGGCCGGCCCGAGGCGCCCCCCGAAGCCCGCCGCGGCGCCCGCCGCCGAGCCCCGCCCGCCCCTCCGGCCCCGCCGGCCAATCCGCACGCGGCTCCCCGGGAACGACGGCGCCGAGGCCCAATGAGCGGCGCGCGCGCGCGGCCGCCTCTCCGCAGGGCCGGCCTGCGGCGACCGCGCTCGGGACGGAGGCCCCGGCCCGCAGCCTCCGCCTGGCGGCGGCCGTACCGCCCGCACGAGCCCTCCCCGCCCCCCCCGCGCCGAGCAGCGGACACACACCTCCGTAACCCTGCTCCATGTCTCTGCGGCCCGCCAGCAGCCCCCTTTTCTAGGTTGCCACGGGACGCATGCGTTCAACGCACCTCCCGCCGCCCGCTACTGGAAGACCAGGCGCACACGTCACTGCCTCCGCGCGCTGCCATTGGCTGACCTCAGGGAGGACCCGCCCCCGGCCCCCCCCGGCCAGCCCTTCTCGCGCAGAGTGGCGTCCGCAGCGTCTCGAGCGCCGCGGCCGAGCCCGGCGCCCAGGGCCCAGCCCGCCCGCCCGTGCGCAGGCGCGCCGCACCCCTCCCCGGCTCCCGGCCGCCCCGCCCGCGCCGCACACCGACTGGCTACCGAGGAGGGTGGGAAGAACTTTATTAAGCTCGGCGTCCAGCCTCCGCCACACGGGCCCCGCCCGCCCCCGGCCCGAGTCACGGAGCGCCCCCGCCGCCCTCCTCGTCGTCGTCCTCCACGTCCAGGCCCGGGATGCCGCGGATCTGGCGCTGAAGCGCCCCTCCCAGCAGGGGCACGGC
Source organism: Microcebus murinus (assembly GCF_040939455.1). Taxonomy (NCBI): domain Eukaryota; kingdom Metazoa; phylum Chordata; class Mammalia; order Primates; family Cheirogaleidae; genus Microcebus; species Microcebus murinus. The sequence goes on along the minus strand of NC_134107.1, from coordinate 2,052,807 downwards.
ATCCTCCTCCTCCTCCGGGGGCGGCGGCGGTGGCGACATGGCCCCGGGGGCCGGCTCTGGGGGGACTGGGGGCTGCGCCGGCGCGCCCTCCGCACCCTCCGCGACGCCTGCCGCTTCGGCCTGCACTCCCTCGTCCAGGGCGCCGCCCTCCGCCTCCTCCTGCTCCTTCTCCTCCTCCGGGCTGTCGGTGAAAGGGTTCTCGCCCTGCGGGAAGGGAGGTGGACACTGAAAGTGGGGTTCCGTGCGGGATGAGGCTGGGGACGGGCATGGCTGGGGCCTGCACCTCACCTTCAGGTAGCGTTCGAGCTTCTTGCTGATGAGCTTGTTGTTGAGGATACTGCGGGCCACCATGAGCGAGGACTTCTTGGACTGCTCCATCATGAGCTGCGGACAGGGCAGAAGGGGCTGGAGAGGCTGCTGGGGTGCCCTGCAAGCCCCCACCCCCACCCCGCCAGATCAAAGGGGACCCCCATACCTGCGGGCCAACGAATGGAACCACAACCTGATCTGATTCTTGTCCGAATGCCCTATCCTTCCACACCATACTTACTGTATGTGATTGATTAAAAATACAGATCTGTTATCCTGACGGCTGTACTGCAGAAATCCGGTTTGCTTACATAAAAACTACAAACCGAACACATTAAGAACCTACCAAGTGCCAAGTGTGCAAGGAGCCAGCTGCCCCAACAAGCAAAGGGCACTTTGCAGTCAGCAGGAAGGTCTAAAAGTAGGAATGCAAATGTCTCACAGTATGATTAAATGATATGTGTCCTTTTAACCCATAGGGTTCCAAGGATGAAGAATTATTCTCAGTAAAGCAAGGCTGAAGAGACACTTCTCTGCTTGGTGGGTCAACTGTTTACATACTTTTTAGAAAGTTTGATAGAATGTTATCAAGAATAAAAATCTATCTAATTCCTTCCCAGAACTTATCCCAAATTTAAGAATTGGAAATATACATGCACACTGCTTGTAGTGGTGAAAAACAGGAAAGCACCTAAATGCTCTTCAGTGGAGAAGTGGTTAAATAAATCGTACATTCAAAAGAACACCAAGCAACCCCTTAAAATCAGACTCATCTCTCTACTGGCACAGTAAGAAAGGTATGTGATGGGGCGGGCTGTGTAGTGTTCTAGAGCCATTTTGGCTGGAAGGATTTACACCAACATGCTGGGTCACTTGCTCAGTGGTGGAGTACAGGCAAATCTCACGTTCGTCATTATAAAACCTTAAGCAGAGAGAGGATGACAAAGCTATTTTTGCTGAGGTGGGAGAGCCCATTGCCAGGAACCCTACTGAGCCCCAGCCAACTGTATTTGCATGTTTCTGAAAGCCATCTCACTGGCTCTTTCCTCTGCCTTCATTTATTTCTTTACACGTTTTTTTCTATGACTGGGGGAAAGTATTAAAAGACCTCATGCATGCTAAGTTAAAGATACACAATTAAGACACTACTACAGACCCGTTCCTCAGCAACTCTTTCTCACTTGCCAACACATTATCCTCCCCTACAGATGCCCAGATGGATACACCGCACATTCTACCAACTGAGGCACGTTTACATTGTTTCCAGATTTTCGCAACAATAACCAACCACCACCAGAATACGCTTATGTTTCCATGTCAGTGTTTTTAATTCTAACCAGACAGGTTCCCCAAGGTGATAGTGCCCAATTACTCAGCAAAAAGTTTGCAAGTCATGCTTCCTCCACCTGCATTAAATCAATGAATGGTCCTCTTGCCTGCCCAAGAACACTGGCTGTTCTCACACTGCTGGGTGTTTCTACTGTGGATGAAAGAGAAAAGAATGTGTGCTGCCTCCCTTGGCACTCCCTGCCCACCAGCGACTCTAGCACTCTGGCATGTAGACGGGGCTGCGTGCCTAGTGTTTCTATGAGGTCAACTCCTTTCTGGCCTTTGGGTTTCCTGGCTTGCTCAAGGTAAACACTCTTCTAAATATTTTCAAATCTTGATTTTTCACATTTAAAATTTCTACAATTTAATACAGATTGAGATTTGGTATCCACCATGCTTGGGAGCAGAAGCGTTTTGGATTTCGCATTTTGGAATATTTACATTATACTTACCAGCTGGGCAGCCCTACTCCAAAAATCCAAAATTCAGACTTTCAGATGAGGGATACTCAACCTGTTTATGGTATTGAGGCAGAGGGTCTAACTTTCCAGAAATTTATCAAATAAACCACTATTTTCCTACTAAATCAGCATATACCTCTATAATCCCTTATCTATAAATCTGAAATCCAAAAGGCTCTAGAAAACTAACGTTTTCCCCAAAAACTCATTTTGTGGCAAAAAATGAAATGACAATTACATTTGTATGCCATTTTAATTTACCCTACTTATGCAAGTCACTTGAAGAATGATTGATTCAATAACCAGGCATTTTCCCAGATCCTGCTGGAGAGGTCAGTATTTTTAACATAATGTCTTTCTGAAACCCAAAAATTAATTCAGAAACATCTGGTCCTAACATTTCAGATAAGGGATCTGTATGTACCAACTTTAACAAATATTAAGTTCTGAAACATACTGGGATCTTTTGGTAGACTCTCTATTCTGGTTCCACTGTTTTATTACAGTGTCAATATGACTTCTTTGTTTTTAAATACAGTGGCTTTGTCTTAAGTTTTAATATCTGCTGAAGCAAGTCCCTGAACCTCAGTACTACTGCCCTTTGTATAATCTTCTTGGCTACTGTTAGACTTAATTCTATAATGTATTATAAAACTTTAATATTATTCTATTAATTCTAGGAGAATTTTGCTGGAATCATTCAGCTTTTTAAGAACATAACCACATTTGCACATAAAGACAGTGTTTATATACAGTATTTTATACCAATAATATGTAGCTAGATTTCTTTGTGGGTGTGTTAAATATGGATTTGCTCTGTTACCAAGCCTGGAGTGTAGTGAGTAGCAAGCTCATAGCTCACTGGGAACACAGGCATGAGCTACCGCACCACCTGGTCAAAAGCAGAATTAGATTTCCTTTTTTTTTTTTTTTTTTTTTTGAGACAGAGTCTCACTCTGTTGCCCAGGCTAGAGTGAGTGCCATGGCGTCAGGCTAGCTCACAGCAACCTCAAATTCCTGGCCTCAAGCGATCCTCCTGCCTCAACCTCCCCAGTAGCTGGGACTACAGGCAAGCGCCACCACGCTGGGCTAATTTTTTCTATATGTTTTTAGTTGGCCAATTAATTTCTTTCTATTTTTAGTAGAGACAGGGTCTCGCCCTTGCTCAGGCTGCTCTGTAACTCCTGACCTTGAGCGATCCACCCACCTCGGCCTCCCAGAGTTCTAGGATTACAGGAGTGAGCCACCATGCCCAGCCCAAAATTAGATTTCTTATCGAACCATCCTTGCATTCCAGAAACAAGCCCCACTTACAACTATACATATGAATCACTTCTAGATTGATAATTACTAATATTTTATTTAGCAGTTTTATGTCTTTCTCTTGCCCAGGCTGGAGTATAGTGGAATGATCAGAGCTCACTGTAACCTTGAATTCCTGGGCTCAAGCAATCTTCCTGCCTCAACCTCCTGAGTAGCTTGGACTACAGGTGCATGCCACCACACCCAGCTAATATTTTTTACTCTTTTGTAGAGACAGGATCTCACTGTTACTTAGGTTGGTCTCAAACTCCTGACCTCAAGCAACCCTCCCACCTTGGCTCACCTCCGGAAGTGCTGGGATTGCAGGCGTGAACCACCATACCTGGCCTTATATCTTTAATAATAAACGAATCTACGTAATCTTTATCAGATTTTTGGAATTAAGGCTAAAAAGGCTTTCTAAATATTAGAGACGATAGATTTCTAGCATGGCAGTCACTAATCAAATAGACAAGCAAATATAGTAACAAGATCCTGGGTTGGGGAGGGGGACACCAGCACCTTTCAGCATGGACCCACTACCTAGTGAAACTAAAAAAAAAAAAAAAAAAATAAGCATTTAAGTCTCTGGAAATGTTTTGAAGGATATATGGTGAATGAAGAAATATTTAATGAGGAAAAGTTACTAAAACCCAAAAGAAAAACGAGAGTCGTGGTGTTTGAAACATGACTTGTTGCCTCCCTGCCTCATCCAGCTCAGGGTGATGGAAACTCCGCTCAAGGTGGTATAGCCAAGATGACGGGCCTGCCCACTCCACCCAGCTCTCAGCAGAGGGCTACAGCATCTTTCCAGGAAGAGCAGGATGTCAGCGTTTCTTACCCTGCCCCCACCTACCTGCTGCTGAGGCTAAGTTCTCAGCAAGTACAGCTAAGAGGTAATGGCTCATGTCTCCTAACCAGCCCCCACACATGGAATGGAAGCTTGGCCTTGGGCATGGCAAACAAAGAATCCTGGGGCCCACAGAGCCCTGGGCTCTGGCTTGTTTATAAATGGAAGTCCCATGCCAGGAGAGGCAAAGCAACAGTGAGGCTATAGCCCACCGCACCTCCCGGTTCTTCTCTCCTAAAGTAGCAGAGTCACTCTAAGTGAAGCCCTCCACTGTCCCATCCCTACAGCTCTGGCTCAGAGATTTTGCCCAGTGATAGAGCTGGGTCTTAAAAGAGTGAGCTCCAGCCGGGCGCGGTGGCTCACGCCTGTAATCCCAACACTCTGGGAGGCCGAGGCGGGCTAGAAGTCAGGAGTTTGAAACCAGCCTGAGCAAGAGCTCCACTATAAATAGAAAGAAATTAATTGGCCAACTAATATATATAGAAAAAAATGAGCCGGGCATGGTGGCACATGCCTGTAGTCCCAGCTGCTTGGGAGGCTGAGGCAGGAGGATCGCTTGAGCCCAGGAGTTGGAGGTTGCTGTGAGCGAGGCTGACGCCACGGCACTCACTCTAGCCTTGGCAACAAAGTGAGACTGTCTCAAAAAAAAAAAAAAAGAGTGAGCTCCCAAATCTTTTCTCAAAGGAATTGACTTCATTTGTAAGAGTATAGGGAATTGAGATTAAAGACTCTCCCACAGGCGTGGTGGCTCACGCCTGTAATCCTAGCAGGCTGGGAGGCCAAGGCGGGAGGATCGCTTGAGGTTAGAAGTTGAAGACCAGCCTCAACAAGAGCAAGATCCTGTCTAAAAATAGAAACTAGGCGGGCAACAAAAATAGAAAAAATGAGCCAGCCATGGTGGCGTATGCCTGTAGTCCCAGCTACTCAGGAGGCTGAGGCAGGATTACTTGAGCTCAGGAGTCTGAGGTTGCTGTGAGCGAGGCTGAAGCCATGGCACTCTAGCCCGTGCAACAGAGAGAGGTTCTGTCTCAAAAAAACAAACCAAAAATACTCTCCCAAAACAATGGAGGGTGTGGAGAAAAGAAATTAAAAGGAGACAGATAGATCAGATAGTGATACAAGCTAAACCACAGGTCAGCTAAATTACCAGAGAGAACCAGTAAAACAACCAAGACTGCATCCCTGGGTTCAGAATAAATCTCAGAGAATAACCTCAAAACCATCCCCTGTAAAGTAGCCCAAATTTAATTGGATCAGACTGGCAAACAATTTATGCCCCAAGACATTGTTGAAAACAATAGAGCAGTCAGCCAGCAATTAGTGGAGTTTAACAGCTGAGTGTGTTCTGGGATCAGAGAGAGTCCCGCCAAAACCACTGTCATCCCAGGGTGACTGTGCACATGCCCCTGGCTTCCCTGGCCAAGGCTCAACATCAGCGCTTCACGCTGTGTGAGACAAAAGAGGCGTCACTAAAAGAATCTGGCTAGTCACTAAACAAACAGGCAAGACCCTGGGTCAGGGAGGGACAGACCAGTACCCTAAGTACCCTGAGCCACAACATATTTTCTAAGACTGCAGTCTCTAACCCTGGGCCGTGGACCAGTGGACCAGTCCGGTTCCTGGCCTATTAGGGGCCAGGCCACACAGCAGGAGGCGAGCGGTGGGAGAGCCAGTGAAGATTCCTCTGTATTGACAGCTGCTCCCCATTGCCGGCATCACTGTATAAGCTCCGGCTCCTGTCAGATCATCAGCTGCAGTAGCGTCTCACAGGAGCACGGACCCTACTGTAAACTGCACACGTGAGGGATCTAGGTTGCGCACGCCTTACCAGAATATACTGCCTGATGATCTGAGGTGGAGCTGAGGCAGGGGTACTGGTGCTGGTGTGCTCACGCTGGGGAGCCGTTGCAAATACAATCATTAGCAGAAAGGTTTCACTGCACAATAAATGTGTTTGAATCATACCAAAACTGCCCTGACTCTGGTCCGTGGAAAAATTGTCTTCCATGAAACTGGTCAAAATGGTGCCAAATGGTTGGGGACCACTGTTCTAAGACATCTAGTTTCTAACAAAAAATTGAGACATCCAAAGAAAACTCTGACCCTCACACAGGAAAAAAACACAGCTGATTAACAGAAACTGCCTGGGACAGTGACCAATGTCAGCTTTAACAAAGACTTCAATATAGCAATTATAAATATGTTTAAAGAACTAAATGCTCGAAGAAGTAAAAGGTATAACAACACTGTCTCATTAAACAGAGATAGAAATTATAATAAAAAGAAAATATAAATCTTGGAGCTAAAAAGTACAATAACTGAAATGCAAAATTCACTAGAAGGGCTCAACAGATTTGAATTGAAGAATTAGTAGATCAATAGAGATTAACACAATCTGAAGAACACAGAGGAAAAAAAGAATACAGTCTCAGACAAATCATGACACACCATTAAGTGATCCAACATATGCTTAATGAGAACACCAGAAGAGAAGAAAAAGAAAGGAGCAGGAAAAAAACTTGAAGAAATAATGGCTGGGCTGGCGAGGTGGCTCACCCCTGTCATCCTAGCACTCTGGGAGGCTGAGGCGGGTGGATCGCTTGAGGTCAGGAGTTTGAAACCAGCCTGAGCAAGAGCGGAGACCCCGTCTCTACTATAAATAGAAAGAAATTAATTGGCCAACTTATAGAAAAAATTAGCCGGGCATGGTGGCACATGCCTGCAGTCCCAGCTACTCGGGGAGCTGAGGCAGCAGGATTGCTTGAGCCCAGGAGTTTGAGGTTGCTGTGAGCCAGGCTGATGCCAAGGCACTCACTCTAGCCTGGACAACAGAGGGAGACTCTGTCTCAAAAAAAAAAAAAAAAAAAAAAAAAAAAAAAAAAAAGAAATAATGTCTGGAAGCTTCCCATGTCTGATGATTTTTTAAAAAACTTTACACATCAAAAAAGCTCAACGGAACTCCAAGGGGAAAAAACACAAAGATCCACAAAGACATATAATTAAAAAGCCAAAACTCTATCTTGAAAGCACAAAATCTTTCATGCTTGAAAGAAAAACAAATCATCACCTACAAGGGAACCCCTACAAGCAGACTTCTCATCAGCAACGGGAGGCAGCAGGGTGTCATATTTAAAAGGCTCAAAGGGGAGGGGGCAAAAACTGTCAGCAAGAATCTTATGCCCAATAAAGCTAGCTTTCAAAATGAAGGCAAAATAGATATTCTGAGATAGATAAAAACTGAGAGATTTGCTGCTGGCAGACCTTTCTTCAGGCTGAAAGCAAGTACTTCAGACAGTGATGCAAATCCACACAAAAAGAACAGGAAAGGTAACTATGTAATTATAAAACATACTACAAACACATATTTTTTCCTTTTTTCTCAACTCATTCAAAACACCAATTGTATAAAACTGTGTGTATTTGTGTGTGTATATAAAATCTCGGTTGTTTGGCCTATAACATACAGAAATGTAATATTGTTGCCAGTAACAGCAAAAGAAGGTACAGATGCAAAGCTATATTGGGCTAAGGAATTAACTACAGATGGTAATTTGAATCTACAGGAACAAACTAGGAGAAACAGAAGTGGGAATTAGGAAGACTAACAATAACAATAGCTAGAAATATGCAATTGTTTTCCTTTCTTCCCTAGGTTTATTTTTTGTAAAGCTAGTCAAATTTAGCTGTGGTAGTTGTATACCAACTTTAGTGACACTAATTTTAATAAGTTCTGATAACCCACTACCATCGGACCAGCCCCTCAGCTTCTCTGAAAGACAAAAAATGTCAGATCTATGCAGCTCTGCCAAAAAAAAAAAAAAAAAAGAGAGAGAGAGAGAGACATAAAATCATAAAGACTAATAATTGCAACAATGTATTATGGGTCTGTTTTTTCTTTTTAAAGCCAGTCAAATTTACCAGTGGGGGGTTGAAGAGTATTATGGGTTTTTAACATATACAAATGTAATATGTATAACAGTAACACCACAAAAACCTATGTACACAAAGTTACACACAGGGGCAAGTTAATCTCATTGGAATCAAGTTATATCTGAAGCAGATTTTGAGAAGTTAATAAGTATAAAAGATAAGACCTGGTCCAGCCCAGTGGCTCAAACCTGTAATCTCAGCACTTTGGGAGGCCAAGGTAGGAGGATTGCTTAAATTCGGAATTTCAAGACCAATCTGGGGCAACACAGCGAGACCCCCATCTCTACAAAAAATTTAAAAAATTAGCTGGGCTTGGTAACATGTGCCTGTATTCCTAGCTATTCAGAAGGCTGAGGCAGGAGGATCGCATGAGACCAGGAGTTTGAGGTTGCAGTGAGCTATGACGACACCACTGCAGTATAGCCCAGGCAACAGAGCGAGACTCTGTCAAAAAAAAAAAGAAAAAAGAAAAAAGAAAAGAAAAGAATTAGAGATTTCAATATTCCACTTTTAGTAATGTATAGAACAATTTGACAGAAGATCAACAATAAAAGGCCTGAACATCACAAACCAACTAGGCATAAGACAGATTTATAGAACACTCCATCAAATAATAGCAGAATATATGTTCTTGTCAAGTGAGCAAGCACTATTCTCTAGGATAGACCATATGCTAGGCTATAAAACAAATCTTAATAAATTGAAAAGGACTGAAATAATACAATGTATGTTTTCCAACCAAATGGAATAAGACTAGAAATCAGGAACAGAAAGAATCTGGAAAATTCAAAAATAATATATAATTAAACAACAAAATTTGTGGAATGCAGGAAAAGCAATACTCAGAGAAAAACATATAGCTATAACTACCTACATTTATTTTATTTTATTTTTTTTGGAGACAAGATCTCACTATGTTGCCCAGGTTGGCCTCAAGTACTCCTTTTGTCTCTGACTCCGGGTGAACACCACCTCACCCAGCCATGCCTGCACTCTGAAAGAGAAGCCGTTTGTGGCTGCACACATACGTAGTCCCAGCTACTCAGGAGTCTGACTTACTTGACTCGAATTACTAGAAGCAAATATTAAAGAGGGGACAACACTACCTACCTTACAGAAATAAAAAGGACTATAAAGGAATACTGTGAACAACTAGATGCCAATAAATTAGGTAACTTGGACAAAATGAGCAAATTTCTAGAAAGACACAAACTACTAAAACGGACTCAAAAAAACTGAAAAATCTGAATACACTACAACAATTAGAGATTGAATTAGTAATAAATAAGTTACTTACAAAGAAAAGCCCAAGCCCAGGTGGCTTCACAGGTAAATTCTACCTACCACTTAGAAAATTAATACTAGTACTTGACAAACTTTTCCAAAAAATCCAAAGAAGAAGAAAAACTTCCTAACTCATTCTTTAAGGCCTATATTACCCTGATACCAAAACGAAAGATATCACACAAAAAACTATAGACCAGTATCTCTTATGAATAAAGATATAAAAGCAATCTAAACATATAAATATATATATTATGACCAAGTAGAATAAAGGGATACAAGGGTGGTCTGATATCCAAAAATCAATTAACATAATATATAATGCCAATACAATAAAAATACAAACTATATAAACTACACAAACTACAATCATCTTAATAGATTCAGAAAAAGCTTTTGACTAAATCCAACAGTTTTTTTAGGATAAAAACACTCAACAAAATAGGAATACAAGGGAACTTCCTCAACCCAAACAAGTGCACCTAAGAAAAACCTGCAGCTAACATCATACTTAATGGTGAAAGACTAATGCTTTTCCCTATAAGATCAAAAACAAGACAAGGACATGCACTCACCACTTCTAATCAGTACTGTACTGGAAGTTCTAGCCAGGGCAATTAGGTAAGAAAAAGAAATAAAAGGCATACAGATTGGAAAGAAGAAAAACTTACTCAATTTGAGATGACTGATACTATATATAGAGAATCCTAAGAAATCCACTAAAAAACAGAATAAACATTAGTTTAAATATTATTAAAATCATTAAAAACTAATGGTTCAGAGTAAAGTTATAGGACATAGTATCAATATACAAAAAGAATAGTATTTTTAGGCTGGGCACAGTAGCTCACACTTATAATCTCAGCACTTTGGGAGGCCAAGGTGGAAGGATCACTTGAGGCCAGGAGTTTGAGGTCAGCCTAGGCAACATAGCAAGATCCTGTCTACAAAATTAAAAAAAAAAATACTATTTTTATACACATGCAAAGGACAATCCAAAAATATTAAGAAAATTCCATGTATAATAATATCAACAAGAATAAAATACTTACTGATCTAGACATTGACCACAATCCTATCAGAATACCAGCTGGCTTCTTTAGAGAAACTGACAGGTTGATCCTAAAACTCACAGGGAAACTCAAGAGACACAGAATAACCAAAACAATCTTGAAAAAGACAAACAAAGTTGAAGGACTTGCACTTCCTGATTTCAAATCTTATTACAAAGCTACAATAGCACCTGGCATAAGGATAGATATAAAGACAGATATATAGAACTGAACAGAATTCAGAGTCCAGAAATAAATCCCTGTAGCTATAGTCAACTGATTTTCAACAAGGGTGCCAAGATCATTCAATCGGGGATAAATAGTCCTTTTCCTTCCCCTCGCAAATGGTGCTTGGACAACTGAATTTCCACATGCAAAAGGATGCAGTTAGATCCTTATCTCACAGCATAAAAAAAGATTAACTCAAATTGAACAAAGACCTCACTGTAGGCTGGGTGTGGTAGCTCACACCTGTAATCTCCCAAGATGGGAGGATCACTTGAGGTGAGGAGTTCAAGAGCAGCCTGAGCAAGAGTGAGACCCCATCTCTGCTAAAAATAGAAAAAATTAGTCAGCCATGGTGGTGCACGCCTGGGAGGCTGAGGCAGGAGGATTGCTTGAGACCAGGAATTTGAGGTTGCTGTGAGCTAGGCTGACACCATAGCACTCTAGCCCAGGCAACAGAGTCAAAGGAAAAAAAAAAAAAAAAGACCTAACATCAAAACCTAAAACCATAAAACTCTTAGAAGAAAACATGGGGTAAATCTTGTGACCAAGAATCAATGGATTCTTGGTTATGACACCCAAAGTATAAGCAATAAAGGAAAAACAGATTAAATTGGATTTAATCAAAATTAAACTATTATGCGGCAAAGGATACATTAAGAAGGTGAAAACCCACGGAATGGGAGGAAACATTTGCAAATCATATCAAATAAGGGACTTGTATCTATTAATAGAATATGTAAAGAACTCTAGCAACTGAAAAATACAACACAATTTAAAAATAGGCAAAGAACTTGAATAGACATTTCTCCAAAGATATACAGATGGCAAAAAGAAGCTCATGAAAAGATGCCATTAGTCGGTCACCAGGGACATGCAAATGAAAACCACAATGATACACCACTTCCTACCTTCTAGGATGACTAGATCAAAGTCAGACAATAACAAGTGTTGACGAAGATGTGGGCAAATTAGAACACTCATACATTGCTGGCAGAAATGTAAAATGGTGCAGCCACTTTCAAAAACAGTCTGGCAACACCTCAAGAAGTTAAAAACTGCACACATATGTGCCTAAGAGCATCATTCAAAATAGCCAAAGTAGAAAACAACCCAAATGCTAAAACAGATGAACAAAAGGTGGTATATCTATACAATGGAATAAAAGGCCACACGAAGGAATGAAGTTCTGACACATGCTACAATGTGGATGAACCTTGAACACATCATGCTCAGTGAAAGAAGCCAATCACAGAAGACCACACATTTATTCCATTTACTATGTGATTCCCATTTATATGAAATGTCCATAATAAGCAAACATATAGAGACAGATTCAGTAGTTGCCTGAGGCTGGGGGAAAGAGTGGTGGGGTGGTGAGAGCTAAATGATACACATTCTTTTTGAGGTGATGAAAATGTGCTACAACTGATTGTGGAGATGGCTGCAGACCTCTGAAAACACTAAAAACTACTGAACTGCACACCCATGATGAGTGAATCGCAAGTGTGTGAATTACAGTTCAGTTAAGCTGTTGCCAAAAGCAATAATCATTAGCTGGGTGCAGTGGCCTGCACCTGCAATCCCAGCTACTCAGGAGGGTTTAGTGGGAAAACTGAGTTCGAGCCCAGCCTAGGCACAATAGCAAGACTCATCTCAAAACAAACAAACAAACAAAAAAAACCCAGAAAGTATAGTACTCAAATTTTATTAAAATAATCTCTATAAACCAACTACTTGTGGTGCCTTCTAAGTATCTTTCATCACCCTTCAAAACCCCTCTATGGTTTTTACAAGTTGTTATGGCTTTTTCTTTTTTTACTTATTTTAGGATCAATTTTGAGTTTATATTTTGCTATCACTCTTTTTTTTTGGAGACAGAGTCTCACTCTGTTGCCCGGGCTTGAGTGCCGTGGTGTCAGCCTAGCTCACAGCAACCTCCAACTCCTGGGCTCAAGCGATCCTCCTGCCTCAGCCTCCAGAGTAGCTGGGACTACAGGCATGTGCCACCATGCCCGGCTAAGTTTTTCTATGTATATTTTTAGTTGTCCAGCTAATTTCTTTCTATTTTTAGTAGAGACGGGGTCTCGCTCTTGTTCAAGCTGGTCTCAAACTCCTGAGCTCAAACACTCCACCTGCCTTGGCCTCCCAGAGTGCTAAGATTATAGGCATGAGCCACTGCGCCCAGCCTTATCACTCATTTCCCCTGAATTTCCCAGAAGTTTTTTTTTTTTTTTTTTTTTTTTTTTTTTGAGACAGGGTCTCACTTTGTTGCCCATGCTAGAGTGAGTGCTGTGGCGTCAGCCTCTCTCACAGCAACCTCAACTCTTGGGCTCAAGCAATCCTACTGCCTCAGCCTCCCGAGTAGCTGGGACAACAGGCATGCGCCACCATGCCCGGCTAATTTTTTCTATATATATTTGTCGGCCAATTAATTTCTTTATAGTAGAGCCAGGGTCTCACTCTTGCTCAGGCTGGTTTCGAACTCCTGACTTCTAGCAATCCGCCCTCCTCAGCCTCCCCGAGTTCGAGGATTACAGGCGTGAGCCACTGCGCCTGGCCTCCCAGAGGTTTTAATGCCATGTACATTTTCTGTCCCCTGCAATCTTCTCTCTCCCTACAGCTGTGAGCTCCCAACCCAAGAATCTGAAGCTTCTCTGCTACCAAAGCCAATAGACACTTTCCTTATCTTTCTAGGCCTCTTGGAGGCATTTCCAAATCTTGAGTTTCTGTGACCACCAACCCTGTCCCACTGTTGAGAATCACTGCACTGAGAACTGAAGTCTCCAGTTCAATGCCAACTCTAATCCTGTTAGTCCCCCAGGACTAACTCTTCGCTGCCTACGGGAGCGAGCCCAGACCCCTCAGTGCAACCCTCATGAACCCCAAAGTCAAACCCTCTCCTCCAACACCTGCACTTCTGTTTGGTTTCTGAACCCATTCTGGTAGTTGGCCCCTATGCACGTGGAGATCCTCATATCCCATAGTGTGTTGCTCCTTAAGGTCCAGCTCTGATGTCACCTTCTCCCAGGCAGAGTCCCTATCTCCCACCCTTGTCTCTACAGCTGTGCTGACTGCACTGGGCTGGAAATGTTCACGTCTACCTGCCCCGCCTCTACTGCAGCTCCTCACGGGCGGGCAGAGGCTGTGATCACAGGGCCTCCCGAGAGGCATAACTCAGTCCACCCACAGGATCGAGGGAGGGCACCTGTGGCCACTCACCCTGCGGTTCCGGTTGTGATCCATGGTCTTGAGGTGTTTCTGGATGATGCCAAACTGCATGGGGATGAAGAGGTCACAGGCTGCACAGTGGGCTGCCTCTACCTTCTTCACAAAATGCTCCATGGCAATTTCTGTAGGGAAGACAAGAAGGGAGTTGCTACTGGTTCCTGGTACCTAAGACAGACCCAGGAGTTTGGGAAAAGAACTACACCAGCTTCTCAACTGGCCCTGCCACTTCCACATGGGCCTGAGGCTATTCTCACTGACATTCCCTAGGGAACAGAGGGTGTGGTGATCCCACACTGAGAACCAGACAAGGGCAGGCTGAGACCCTGCCCTGGAGGGAGTGGGATGGAACCTCCTCACCTTGGGTCAGATCCTGGTCTCTGTAGATCTGCTGGATCAGACCATCAAGGTCCTCTACAGTTTTTCGGAGCTCCTCAGTCTTCTTAGTCTTATTAGTGACATACTCCTGCCAAAGATATCGAGGTTCATGTGGGCTGCCCTATGTCCTGAGGGACCTGAAAAGCTAAGAGCAGCTGTGCTGCTCCAAGGCTTACCTGCAGAAAGTCGGCTGTCTGCTTAGGGAGCTTGGTGCCTACATACTTAAAGTGCTCCTTGTGGAACTTGCTGTCAAGGTGGCTGGCCATCTCGTCCTCGTAGAAGGTCCGGTATTTGCAGAGAGAACACACAAACTGGATCCTGCCACAGGAAAGAAACAAAGGGCTAAGGCTGCGAGGGTCGCGGGGGACAGTGCTGCTGCCTCACCCAACCCAGATGCAAGCCCTCAAACAGGCCTTGCTCATGGGCCTCTGAAGTACAGTCCCAGCAGAGGGACACAGGCTGGGACCAGTGGGGTCGGGAGTAGAAAGGGACAGAAAGTCTGCAGGCTGCAGTTTCTGCAACGTAGGGGCCAGGGGAGGAGCTCTTCCTTCCCACAAGCAGGAGGCTGAAGCCTGAGGCAGCTGCTGCTGCAACAGGCAAGGAGTCGCTGGAAAGTTGCCGGAGGAGGGCCTCTCTACCAAGGCTGGGCAGGAGCTTGTGCACTTGGCCCAGCTGGGGACCGGAAGGAAGGATGCCCTGGCGTGAGCCAGGTGGCCCTGAGGTGCAGAGTGGAGTACGCAGTCCCGAGGCAGGGCCCGAAAAGGTGCTGCATCTTCCTTCTGGGGTCTGGGGGACTCAAAGGCCCAGCCCATCCTCTGCTCAGAATGCTTGGGGGTGGTGTCGGGAGGGATGGGAGGCGAGCAGGCCTGGGCACCTGCTGCCTCGTCTTCCTCTTCCAAGAAGAGACCAGTCTGAGCTGGAAGGAGGGCGCCCGCCTTGGCCTGCCAGAGGGCAGCCTGGAGTCACCTGGGCGAGGTGCTCTGTCTGGGCCTGGTGTCCACAGCAGAAGCCCGGGGTCTGGGGCCTGGGCTGGAGCAGGCCGCCGTGGCAAGGGGCGGAGGAGGCCAGCCGCCACCGACGCCTCGGGGCAGGTCCCTACCTCTGCCGGACGTCCTTATCTGGGCCACGGGGTCAGCTTTGTCTGGAGAGCCCAGGGGCCGGGCGCCGGCGAGGCTGAGGAAGGTCCAGCAAGAGCAAGAGTCTGAGGCGGAGGAGGAGGAGGCAAGCGCCAGTGCGGGAGCCCTGAGGGCAGACAGACCCGACCAAGGGGCGTGAAGGACTCAGCCGCAGATAGGCCCGGCCTGACAGGGCCGGCGGGCAAGGCAGAGGGCAGGCCCGAGGCTGCCACAGCCCACAGGTGCTGCCATCTCTCCTGGGCACGGCGGCGGCCTCTTGGCAGCTAGCTGGGGCAGCACAGGCGCCTTGGACCTTGAGTCTCTGATGAGCTGGCCCCCTCCCTCAGGGGCATCGGCCCCCTGTGCACCTCGGGACTCGTGCGCCGAGTGACCTAGCGCCGGAGCTTCTGAGCAACGGTGCCGAGCTGTGTCGGGTCTCAGGCCACAGATGCCAGCGGTCGCCAGGCGGCCACAGAGGGGCAGGGGACGAGTCAGGCCTTGGGAGCTGGGCCTGGCGGGAAGCAGGGTCCATGCACGGCCGAGCAGGGCGGCGAGATGGCAGAGCTATGGCCCTGCTCTCCTGGCGGCAGCCCCAGAGCGAGGCAGAGGCAGAGGGGTGGAGGGAAGCTCGTTACCTTTCCACCATTCGGTCTCGCTGCCGCTTTTTCTGCTTATCCTGGCTCTTCTTGCCTGCCTGCAACTTGCGCTTGGCCTGGCCGTTCTCATCCTGGGTGGTCAGGGCCCCTGTGGGAACAGACGGGCACAGTCACCAGCTTGGCTATGCCAGGACAGGGCAGGCCCTGTGGCCTCTGGCCGAATCACCCGCCATCCGCTCCAGAGGGTCCATCTGAGAGCAGCTGTCCAAGCGAGGCCTCTGGCCACAAGCAGGGTTGGGTACCCTGGGCTGGGCAGGGAGTGGGTTTGGCCCAGTCCCTGAGGAGGGAGGGCCAGGCGCTGACCCCTTTGCTCTCCAGAACACCCACGCTCTCTGCACTGTGGGCCAGGAGGCGGCTGGAAAGCAAAAAGAGGCTATCTTGGTGGGGACACTGGCATATGCTTATCAGGGCTGGATGGTGGGATGCAGGGAGGCCGCTCACATGGCCCTGCCCACCCCCCACCAGGAAACGCGGCAACAGTAGGCTGAGGATCGATTTACTATTAGGTACCTGCTGGCGCTCATCACTCAGGTGGGGGGACACGGACTCCCAACAGGGGCTGGAGAGGCGCTAAGGGAGAGGACACGCAAACCAGAGCCGTAAAAACTGCACCAAGGGTCCCAGCTTGGACACCAGCCACTGAGGACTCGGAAGTGTACGTTACTGAGGCACCGAGGGCAGGGGTGGGAAGCAGGGTCTATGCACAGCCAAGCTGGTGACTGTGCCCGTCTGTTCCCAGAGGGGCCCTGACCACTCAGCCCCCTGCCAGCACGTACCTGGCCCCACAAGGGAGGCCCCCAGCCGGGCACCTATCTGCCACAACCCTGCCCTCAGCCAGATCCCTCCTGCTGCAAGCAGCTGGCAGAGCCATCCCCGCACTCAGACCCCCGGAAGACTCACCCTTCTCTGGGTCCTCTCTGCCTTCTTCTCTCCCGTCCTCTCTTCCCTCTTCGTCCTCTTCCTAACACACAATTTCAAAATCCAATTTTAAAACATGTACAATTATTTATAATGGCTCTAAATGACAAGGCCCAGCCATGTGCCAGGAATCTTATATCCTCTTGCCACCCAGCACAGAGGACCTAGCCCTCCATTTTCCTGTGCCCCGGGCTAGCAGCCCATGCTTCCTACCAAACTGCGCGCACCGTACTACCACAGTGCCGCGGCCCATGGAGAGCACTGCTCTTCAGTCCAGCTCGGTTTCCACAGGCTCCCCCTGCAGAGAGGAAGTCCCAGGGCCAGGGGCCACTTACTGCTCTGCAGCCCTTCTCCACAGCCTCGGCGCCTTCATTGCCCTCTGCGGCTTCGCCCTCGGTGCCCTCATCTGCAAGGGGAGAGGCGGCAAGCTCAGCCCAGGAGCCTCACAGGGAAACAGGGCGGCATCCCAGTGCCACCTGCCTCACCATTGTCTGAATCGCTGTTGTCTGAGCAGTCTGTCCGGGTGGCTTTGCTGTCCGGCTCGTCAGGACTGCCACTCTGCTTCCTCTTCTTCTTCTTGGTCTGGGTCAGAAAGAGGGGGCTGGGTCAGGATGGGTGACTCCTGGCCCTTCGCTCCACTCCAGTCAGGGGCCGGCAGAGGAAGACCACCTCCACTCACCCGGAAGTCGGCTGTGGTCCAGGTCTTCCAGGTCCGCCTCATCTGCTTCATGCCATTGCCAAACCCGAAGCCAAAGCGCGAGCCGCCCGGGAAGGCGGTCCCGCCTCGCATGCCCTGGAACATGCCGTACTCGGGGATGATGTTCTGGGAGAAGAGGGAGGGCAGCCGGGAGGCACCAGACATGCACTGGCCCCGGGCCCCCATGGGGTCTTCCCACATGCGCCCGTAGCCCGAGGCCATCGGCCGGCCGCTCCGGGCATCCCGGGCCCAGCCCTGAGCCCTCGGACCGAAGGTGTCGCCGCCACGCATGCGGAACTGGTCACGGTAGGCATCGTACTGGCCCTCATAGGCCATTTCCATCTCAGGGTCAAGCTCGCCATAGTCATAGCCTGACCGGTACAGGTCGCGCTCACTCAGGACAGCCCTCGAGTCACAGGCCTCGTAGGAGTCATATCTGCAGAGGCATGAGGAAGCATCAGGTGGGGCCCCCTCTGGCGTCTGCTCCTACCCCTCCACAACCTCCACGCCCAGGGCAAGAAGCCCAGCCCCAGCACCCACCCTGCCCTTTCAGAGACGCCAGGTCAAAGGTTCTGGCCTCTCAGGAGCAGAGAGCTCTAGAAGCAGGAAGGGCCCCCCTCAGATGATGTCCGCATAGGGCCCCAGTGGCCCAAGCTTGAATATCACCACGAACCAGCTTGGGAACCCCAAGAAAGAGTGACAACCGCTCTAGTTCAGTGAGTCAAATGAAGGGCAGAGCCACCCCCACCATGGCCCTTGGAAAACATGCACCAACCATGGTAGCCACAACGTGCAAGGCTGCTCCTTGGGGGGCAGGGCCCAGCACCCCCACACCATGCAGGATGCGGGCAGTCCAGCACAGTGAATGTTTAGCCAGTGAAGCTGATAATGCCCATGAGAAACGCTGTGTTGGTCTCATTCCTCATGGCTGGAGGAACCCAAACCCTCCAAAAAGGAGACCAAAGGGGGAATGTTCCCCAGGAAAGACCCTGAGAGCTAGCTCAGGAACCAGAAGAAGAGCTGTATCGCATCTCCTCCGGAGCCCAGGGCTGGACATCAAACCTTACACAGCCACTGGGAAGGCAGGCCCGCCCTCCCACCCGGGAGAGGGCACTGCAGAGGGCCGTTTTCACTGTGCTGCAGCTCGCACACCCCGCCCCGGCCCCACACGCCTCACAGGGACAAAGGGTCCCTCCCTGCACCCTGTTCCCCAGACCTGGACCACGGGAGGCTCACCAGCTGTGAGAGCAGCAGCCGGTGCTGCCACTGCTCCCTCGCCTCTGACTCTGGCTCTAGGTTTGATGAGAGGTTGCCCAAGCCCTTCACACTAAGCCTTCGGCTCCAAGCGCTGCAGCTGTGGGTCCAGGGGCATAGAGCCCATGCCAGCAAGTCCCCTTGTGCCCCGGCCTCTCACTCAGTGCAGCCCTGGGGCCTCACTTGGCTCCACCAGTGCCCAGCCAGGCCCCTCCCTACTCTCTGGTCTCCATCATGTGTTGACCAGAGATCTACCCCATCTCATGCTAGAGATATGTATGCCCTCCTCATTGAAGCCTCTCGCCAGGGCCAATGCCAGTTCAGTTAATGGCAAGCACACACAGTGTGATGCTTTGGAGCAGGGCAGATCTGGGCGCAAGGCCCAGCCCTACCCCTTGCTGGATGTGACCTGCCTGCACTTCAGTTTCCCCATCTGTAAAGCAAGGGCAGCAGCAGGTCCTCACGGGGGTACCTCCAACAGGTTCACGTTTGTAAGGCACAGGAGTGGCCAGCAAGTGTCCACATCTGCCCTGTTCCTCATGTGGGGATGGCCCAGCTCAGGGTGATCAGCCCCAAAGGCTGGTCCCACCCTGTACACCAAACCCAATCTGTCCTGCTCTGACACAAGCAGGAAGCCAAGTCTTGAGAGAACTCCAAATGCATTTCCAGGAGGGAGGGGCCACTAAGCACTCTGTTCTCGAGGAGGCATCCTGAGGATACAGTGACGTCAGCCCAATCCGGGCTTGCTCCTCGCCTGCAAGCCGGGGAGAGGTGCCACCAAGCAGCAGGGCAGGGGTTGGGGGAGGGCGAGAGGAGACAGGTCAGAGAACGGAAGTGCGATGGCTCCACCTCGGGAGCTCCAGCAGGACCAAACGAGGAGGGAAAAGGCAGACGCTAAGGCGCGTTAGGAAAGGCGGGAGCCGCCCGTGCAGAGCTGCGCCTTTAGACAGGCGCCCACTCACCTTTCTCCTCCCGAGCCGTACACGCCTCCTTGTATCATGTCTGTCTCCAGGTGCGGCACCATATCTAAGCGCTGGTTAATTCTGGATAAAACGGAATCGGCACTGGCGCCACCCGAGGCACTAGGATTTGCATTTGTGTCAGAGCTAGGCATTTCCCAAGAGTGTGAAGAGGCCATACCATACCCATAGTTGGTGGTGTTTTCCTGGCCATAGCCATAGCCGTAGCCATAGCCTTCGTAGCCTGCAGTGAGGGAGACAGAGAGACAGACAGATGGCAGGGGCCGGGAGGGGGCAGGCAGAGATGAAGAGACAGACACAGAAACAAGCCATCTTCTCTGTCACAGAGACGAGCTGGGAACCCTAGCCACCTGAGGGTGGGTGGGCCCTAGCCATTCTGATAAGGGTCTCCTGTGAAGGAGCAGCTGGCCCCAGGGACACCCAAAGCTCCCCACCCCCAACCCTGGCCAAGCTGGGCAGTGGCAGAGAAACATAATCAGTACAACCCAAGGGAGAGCAGAGCAAGCAGAGCAATGATACTTGCCTCTGTTTGTCCCAGAGTTCCAAGTTCCATAGCCTACAAAAAGTAAAAGGGCAATTACCTCTACAATTGCTTTCACTACAACAAGAGCTTAATTCAGGCACAAGTGAATATAATTATTCCCAGCATCTGACCGATCACATCAGCCTACAGCTCCCTAACTGAGAAGCCTTGAGCTTGAGAGAGGGCACAATGCAAACCACCCAGGCCACTGGCTGCCCCGGTGCTTGGCCTTGTGTGGCTTTGAGCATGTTATTAAGGAGCCTCCTGTTCCCAGTGCTCTCAACTAACACACGTGGCTCCCATACTCTTCCCTTAAAGAGCTAGAACTAGAAGATGACATCCCCTCCCCAGGCTAAGCACTAATCGGTTTACAGCTCCTCATGTAGATTCTCCTGTACAAGATACCTGGCAGAGTCCAAATTCATTCTGAAATCACGTCAAGTTACCCAACAAAGCCACCTGAAGCAGGGAAACTGACCACCCAGACCCCAAATGTCTACTTTAACAAGAAGGGCCAACAAGCCTCTGAACTGCGGAGTGTGCTGTGCTGGACACACCAGGGAGGACAGGACAAGAAGCAACACCTAGGACAAGAAAAGCTGTTGAGCAAACAATCCGGATTAAAAACTAAATAAGCCCTGGATCTGGTCGCAACACATGGTGATTCATTCCTTCAGGAACACAGCCACTGAGAACCAACAAAGTGCAAAGCCACGTGGGAGCTCGGAGCCAACCAGACACGGCTCCTTCCCAAAGGAGTGCGTGAGAACAGGCGACCGCCTTCCCAGTGTCTCTGGTGAGACCCCACAGTCGCTTCCTATTCCATGTCATCTCTGTCCTGCAGACAGGACCTGCTCATCTCAGGGAAGGGGACTAGCGCTCACTGAGATGGCAGCGAAGATCCAGACCACAACAGAACATGCCCGAGGAGACAAAGATGAAGCAGAGAGAATGGGCGGCCTGTGGTCCCGCACTCAGGCTCCTCCACGCCCAGCGCACAGAGAGCATGGGAGGCCGATGGAAATCAGCTGAGGGACTGCAGGTGACCACTATGTTTAATGAACCAGAGGCATGCAAGAACTCACAGGGCAAGAATCCTCTTGGCCCAGAGAAAAAACAAGAGGCTTCTCAGCCGTTTGCTTTTGCAATAACTATTATCCTCGGAGCACCTGGAGCGAGAGCCTGCAGTACCGGGCGCCTGCAGTACCGGACATGGCTAGGGCATGGAATACTGTTTGTTGTTAAAGCAGAAGCTAATAACCGGGGAGCAGCACGGGACAGCCAGGAGCTGAAAGCCACCCGAGCAGAGAGTGGCTAAAGGAGCTATGCTGACAAGCGAGAGGAGAGGCTGACAGGGCCACACGAAGAACAATGCACAGTTGGCCCCCCGGCAGCGCTGTCCACCTGGCTGTTTGCACCAGCGACAGTGGACACCAGCTATTCAGAAGCGGACGAGATGGGAGGCACAGGCAGACCCATTGGGGCTCTGCTTACTAGGCTATAGTGTGGTCATCCCAGGTTCAGCTGCCGAGGCTCTGCGGAGGGAGTGAGGAGGCACAAGGAAAGCAGAAGTGGGCATCAACTCTGGCAGCACCACTTTAGGTCTCCAGGATAGGCAGGTGGCCTCTCATGACTGGCAAGCTGTCACGAGTCCCTACAGGCAACACTCTCTATGCTACTTGCTAAGCAACACTCTGTGCTACTTGCTAAGCCCGGAGCAACCAGATTTCCTTATGAACTCCCTAGTCAGGTCCCTTTAGGAGGAAGCCTCTGTCTAGACTGGTGTTTGGGGACTCGCAGAGACCTGCTCCTTCTGAAAGAACATCCCAACTCACTTCCAGACTCCAGATGGGATGATGTGATCATGGTTCAAAGGGGAATTTTAAGGATCTTTAAAGAAAGAAAGAAAAAAGGAAATGGGCACAGTAAGCGATACCTATAGAGCAAAAATAGAAAACACATTAAATGTTCAGCTTTGAGGTACTAGTTAATCATATTATAGCCTACCTATTCATATCAGCAAGATATTGTGTAGGCACCACAAAGCATTTATTATGCCTTATGAAACACAGGGAAATGCTTCTAACATAACAAAAGAACACAGGATACATAGTTCTAACCACCTGCAAATTATTAAACTATATAAAATAGCTAAGCTGACAAAGATTAAATATTAAAATGGCAGAATCTTGGCTGACTGGTTTTCAAAATGTTATTTAAATGTTGTTATATTGTTCCTGTAATTTAAGCCAGAGTAAAAATAAACTATTCCTATTCTTTCACAACTGTCTACTAAAAAACCTCAAATCTACAAAAGAGCTAGTAGAATAAGCAAGCCTGGCATGGTTTCTTACAAGGTCAATCTACAAATCAAATTTCAAATGTTACCAGGTCAAAATATACATCGAGGCCGGGCGTGGTGTCTCATGCCTGTAATCCTAGCTCTCTGGGAGGCCAAGGTGGGCGGATCATTTGAGCTCAGGAGTTTGAGACCAGCCTGAGCAAGAGCGAGACCTCATCTCTACTAAAAATAGAAAGAAATTAATTGGCCAACTAAAAATATATAGAAAAAATTAGCCGGGCATGGTGGTGCATGCCTGTAGTCCCAGCTACTCAGGAGGCTGAGGCAGGATTGATTGAGCCCAGGAGTTTGAGGTTGCTGTGAGCTAGGCTGATGCCATGGCACTCTAGCCCAGGCAACAGAGTGAGACTGTCTCCAGAAAAAAAAAAAGCTGGGCAGGGTAGCTCACGCCTGTAATCCTAGCTCTCTGGGAGGCCGAGGTGGGCGGATTGCTCGAGGTCAGGAGTTCGAAACCAGCCTGAGCAAGAGCAAGACCCCGTCTCTACTATAAATAGAAAGAAATTAATTGGCCAACTAAATATATATACAAAAAATTAGCCGGGCATGGTGGCAAATGCCTGTAGTCCCAGCTATTTGGGAGGCTGAGGCAGGAGGATTGCTTGAGCCAGGAGTTTGAGGTTGCTGTGAGCTAGGCTGACGCCATGGCACTCACTCTAGCCTGGGCAACAAAGCGAGACTCTGTCTCAAAAAAAAAAAAAAAAAGAATGAGACCCCATTTCTATTAAAAAACAAAAATAGAAAGAAATTAATTGGCCAACTAAAAATATACAGAAAAAAAATTAGCCAGGCATAGTGGCACATTCCTGTAGTCCCAGCTACTCAGGAGATTGAGGCAGGAGGATCACTTGAGCCCAGGAGTTGGAGGTTGCCATGAGCTAGGCTGACACCATGGCACTCTAGCCCTGGCAACAGAGTGAGACTGTGGGGAGGGGAGGGGAGGGGAGGGGAGGGGAGGGGAGGGGAGGGGAGGGGAGGAAAAAAGGAGGGGGAGAGGAGGGGGAGGGAGGGCAGGATATTGAAGCCAAGCAAACCAAGCTTCTCCTTACTTAGGAAATGCCAGACATATCCTTACCCAATTTTTGAAACATTTTAAGTCTCCCCCTCCCCCTGAAACTAGCTGCTAATCTTTGGGAAGTTTTCTTAAGTCCATTTATTCAGTGATTCCTGAATGTCAGCTGTGCAGGCTTGGTCCTTCCCCAGATCTTGGTAATAAAACAAATTACCCATATTAATAACCTAGATATTACTGTTATTAATTCCAAAGAGGGCTCCTTCTCAACAGACACCCTTAAGGTCACAGACGCCCAAAAGATCAGCTCTACTGGCAGTTCCGGGCTGCCACAGCACACCAACAAAACAGCATCTGTGAATCCTATTGGTGGCTTCTTCTGAATTAAAGGAGTTAAGCGTCTGTGTCCACACTTGAGTAACCAATCGGAGATTTTCACTCAACCCTGTATATGCAGCCTGGCTGACTAGATTTCTAAAAGCCTGCTAGATTCACACACTTAACTTCCCTTCCATAGCGGAACTTGTGCTACACCGGGGCTGGCAGCTAATAGCTCGGTTTTTCCTGGACCAATCCTTGGGACTTTAGCCACTGTCCTTCCTGGTCCCTCAAGGGGATTTTCTGAAGCCAGATCTTTTATCAAAGACCACAGGTACTTCTATAAATGTTAAAGCGTCAAAGGAAGCAACTGTTTACAGTCTAACTTGCTCAGTAACACAGATGCCTTTTTCATGACTGCCCCAGAGGGAAGCACTGACTATTCAGATAGCACACCATCCCACACGCATCGTTTTATACAAGTCTAGGTTTAGAAGGCAAGACAGGTGACAGCAAAGCCAAAGGCAGCTAAGAAGACAAGGGACTGCTCTGGAGAATACTCCAGCTCCCGCTAGGGCCCACACTTACCATAATCACAGGTAGGCTGAGCGCTGGTGTCTGAGTACGTTGACTGCAAAGTGGTTTCAGATCCCTGGACAAAGCCTAAACGTACACAGAGTGTGGTTAACTACCGCAAACAAGCAACAGGAAAATGACCTAGAGTACGTTTCAGTACAGACTTGCTGGCAGGCCCTCCCGTCCATGGAGAGCCACCAAGACCTCTAGCTTCCACACTTTAATTAGACCTCCAAAACATACTAACCAATGGAAGGGCAGGCTATGTTTAACATGCTATACCAGGAGGACTGGACAAAAGGTTTTAAACATTTAAGCCAGGAACCCATTTTGATAAATGAGTACTCAAATTATCAGTTAAATGAGGAAAATGCTTATCAAATCACTAAAAGGCTCGAAACAAGGATGGTGGTTAGCTTTGAAATGATGTTAAAGTAAATACCCCATCTCTCCCGGCCCCAAATCTGAAATATTATAGAAACTGCTTTATATTTTAGTTTGCCCATTATAAAAGTATATATAGCCCAGTGCTATGGCTCATGCCTGTAATCCTAGCACTTTGGCAGGAGGATCACTTGAGATCAGGAGTTCAAGACCAGCCCGGGCAACTTATCAAGACCCCATCTCTATAAAACAAACAAACAAAAAAACGTAGTCAGGCTTAGTGGTATGTGCCTGTAGTCCCAGCCACTCCAAAGGCTAAGACAAGAGGATGACTTGAA
This sequence comes from Microcebus murinus, assembly GCF_040939455.1. Taxonomy (NCBI): domain Eukaryota; kingdom Metazoa; phylum Chordata; class Mammalia; order Primates; family Cheirogaleidae; genus Microcebus; species Microcebus murinus. Next base: position 2,027,329 of record NC_134107.1, on the reverse strand, counting down.
CCCAGGAGTTGGAGGCTGCAGTGAACTATAAATCACACCACTGCTCTCTGGCTTGAAGGACAGAGTGAGACTCTTGTCTCTTTTTAAAAAAAAAAAAATAGGCCGGGCACAGTGGCTCATGCCTGTAATCCTAGCACTCTGGGAGGCCAAGGTGGGAGGATCATTTGAGCTCAGGAGTTCAAGACCAGCATAAGCAAGAGTGAGACCCCATCTCTCTCTTTCTACTAAAAATAGAAAGAAATTGGCTGGACAACTAAAAATATATCGAAAAATCAGCCGGGCATGGTGGCACATGCCTGTAGTCCCAGCTACTCAGGAGGCTTGATCCTCAGACAGATCACTTGAGCCCAGGGATTGGAGGATGCTGTGAGCTAGGCTGACAGCCACAGCACTCACTCTAGCCTGGGCAACAGAGTGAGACTCTGTCTCAAAATAAATAAATAAATAAAATACATATTTTTATCCTTGGTTGTATAGTGGTATAAAAAAACCATTTTAAAATGATTTACTCTTTTTTTTTTTTTTTGAGACAGAGTCTCACTTTCTTGCCTAGGCTAGAGTGAGTGCCGTGGCGTCAGCCTAGCTCACAGCAACCTCAAATTCCTGGGCTCAAGCGATCCTCCTGCCTCAGCCTCCTGAGTAGCTGAGACTACAGGCACGAGCCACCATGCCCGGCTGATTTTTATATTATATATATTAGTTGGCCAATTAATTTCTTTCTATTTTTATGGTAGAGACGGGGTCTCACTCAGGCTGGTTTTGAACTCCTGACCTTGAACAATCCGCCCGCCTTGGCCTCCCAGAGTGCTAGGATTACAGGCGTGAGCCACCACGCCCGGCCAAATGATTTACTCTTAACACTGAAATTATGACAGATACCATGAGAGATAATATTTGCTGGTTTGCATTAGAGCCAATTCATGACCTGAAAATTAAAGCCTGTGCCTCTAATACCTTGTTTACACCAAAAACCCACACAAGTGACTTCCCCAGGGTAGATATTCTCATATTTGTTAACAGACTCTCTATTTTATCCCTTGCGATCACAGCAGCAGCAGCCAACACTGAGTAAGTGCTTCCCCCGCAGGGGGCTGAGACTTTTTTTCTCCCCGCACGATCTTTCCTCACGACAGCCAGTAAGAGGGACTGGGCAAGATCTCTTACCCTGCCATTCCGCCAGGTCCCAAAGGTCTGAAAACCAAGCATTCTCCACAAATGTGGTGCCAAAACTCATTCTGGGGCCAAACTGACCTGTCAGGACATTTACAGTCTTTCTTTGTCCCACTCAGTGCAGAATTAACGTATTTAAATATAGGATGCAAGCCGGGTGCGGTGGCTCACACCTGTAATCCTAGCACTCTGGGAGGCTGAGGTGGGAGATCACTTGAGGTCAGGCATTCCAGACCAGCCTGAGCAAGAACTGCCCTTGCCTCCATCTCTACTTGAAAAGGAAAAAAAAAAAAGATTTACAGAAATGACTGAGTGTTGATCGTGGAAGCTAAGCAGGGCAGGGCCTGGTTAATATGTGGATGGGAGAAATGACTGAGTGTGACTTCGAGACTTGCTCTTTCTTGGATCATTCAGTCTGGGTCAATCTGCCAGCACAGGCATTTAAGTCACCTTGGAGGTGGGACCTCCAGCCCCAGTCAAGCCTTCAAATGACTATACTCCAGACAGATACCCTAAATGTACCCTCATGAGCTATCCCAAGCCCAAACCACCCCGCTAAACCACGTGCCCATTCTTACACAAAGAAACTGAGGTAATAAATATTTCTACAAAAAGACTGATGGCATTTTAGACCTTTGTTTGAAAGTCTGATTTTGGATTTTTTGTCCTGTTTTTCCATTGCTCCCATCTTCGCTCTCAATATTAGAGAAGGAGCTTCCTTTCCCAAGTAGAAATAAAGTATCTGGGTTCAAAAGTTGGATGAGTTAACAAAAACATATATAACATCAATCACCTTTTACGTTTAATTATAATGGTAACATTTGCTTCAAGGCTTATCCTTATCCTTAAAGCTAATAGTTGTCTGAAATGTGACTTAAAATACCTTTGACTTTAGCGGTCAGCTTCTTAAAAGGTAAAGATTCCCATTATAAAGCTACTGTGTTTTCAGTGTCTCAAGATGAAGGGAGGGAAAAAACTATTATCTCATTAGCTTGGCTATCTCAAACCCAGAACTGCAGACTACAAGACCTAGAGCTGAAACTCAGCCTGGGCCATTACTGACCTCTCTAACTCAGTTTCCTCATCTATAGAGACAAATGCTCCATTAATTAAGCTACCCCACAGCATCCAACCATTCACCTCTGGTTTCTTCAGCACTCCTGCCCCTAAAAACCTTAAAACTACCTTCTAGTTCTTGGAAAGACATGGTGAAGAGAATGACACCCCAATTCCAGAGATGTCAACAACAACCCTAGTATCTTTTCTCCTGAACTAGGAAAGCTACAGAAAGGTTCAGGCAGAGCTGCCCAGCCTTGGAACTACTGATGTTTGGAGCCACATCATCCTTTGTGGCACCATAAAGAATCCTATGCACTGTAGGATACCGAGCAGCATCCCTGATTTCTATCCACTAGTTGCCAGCAGCACCCCCACCCCCAGATGTGACAACCAGAAATGACTCCATACATTGCCAACTGTCCTCCGGGGGCAGAATCCACCCCTGATTTGGTTGAGAACCACTGGAATGGGAGATGATTGCTAGAAAAACTGGGGTTCTTGGCAAGTTCCTGACCTGGGAGCCAGACAGAGCAGGGAGGACGGGCACTACCTTCTTGCCTAGGCTGACCTAAAGCAGCCCACAGAGGAGGTCCCTGAGGCTCAGGTTCCATTCTCAACCCCGAACATTCCGAGTAGAATGCAAGTTACCCAGCAAACGCACATGCTCAAACCCGTAATACCCCCACCAAAGGGGGGGGGCCTCGTCTGCAGCTCCTGGGTGAGAAACCTCATTGGTCACTGCCGAGACAGACCCAGGAGGCCTTGGCAAATTCACCCAGCAAGGATTTACAACCTCTCCTCCCCCAGCACATCCCCGGTGGAGGCAGGCGGGCGGGGGTGGTGTCCTCCCAGCTCTCATCACCCACTCTCTCCCTTTTTTGCTCAAATCCCACCGGCTTTTCCCTGGCCCATCTAACAAGCCAGGCAGCTCCTGCTCCCGGAGGCTGGGAGGCTGGGGGGGGGGGGCTTTTTACAAAAACATTTGGCTCCCCCGGCCAAATACCTTTAACGCCCTCGCTCCGTTTTAAGTCTCCGCTCAAACGTCACCTCTTTTTCCGCAGAGAGGTCTGTAACCACTCCCTGCAATGGAGCAACCTCCTCGGGGGCACCCACCAACCAGCCTCGGGGACACCCACCGACCAGCCTCGGGGGCACCCACCGACCAGCCTCGGGGGCACCCACCGACCAGCCTCGGGGGCACCCACCGACCAGCCTCGGGACACCCACCGACCAGCCTCGGGGACACCCACCGACCAGCCTCGGGGCACCCACCGACCAGCCTCGGGGACACCCACCGACCAGCCTCGGGGACACCCACAGACCAGCCTCGGGGCACCCACCGACCAGCCTCGGGGGCACCCACCGACCAGCCTCGGGGACACCCACCGACCAGCCTCGGGGACACCCACCGACCAGCCTCGGGGGCACCCACCGACCAGCCTCGGGGACACCCACCGACCAGCCTCGGGGGCACCCACCGACCAGCCTCGGGGACACCCACCGACCAGCCTCGGGGGCACCCACCGACCAGCCTCGGCGACACCGTCTACACGTCTGCTGTGACCTGCGCTCGCCCGCGAACCGCTCCGGGAAGCCCTGTCAGTATTCCCAGGGCCCGTTCTGCACCCGACAGGGCAAATTCGACGGACGCTGGGCGGTGGACGTGGGAGCTAGCCACTGCTCGCCGAGGCTCAGGCTCGGCCCCAACACCTTCCAGATATTGACTTGTGTCCCCCCCGCCCGCCCCCGGGGCCTGGCGCCTCTCCCGGCTCGGGGGCGGCCGCGGCGTTTCGCAGAGCAGGCGCGCGGGGGACGGCGACGGCGACCGAGCCCGCCGCGGGCAGCCCGGAAGGGCCACGGCCCGAGAAAGGACGAGCCGAGGCGTCGAGGTCTGACGCCCACCGGCCAGGGACGGAGGTGGGCTGGAGCAGGGTCCTCAGGCCCCGAGGCCAGGGGCCCCGCGGGCCCAGGGGACGGAAGCCGAGAGCCCGGGCGGCCGGGAGCCGGGACGCCGGGCTGCCGGCACGGAGCGCCGAGGCGCCGAGGCACGGGCGGAGCGACCCTGAGGCGGCCGGCCTCGGGCGCCATTTTGTGACCGCAGAGAGAGCGGTGACGGGGCCCCGGGGGAGGTGCGGGCGAGCCCGGCGCGGCACCTGCGAGCCCCTGTCGCACCCCCGACCCGGAGCCCCACCCCTACCCCGCGGAACCCACCTGTGTAGCTCATGGCGGTGGCGAAGGCTACGTCTGAGGACGCGCGTAGCAGCTCTGCGCACCCGACGCCGCGACAGAGGCTATAAGCCTCTGGGCAACTTCTATACACACACCGAGCCCCGCCTCCCGACCGCATTGGCTTGCGCCCGCCTCAGGATTCACGCCTATTGGACCGACTCACTGTCTTATCTCCGCGTCACCTCATGCGAGTGGCTGAAGCTTCCGCCAATCTCGCGAGGGCCCCGCCTTGTCCCCGCCTCCCGTTTATCCTAAGCCCGCAGTGATTGGCCAACAGGAGCCGGCAGACAAGCGGACTCCGGTGGAGTTCGAAGAGGCGGAGCTGTACACTACGGCAAGGCCAGAGGCCCAAGCGCGGCCGAGCGGGAGGCGAGCATGTGCCCTGGAGACCCGCCAGAGGGAGCCGGGTCTGTGGCGCACGCAGGGCACGGCTTCGGTCCCAGCGCTGCCGACGAGGTGCTGTGCGCACTTGGGCTTATTTTCTCAACTTCTCTGGCCTTCAGCTCCAAAATGAGCACGGGGTTAAGCCATGCCCGGAATGTGAAAATTAAAACTAAGAGCCAAACAAGATGCTGGCATGACACGAGAAAACGTATGTAAAGAAATCAGTTTGGTGCCAGGTGCACTAAATGCTGTTTTGTTATTAATGGCAACATAACAATAATAAATATATTTGTATATTTACACAGCATGTTTATATTATGTATGTAATAATTCTGTTTGTATCGTGTAAAATTATTCAAATGTTCCCCCAAACCTGTGAGCTTTTTTTTTTTTTTTAATCCTTATTTAGAAGATAAGAAAACTAAGGCTTGGAATCCATGATTTGCTCAAGGTTTTTGACACTTGTGCGTGAAAACTGGAACTTTGCTTCTAAAACCCTCTTGGTTCATTCTGGACTTCAGAGATTATGCAATAGAACAGCCTGGCCCCAGCCTTGTCCTCAGCACCCTCCCTGGATATGGGGAAACTACTGTCAGGGGCAGCTCATAATTTCAAAAACATAACTTGACAGAGCAACAGATACCGAAAATGGTACTTAGTGTGCGTGTTTGAGAAAACTTAATTATGATTTGTACCTTTTTTGTGTTTTAAAGTTTTTTTTTTTAAGTATTCTATCACTGACTTCTTGATATTAATGATGTCAATTTCTTTAGGTGTAATAGTCACATTTTTTAAAGTCCATATTCTTCAAAGAAACATACTGAAATATTAAGATATTGATTGGATGACCGGGACACACTTCACTTAATTCAGACAGGAAAGAGAAGTTGCAACTGGGGAGCTGAAGATATTGGTCATGAGCTGGTAATTGATGAATAAACAAGAGTTCATTTTACTATCCGCTGAACTATTCTATAGTTGGAATTCCCCATGAAAAAATATTTTATTAATAATAACACTCTCCCCCAAATGGGGATTATGCAGAACTTGCTGCCATAGGGAACAAAGGCATTTATGATGCATTCAGTGAGGAATTCCATATGTGAAGCACATAGATCTCAGATTGCTGTGCATTCTGGCTTTGGGGTTCATCTCCCCGTACCCTCAGGGATAGGGTCCTGTCCTCCAAACTAAGTCAGGGCTGCAGGACGCCTCTCCTGTGTCCTGTAGGTTCCTTCGTGGTACTTGCCACAGCCATCATCTCACTAATTGATGATTTTGTGAACATCCGATGCCCTCACAGGCAAGAGTGAGCTGCTCAAAGGCTGAAACTGAGTTGCCTGAGACAAGACAGCAGAATGGCTTAAGCAGAGAAGGGCCGTGCTCAAGTAGCTAGGGCTATGGGTGCGCACCACTACACCTGGCTATTTTTTTTAAAACTTTTTTTTTTTGGTAGAGACAGAGTCTCGCTGTATTGTCCAGGCTGGTCTCAAACTCCTGACCTCAAGTGATCCTCCCACCTCAACCTCCCAAAGTGTTGGGATTATAGGCGTGAGCCACCATCCTTGGCTCACTTTTATATTCTCAAAACTGATTTACAAAAAGAGGAAGCACCTTTGGGTCAGTTCTCATCCCATAAGCTAGCTGCTTTCTCCACTTCCTAAGTCTTGGATGTTCCCACCCACAGCTCCAGATGGATGGAAGTGGGAAGCCTTCTGCCACCAGGATGTTGACCCCAGGGGATCAGAAAAGCCAAGCTTGTGGGCCAAGACCACCCTTGTGGGTGTGTGATTGCAGCCCGTTAACCCCTTCTTCCCAGGCAGGGCCACAGTGAGGGGCCCGAGGAAACAGGGGTGGGGGTAGAGGAGGCCCCTGCTGTCCACGCCCCATGAGGTCATTCCCACTTTCCAGCACTTGGCCACTGAGTGGAAACGAAAAGAGCTGAAAAACCACATGCAATCAACAAGAAGGAGCAGCCAACAAAATCTCTTAAAATCTCAGAAATGTTCAATAAACATTTGCAGAGCGAGAAAATAAATAACATCACAAAGGAGTCAGCGGCTCCTCTTTTTTCTCGTGTTACTTGGGTTCGGGGGTGCATGTGTCTAAACAGAAGTCACATGTCCTGAAGGCTGAAGGCAGGCAAGTCCCTGGTGTCTATACCCTCGCTGGCTTGTCCCTCCCCCGGCAGGTCCCCGACACCCTCGCTGGTCAACTCCTGCCCTCAGTAAGCTCTTCTAGGCTCCACTGCTCCTCGGTCCTGGCTCCCTTCCCAGGCCGGCAGCCCAGGGGCCCGGTTTCTCTGCTTTACCAGCCAGCCGGAGTCCCCCACAGCCACAGCATCCAGGGCCAGCAGCTGGGAACTTGGGCTCATCCCCAGCTGCGTCTGGTCGGCGTGGCGGCCAACGGGAAAAGCCCAGGAGCTCCAGGGCTCTGGACAGAGGCGGCCCCGATCCCAGCCCCGGCTGCCAGCCAATGCCAGCCTGTCCACTCGACAGAAAAACACACGCTGGCCGCCTGCCCCGGGGTGTTTCCAGAAGAGAAATTTAATCTAATTTACATACTTCTAGTTACATTGATAACCAAAACGTGGCCACTGAAAAAAGTTAAAAGGTCAAATCGGCTCCCGGTTTCTAGCTGGCCCAGGATTGCAAAATAAAAAGATCCACGTTCCTTATTCTCTACACAAAACGCGCTTTTAAAAAAGTGAGAGGTCTAGGGACCTATACATAGAAAGCAACAGTGAAAAGGGGGAGGGAGACAGGAGTGGGGGAGGAGAGTCCCACCCCCCACCCCACCCTCCCGGGCCCCCGGAGCCCCTGAGGCTCTTGGGGGGGCCACTGACATGGCAGGAGGCAGCTGTCAGCTCTGAGCTCTTCCTAGCAGGGAAGGCCCCTCTGGGGGTGGCCAACAAGGATTTCCGTGGCATTGTGGGCTCAGTAGGGGGCTCCCAGGCCGTGGCGGGCCCCACAGAGGGAGCGTGGCTTCCCCTGAGCAAGCACCGTGGCGTGATGTGGTCGTTCGACTCGGGAACTGGGGGGCTGGGGCAGATCCCGTGTCTCACGAGGTGCACGTGTGTGTTCGCATCTACATGCGTGAGAGAGGGTATTCATGGGGGCGAGAGGGAACCAGACAGGGGTCTTTGGGGTCTTTGCAAATGGCCACGGATGGCAGACATAGCCCTGCCTGGCTGCTAGACTCACGGAGGGGCGCAGACCTCCCCTGTGACCAGATCAGCTGCCACCAGAGACCTGGCTGCTGCCCCCGCTGAGCCAGGTGGGCTTGGGCTGAAGGAAGACACCCTGTGGCCCCAGAGTCCTCGGGCTGGGGGAAGGGCGCCCGGCTGTAGTGTGCCCGGCCCCCCAAGGGGTGCCGGTTTGAGGTTTTGGCTTGCTCCTTTGGAAACGGAAAAGAAAGAGGGAGAAGAGGGAAGAGGACAACGAGGAGGAGAGACAGGTGGCACAAGAGGGGATCTGGAATGCTTCTGTGTTAGGGAGCCTCGGCCGCTGCTGCCTGTGCGTGCGGGGCCTGGGGCTCCTCGGGCGGGGGGTCTGCCTTGGAGAAATTCATCTCCAGGATGTGCCGCTGTAAGTGCCGCACCCACTCCTCCTGGACGGAGAGGGGGCCCTGGAATTCCACTTCACAGAACCTGCGAGGGCGAGAGAGGGAGGGAGTGGCCACTGCTGCGAGCAGAGGCACAAGCGCAGCCTTGCCCACAGCCCTGGCACACCGCGGACGGAGCGAGCCCGGGATGTGTGGGGGAGGGGGCCAGAAGCCAGACGGTTCCCAGATGGACAGCCACCTCCGCCCACCGCGGGGTCCCATGGAGAGCCTTTTGCCTCCAAGAGGTCACTGGCACTTTGTAACGGCCACCCAGCTGCCTGAGCACCTCTGCCAGGTGACTGACGCGTGTGATCTGAGACGGCAGAGGGCACAGGGGGCAGACCCTGCCCAACCCGCCAGGCCCCTCTCCTCCTCCTGTCCCCAAAAGAGGCCTCACAGTGCAGGGGCCCCGGGCCCAAGCTCTTGGCCCCAGAGACCAGGGCTTGAATCCTACTTCTGACAGGGCCTGCGGCAAGTCACCTCCCATCTCAGCTGCCAGTTTCCCGGTCTCGGATGTACTCATAGACTTTGGTAAGCCTATTGTTTTCTCCATCAGCCAGATACTCGTCGAGTGCTTACCATGTGCCAGGCTGAGTTCTGAATGCTTTACACATACTACACTCAGTCCTCATCGCAAATCTATTAGGTAGGTCTGTTACCTATCCCATTTTATGGGTGGGGAAACTGAGGCATGGAGTAAGGAAGCCCTTGCCCAAGGTCACTGAGATGCTAAGTGTCAGAGCTGGGATTTGAACACAGGGCTTGCGGGCCGCAAAGCTCAGGGTGTTAGCCCTATGCTCCGAGATGCCGCTGTCTTCGAGGAGGCCTCAGCCCAGGTCCCGCCACATCCAGGGGCAGCCTTTGAGGTGACGTCTCCCAGCCTCCACCGGACCCAGACTGTTCTGGGGCACCCCAAGAGAGTCTCCCTCCCCTGGGGACAGTGTACCTGCATTTGAGGGTATAGATGTTGCCAACGAACTTGACGAGTGACGTCTGGGGGGGCCGGGGCACTAGGGAGGGGACCGGCCGGACTCGGGGCGGGGGCTGCCGAACCTCCTCCAGCTTCTGCTGCAGACCGTTGGCCTCCTCGCCGCCCCGGGCTGCGGAGGCGTCCGGAGGGCGGGCTTGTCGGCGCTCGAATTCTAAGGTGGGGAGAGGGACGGGAGATGAGCAGCAAGGCCAGGACCTGGGGACGTTCCTGCCTTCGGCAGGTGAGAAGCAGACGCCACTTGTAAGGCAGGGCAGCTGGGGACTGGACACCGCCGGGACGGGAGGATGGCAGACAGACAGGTGCACGGGCGAGCAACTGGAGAAGGGACCAAGGGCGACGCGCAGCGCAGGGCCCGGTGGGTGGCTGGGTGGGCCCACGGGTGCCTGCAGCCCCCCGACGCCCCTCCGCCAGCACTCACTGTTAATGTTCTGCCGCTGGTGCTCCTCGGCCTTCACGGTGCCCGGCGGGCTGGCTGCTAGCGGCCGCTCACCACTGTCGGCTGCCCGGCCAGCCTCGAGCCCCGGTTCCCCCCCGGCACTGCGGCCGACCAAGGCCAGGCCCCCAGGAGCCAGCCCCAGGGGCAGCCGCTTGTCGCTGTCGCGGCCGTGGCCGGCGCTGCGGAACTTCTTGGTGAAGGGGCGGCCGCCCTGGATGTAGCTGCGGTAGGGGCCCACCTTCTGGGGCCGGTGCTTGATCCACTCGCTCAGGGTCTCGATGGGCGAGCCGTTGACGCACCACTCGGTCACGCCAAACTGCCGCAGGTGTGCCCGCGCGTGGCTGGCCAGGGCCTTGCGGTTCTCAAAGTAAAGGCCGCACAGCTCACAGCAGGCCTCGGTGGCTGTGGGGCGGAGGGGGTGCTGCTGAGCCCCGGCCTGAACGGGGCAGGGGCAGGCAGACCCAGGCGGCCCTGCCCGGGCCGGGAGCCAATCCCGCCTCCCACGGGGGCCCTGCCGCAGGGGCCCCGCTCGAGGTCAGCGTGGGCGCTCGGGGCACGGCCCGGCTCTGCGTGCCCCAGCGGACGCCCCCCCGGGACCCTGCCGCCCGCTGCTTACAGGAGTGGGAGGCCTTCTCGTGCAGGGTCTTTGCCTTGAAGGGCAGCTCAGTCTGGACGTAGGTCTTGGCCCTGACCTCCGCTGGAAGGAGGCGGTCCTCCTGCAGCGGCCGCTTGGCTGCCACGGAGCCCAGGCAGCCAGTGGCCGAGGGCCTGGCCCCTGTGATGGGCGTCAGACTGAGCTCGCGGGGAACCTGGGCTGGCCCTGCTCCAGGTTTGCCCGGCCGGATGGCCAGGGGCGACAGTGGCAGCGGGGACTGCATGGGCCCGGGGGCCGCCGTGGGGGCGCCATCCTCGGCCAAGGCAGGGGCCAGGTCTCCGGCGGGTGGCTCCTTCTTGATGAGGCACGGCTTGGACTTCTTCTTGAGGATCTCCCGCAGCGTGTCTATGGGCGAGCCGTTGACGGACCACTCGGTCACGCCCATCTGCCGCAGGTGGGAGCGCGCGTGGCTGGACAGGCCCTTGCGGTTCTCGAAGAACTCGCCGCAGAACTCACAGCGGATGTCGCGCACAGGCTCTGCCCGGGACGCTGCAGGGGGTCCGGGGTAGAGGGAGGAGGAGAAGGAGGCGGCAGCTGCCGGCAGGAAGCCTCCAAGCTCAAGGCCCGGATGGGCGCCGCCTGCCTAGCTGCCCCTGTCCACACCGCCCGCCAGACCCCAAGCACCTGCTCCCTCATCTGGGCCTCCAGAGGCCGTGTGCAGGTCCGGCCCTGTGGCTCGTCCTGTCACTTCACATCTAGCTGGCTTCACGGTGTCTCCTCGCGTCATCCTGGGCCAGCCCCTCCCCCCACAACGAGCCTCAGTTTCCTCCTCTGCAAAATGGGGATGGAAACTCCCACCTCCCGGTGTGGCCAGGAGGGTCTAAGACGGGGACAGTTCCGCGCACGTGGCACAGAGCTACATGTAGCACGAGTGAGCTCTGGGGCAGAGTCTGGGCCGGCCGCGCCTGCCGAGCGCAGGGCAGGCATTTAATCAACTTGAGCACAATGAACACAGCCACGGTGCGACAGGGAAGCCAGCCACGGCGACGTGGCCGCCGCTGTGTACAGAGAGCTTTTGGTAACTAGGCACTGAGCTAGGTGCTTTGTCCCACTTAATCCTCGAGAAAACCATATTGGAGTTGGGAAGACGCTGATCTCCACCTTCCAAACGAGGAAACTTGCCCAGGGTTAAACATTGCTAGATTGTGGAGGAACAGAGGTCTTGATTCAGACTCCAAAGGCCAAGCACTTAACGCCCAGGAATGCCAGAGAGACACAGATCACATACCCACTGCCAGTTCCTACGCTCCTGCCCATGGCAGACATCACTAATGGATCCCTGCAGTCTTCCTCCCTAGGAGTCTGGCTGGCAGCCACAACCAATTCATGATGGCACAAGAGAAAGAACCTTTTTGCCATCGCTGCCTCCCCGTATGAGTAAAGGAGAACCGAAAAGCAGCTCAGTTGCCGGGGTCTGCGTGGCAGGAATGCACAGCTAGCCCTGCGTCCTCTGGATCTGTGTACCCTCCCTTCCACGGCACCCCTGGGCGCTACGGGTACCCCTGAGGGGGAGGCAGGGAAGAGCCCCCTCCAGCTGTTCTCCCTGCCCTGGCGCAAGGTCACACTTACACAGGTTCAAGGGTGTCATGTCTTCCCGCGGCGCCCCCCACGGGCCCTCAGAGGGGTGCGGCTCCCCGTGAAGGGTCCCGGGCAGCATCTCCCGTTTGATCTCCACCCGCATTTGTTCAGGCTTCAGCTTCTTGGGCAGGGAGGGTGCAGCCAGGCCTGGGAACATCTTCCGGGCCGTGGGAGGAGAGGCAGTTGGTGAGTGGCCCAGGGGGCTGCCTGGTGGCGGCGGCAACTTCTTGGCCAAGGGTGAGATGTGAAGGTCCGAGGGGCTGCGGGCTTCCAGCGAGCTGCCGGGACCTCCGCTGCCCATCACCTTGCCCAGGCCTTTTGGGCTGGGCCCTGGTGGGTTCGGGGGTCCGCCGGGCCGAGATTGGGTCCGTCTTTTCAGGATCTCCCGCAGCGTGTCTATGGGCGAGCCGTTGACGTACCACTCGGTCACACCCATCTGCCGCAGGTGGGAGCGTGCGTGGCTCGACAGGCCCTTGCGGTTCTCGAAGAACTCGCCGCAGAACTCGCAGCGGATGTCTCGTGCTGGCTCTGGGCCGGAGGCTGCAGCAGGAGGAGAGAGGGGCGGTTAGCACGGTGGCACCGCTAGCACGGTCACCTGCAGGAGTGTCCTGGCCGGCTGGGTGTGGGCAGCAGCATGCCCACAGGCCAGGGTGGTGGCAGAGGGCAGGTGCAAGCGAGGGAGCTCAGGAGTGGGGCAGGGGGGCCAGATACCCGGCAGAAGCGAGGGAGGCTCCGGAGAGCGAACGGGCCCCTCGGTTCTGGTGGAGGAGGACGGAACCAAGACTCCACAGCCCTGCATGTCCCAACGAGGACAAGGGGCAGGAGGGCAGGAAGCGGCGGCCTGGGCGCCACGTGCCATCCAGACCCGGGGTGGAGGTGGGGGCCTTCCACCCCAAAAGGCAGGATCCCCCCTCTTGGCCTTCATTCTCAGGGAGGGTCACGGTCACGGAGGTCAAAGGCCAAGAGAGAGGGCCTAGCAGCCCACTGCCAAGGGCCCCTGTCTACTCCCTGCCCTGGCAGGGAGGGAGCAGGGAGGGGACTGTGACCCCCGCCCCCGGGAGGGGCTCCAGGGCCCGCAGGGAGGAGGGGGCGGCTGAAGCGAGAACCTACAGAGGTTGAGAGGAGACGGCTCCACATCAGAGGCCCAGAAAATGCCGGCGGCCGAGAGGTCCTGCTTCCCCCAGGGGCTGGCCATACCCGCGGCCTTCAGCTTGGCCTTCTTGGCCGGCGGTGGGGGGGGGAGCAAGGAGAGGGCCGCGGAGGTGGGAGGCCGCCCCAGCTGGGCCAGGGCTCCGCGCCCGGGTGGGAGGCGGATCTGGACGCCGTCCCTCCTGATGAGCCCGTGGAGCACGTCTATGGGGGATCCCTTGGCGTCCGGGTCGCTGACGCCCAGGTGGCGCAGGTGGGCGCGGGCGTGGCTGGACAGGCCCTTGCGGGTCTCAAACCAGGCACCGCACAGCTGGCAGTCCAGCTCTCTGCCCCCGTCACTATCTACAGCTGCGGAGACAAAACACAGGGGGGCGGTTCACGGCCGCCACCTTGGCCGGCCCTGGGGGACTGAGGCAGGAGGGTCTGATGTGATTCTTGGCTGCCCGGGCAGCTCGGGACCCAAGACCCACGCTGCGCGTTTCTTTTGAGAGGTTCTGGGAAGCGGAGCTGCCCCGCCTCTTGGCATCAAGGTGAGTGTGGAGAGTGTACGGGTGTGTGGGTGGACAGGCAGTGGCCGAATCGAAGGCTCCCAGGCCCTCTCTCCCCTGGAACCCCTTCAGTGGAAGCTGTGTGGGGTGGACAGTGACCGCCGGGCACCACGCAGCCGAGGGCACAGCTGCTCAGGGCCCTGCTCTGGGAAGCACAGCAGACTGAGTGGAAGCGACTTCAAGGGAAAACGAGGTGCCAACCGGGGTCACCCCTAGACTCTAACGCCCACAAATGTGTGTTCTAAGGGATGCCCTCATTAAACCTGCTCACTGCACCTGGAGGCTTTCTGCCCAAACCCTACCTTCCAAGCCCACGGGCAACCCAGGAGGTGGGGCTCCACCCCCAGGCAGAGGGAGAGTGCCGCCTCTAACGAGGACAGCCGGGAAGACGTGAAGACACGGCCAACTACTGGGACCTCCTGTCAGCTGGACCATCTGTCTGCCTGCCGGACCCAAGATGCCTTGAACTCCCGCTGGGGAAGCCGGACCCACGGGGGTCCTGGGTGCCTTCACTGACCCCAGCCTCAGGCCCAGAAAAGGCCAAGAGCTGCCCCTGAGTGGTGAGGGTGACCCTGGCAGACTTGGCAGCTGCAGCCAGGCCCCCAGGGACAATCAGCAGAGTCAAGTGGGAGACAGATGATCGTATGCTGGGCGGCCCAACAGGGGACACAGAGCCTTGAGCAGCGCTCTGACCTGGCTGACTCAGGACCTGGGAGCTGCAGTCCCCACTGCCCCCACCCTGGGCCCTGGAGCCCAACCTGAGGCCCCTTCCCTCCCGGGGCCGGGACCTCCCTTGGCTCCCGGGACCCGCACTCACTGAGGTTCAGGGGCCCCTCGTCCTCAGACTGAGGCCACTGTGCCTTTGGGGAGGCTGGCCGGGGGCTCAGGGACAGCTGGGGGCTCTTGTCCTCAGGATTCTTGGGGGTAGGGGAGCCCGCCAGGGCCAGCGGTGCTTTCTTGAGGAGCGGAGAGCTGGGTGGGTGGGCCAGGCCCTTGGCTGAGAAGCCGGGAGGTGACTTGATGGCTTTGTTGACAGACGGTGTGTCCAGGGGCTTAGCCAGGGTGAGCAGGCCAGGCCGGGGGGCCCCGGCGACCACCTCCTTCAGTGAGCTGGACTTCTTAGCCAGGCCTGGGGGCAGCCCGAGGTGGGCGTCGGGCAGGCCCTTCTGCTTCACAAGCTCGTAGAGGAGGTCGATGGGCGCGCCGCTGCTCTCCGACTCTGCCACTCCCAGCTGCCGCAGGTGGGACCTCGCATGGCTGGACAGGCCCTTGCGGGTCTCAAAGCAGGCGCCACAGACCTCGCAGGTGGTCAGGCTCTGGGCTGGAGGGCGACAGAGGCCAGGAGAGAGCAGGCTGTGAGGCCCGTGGGCTGGCTCTCCTGCTTCCCCTCCCTGGGGGTCCCCCTCGCCCGGCCTCCATGGAAGAGTCTGTCAAGCCCTCCTGATCCTCACAATGACCTTAGTGAGCTGGGGATCAGCCCGTCTGGTTTGCAAATCAGGAAACTGAGGCTCAGAGAGGGGAGGAGTTGTGCCTAAGGCATGCTGCAGCAGGCAGAGCCCTTCTGTGGTCCAGCCAGTGGGACACCTTCCACAATTCTGACCCACCAGGGTGCCTTGGCAACAGATTCACACAAATGCTGACCTGCTGGGCGCCTGCTTCACCGATCTAAGTTCTAGCCACCCTCTGAGGTTTAACTCATGCCCCAGACGCTGGATGGACGCCCAGCTGTGGTCTCTGTGGTCCCGAGTTCTCTCTTCTGTAGAGCCCTTGTGCCCGCCTGGCTGCTTCTCTGCCTCCTCGCCCCTCATCCTGCTCCTCTCACACCCCTGGGGGCTACTCCAGGGCCTGCCACTACTCAACGACGGCCTTAGCATCAACGGCCAGGTGAACTGATGTCACACAGGAGATAACACAGCTAGAGAGGGTCGCAGTCAGCAAATGACGGGGGTCTGAGTGTGAGCTCCTGGCCACCAGGCCCACTGATTCTCTGGATGCCTCTCCCTTGCCCAGGGAGGGCCCAGCCAGCATGTGCCACGCATGCCCCGGGCAGCAGAAGCTCAAGAGACAAGACAGCTGGGTGTCCCCTTGGTGCCTCAAGGTGCCAGAGAGAAAGCTGTGGCCAACCTGGAGCCCCACATTCACCCCCAAGCCTGAGAGTCCCCGTGTGAGTGTGACCAGCCTGGCCAATACCCCCTGCCATGCCACCTGGGCCACTCACCCTTGAGGTCCGGCAGCTCCTGTTTGCTGCCATGAGGAACCTCTGCAGCCACTTTGCTGCTCAGCCGACTGGCCACCTGCTCCAGGGCCCCAGGGACAGGCAGGCTCTTCTTAGGGAGCGGGGGGGAGCCCAAGTCCATGGCCACCATTGCGTTATCCTCAGAACCCAGGCCTGCGGGGTTGGGGAGACAGGCTCAGCCCGGGCAAGGCTCAGGCTGTCCTTGGGCCATGCTAGAAGGACTGAGAGGATGGCCCTTATTCTTCATCCTCAGTGCCTGCTCTCATTCTGGGAGGCAGCTCACCCCATGAAAGCCGAGACTTCGCCCTTAACCCCCAGCACCGGCATGACACAGGGACACTGAGGCTGCCCAATGACAGCAAGGACAGTAGCAGCTTCCACCCACCAGAACCCACACTAGGGCATCTCTGAGAAGACGTCTCTCTGGGCAGAACTCATGAGGAGGGACACCTGTCCATCTGGGGCGTGGGGGGAGTGCGGGCAGTCAGGAGACTACGGGGGGGGGCAACACGGAGGCAGGGAGCCAAGAACGGGGAGGTAGCGCCCCAGGACTGGTGAGCAACGTCCACCGGGCACGGCAGCTGGGGCTATAAAGACAACGTGGGGGCCGGAGGGGGGTGTCCTCGTCACACGCTGAGCCTTAAGTGGGGTCAGGTGAGAACCTGGGGCCTGGGCCAGCAGTGACCCGACTGGGGACAGGAGGAGTGGGAGTCACAGAACTTTGCGTGAAGTTTCTAAGGCCTGGATCAGGCCGGGCGGCTTCCCTGGGAGAGGGGCATGCGGGGAGAGGGAGTCAGGGGTGAGTCTGGCCAGGCTAACTTTTCAGAGGAAGAGGCCTGGGAGGCCTGTTGAATCCCGAATTTGGGCTCTCAGGGTGAGGGGGCTGCGTGTCAGCTGGGGCTGCGCAGGCGCTCGGGAGGGTGTGACGGGCAGGGGGCCCGGCGGGTTCGAGTCCCACTGAGGCAACAAGTAGGCAGGCCGGCGGGGCTGGGACCCCGAGGACTCAGTCACAGTCTCCGGGCGGGCCGGGCGCGTCTGTCAGACGGGGCCGGGCCGGAGTGGGCTTCCGCGCCGGGGCACCGGAACTGCGGCGACGGACGCTCCGGGGCTCCGGGAGGGGCGGGGGACATCTGTCAGACAGACGGGCGAGGGGCGCGGGCGGCGGCGGCGCGGCGTCCCTCAGGCCCGGAGCCCGCGGGCGGCCACGGGAGGCCCAGGGCCCGCGCGGCTGACGCGCCGCGGCGGGGGCCCCGGAGACGGGGCGGCGGGGCGGCGGCGCGGGCGGGCGGGACGCCCACCTCCCCTCCCCGCACCCTCCCCGGCGCGGGCTCTTACCCGGCGCGGGCGCAGGCCCGGGCCCGGGCCCCGGCTCCGGCTCGGCCTTGGGCCCGTCCCGCGGCGGCGGCGGCGGCGGGGGTGGGGGCGGCGGCGGCAGCGCGAGGGCGGCCGCGGGGCCCGGGCTCGGGGGGCCGGGCGGGGGCGCCCCCGCGGGCGCGCGCTCCCGGACGCCCCCCGCGCGCGGCCCCGCCGCCGCCTTGCTCTCCGCTTTTGTCACTCGGCACTGGGCGGTGGAGGCGGCCATCTTGGCTCCGGCGCACGCGGGGCGGCCGCCCCAGGCGGGAGCAGCCGAGCGCCGAGCCCCGCCGCCGCCGAGCGCGCTCCGCCCCGCCCCTCGGGGCGCGCCCAGGGCGGCCTGACGAGCGCCGAGCGCCACGAGCGAAACGCTCAGCTGGGCCCTACGGGCCGGCGGCTGCACTCGCGGGGAACCGCCCGCCCCCCACCGCCACCGGCGCTCGCCCGGGCATGCAAGCTGCGCGCTGAGCGGCTTCCAGCCGCCGCCCCAGCCCGGGCCCTGGACATCCGCACGGCTGGCATGGGAAACCTCCGGCCACACGCATCCCCCTTGACAGCATCCGGACTGCTAGAGCCCCGACGTGCAGAACCAGGACCTGCCCCAGGACTCGGCCCTATTTACTTCCGAGGAAGTCTCCCCTCCGGGTCGGGGATTCTGCACGACCCCTGATCCCCAACCACGAGGATCCCCCCGACATCATCCTGGCATCCAGCTGTCACCCCACGGTGCTGTCCCGCAGTCCTAGGGAACCCCCACAGCAGGCACCACGTTCAAGCCAGCCCCTCCCTCCCCAACATCAAACGGACTGTCTCCAGCTGTTCCTTGACAGCTGGGTGGGGCCAGAGTCTGACGGTCGCCCCGCCCCCAACCTGGCACCCTCCCCGTCCAGCCCACTTGGGAAAAGGGGAGAGGCTTCTAAGGACAGCCGTGCAGGACCAGTGCCCAGACCTAGCCCTAATCGAGGACATCCTTACTCAAGTCTAATCTTCTAGGCTCTTTCCAAACATTCTTTAACCCCCCCCCACCCCACCCTCCAGATGTTCACTAAAAGACTGTTCATAACTGTCATCCCAAGGACAAGGCCAGGGCAGTGCTAAACCCACCTCCTCCCATCCGTAGGCTCACTCCTGTCATCTCAGTGGCTACAAACTGCCTCCTTCACCCCCAGCCATCCTCAGAGCTGGCCTCTGCCTCCCAGCCACCCCTGAGACACTACAGACCAAGCCAGGTGGGTGAGCCGAAGGCCTGGGGGCAGCCTTTAGCAGAAGCGGGAAGCCTGGGGTCAAGTCCCCACTCTGCCTCTCCCTGAGATGTTACCTCCACCAGCCACTATCCTCTCTGTGCCTCCCCACCCTCCTCTGTGCAGACTCCTGGGTGTCCTTCGCCTTCCTGAGTTGGCTTGTGGACGGGTGTGACCAAGCCCAGAGTACGGATCTAGGTAGGAAGCCCCAGTCCCAAGGCAGCTTCAGGACGACTCTCCCTGTCCGGACACCATCCATGCCTCAAAGCGCAGCTACTGCTCACAGCCAAGCTCTCTGCCTTCTAAAGGCTCCCACAAGGGCAGGCCTTGCCTCGGGGTTTGCAAGCCCTGTTCTTTCGCTTTCCCACTCCCTCTGCGGTGTCCAGTCCTGCGCTCCCTCCCCAAGTATGATTTCCGGAGTCCTCCGCCTATCCTCCACTGGAGACACCCCCAAACGAGGTGCCCAGAAGTCCAGCTCTGCCACCGTGTGGCACATCCAAAGCAGATGACACACGGTTTCCTTAACCGTAAAATGGGGGACACAGCAATCTTAGCTTCGCAGACTTGTTATGAGTCGTAAGTGAGAAACGAGATGCTACCTTAGTACCTGGCAAGCGCTCGGTTACAGGAGGGGCGTTGCAGTGCTGCCAGACCAGGCAGACGTTGGTTGTTGATCTAGACGCTAGAGCTGCTCTGTCCGATAGGACTGCCACGAGACTGGCACATCTCAAGAGCTTAACGGCCACTCGTGGCCATCTAGAGAGTGTTCCCACCCATCATTTTACTAAGTTCTGTCCAACAGCGCCTCTCGAGATAAAAGACATCATTCAAGAACAAGTAAGGTCGCCCGCCTGGGTCTCAAATCCCAGCTCCACCTCTGCCAGCTGTGTGCCTCAGTTTCCTCATCTGTAAAATGGGAATAATAATAATAACAACACCCGCCTTATAGGGTTGTTGTGAGGATAGAAATGGAGCTCGTGTTCGTGAAGTGTCTAGAACAATGCCTGGCTCCTGGTAAGAGTTCCACGAGCCTTTGTTAAATGTCACCATCCGGCAGGGCAGGGGGGAAACTGGATCCAGAAAGAGCCCCAGGCCCCCATCCCCTAAGTTAAACAGAAATGACCCCTAAGTGGCAGGGTGGTTGTGAGGAGAGTTGTCAACGTTGTAAAGTGACGCTTCCAGGAAGGCAGAGTGGCTGCCCCGCTACCCCCAGCCCTCCAGCCCTCTGGGCCCCTGGGAAGGGCCAGGGCTCCAGCTGGGCCCGCCCCTCCCCTTACCATCTCCGTAGGCTGGCCCCGGGTCCTCGGCCCAGGTGGGTGGGAAGGACACGGTGACAGGGAAGCGGGGACGGTGGGAGGTCAGGAAGCTGCCAGGCAGACCCCCAGGCTCTCGGCCCAGGGGACTGGGGGGCCGCTCGGCGGCGGAGGTGGCCAGCAGTTCCTGGAGGATGTTGATGGGCGAGACGGTGAGCTCCCAGTTGGTGATACCAAAGTCGCGCAGGTGGGCCCGGGCGTGGCTGGAGAGGCCGGCCCGTGTGTCGAAGCCGGCCCCGCAGAAGTCGCAGCGCATCAAGCTGAAGGTGCTGGGGTCAAAGTTGGCCACTGTGGAGAGAGGACGTGGACTGCCTGAGGTGGGGAGGGGGCCACTCTTCAGCCCCAGCCCCTCCCCGTTCCCAGGGCTTCGCCCTGCCCCGCCTTCCTTCCCTGTGGCTGTCCCTTTTGCCCTCATCTCATGCACGCCCCCCCCCAATTCCAGGAAGCCTGACCCGCCCAGGTCCCCCCTTCCCACATCTGGCAGCACCAGGCCTCTCTCCCGCAGGGTCACGTCTCCAGCTGTGGATCTGCAGCCGTCTGAGTGAACATTCGATTCACTCTCCTCCTGCCTCAGCCTCTAGAGTAGCCGGGACTGCGGGCCTGCGCCACTGCACCTGGCAGATTTTGCTTAATTTTCGTAGAGATGGGGCCTTGCTATGTTGCCCAGGCTGGTCTCTCTAGAACTCCTGGCCTCAAGCGATCCTCCCACCTCAGCCTCCCAATCCTCCCACCTCAGCCTCCCCAATCCCATGCCTGGGATTACAGGCGTGAGCCACTACCCAAGCCTTTTGTGTCTATTTTCTGTTCAGGGTCACCCCAGTGCTTTAAATTAAACGTGTGTTGGATGAAGAAATGGAGGAACAGACGTAACAGCCTCTGCTGGGAGCCTTCTCTGAGCCCCCCAGGTGGAGCTGGGGGCTCCCTCTCTGCTTCCCCAGCCTCTTAGTTTCCCTATCTCAGGCCCCCGATTACTCGACGTCATTACTGTCTGGTTTCCTGGCCGTCCACTCCGCAGCCCCAGCCCTGAGTGTACACACACACACACACACACACGCACACACACAGAGACTCACACGAACACCACACCAGCACCTCCTTAAGTGGGGTCCATGTCTACCAATGCCAGAGTCACCTAGGGTGCTCCCCTTGGAGACAGGCCTCTGGAATCAGAACCCCGTTGCCTAGGGAGCTGCCTACCTCACAGGCGGCCCCAGAGGGTTCTGACGCCGGCCAAGTGTCCCCCCTCCTCCCGGCCTGGGCCATGAACTCCGGGACGGCAGGAACTGCTATGCCGTTCACTGCTCTGTCCCCAGGCACCTCCTCACTCAATAAATAAATGTCTGTTGAATGAAGGAATAAATGAAGTTCTCTGCCCAGGGGCACCTTCCTCCTGCCGGTGGGATAGCCGGGGCATAGGGGCGTCCCTGCACATCCACCGACAGGGTGGCCTTTGCCGGGGCTTCCTTCCAGGTGTCTCGGGTGCAGAGGCCACCGTCCCCCTGCTTGGGCTAAGGGAGAATTTAGAGCGCGCGGGGTGGGGGTGGGGGTGGCTGCCCACGCGCGTGTCCTCCGGGCCTCGAGGGAGGCGGTGCCCGCGGCCAAGCTGCCCTACCTTTTTTCTTCTTCTTCTGGAAGGAGAACCTGCGCTCGATGGCCTTCACCTCCTCGGCAGAGATGAAATGCCGCACGTTGTAGCTGACGCCCACGCGGTTCAGGTGGCCCCGCACGTGGTTGGCCAGGCCGATGCCATTGTGGAAACGGTCGGGGCAGTAGGGACACTTCCGCTCCTCGTGCTTCAGCGCGGCCGCCGGGTCCCCGTCCAGGAGCGTGTCCAGCCCCAGCGGGCCGCCCAGCGGCGCGTCCAGGAGCAGGAGGTCCAGCGGGTGGGCCCCCGTCAGCCCCAGGTCCCCGGGCTGCAGCCTCGGGGGCGCCCTGGCCGCCGCCGCCGCCATGACCCGCGGCCCGAGCTTTGCCACCAGCACGACGGGGACCGTCCCTTGGAGCTGCCGCTGCTGGGCCCGCGAGGCCTCCGCCGTCCGAAGGGCTTCTCGGAATGTCCGCTTCAGCTCCAGGGCCGGCGGGGGGATGAGGCTGGGGACGGGCGGGGGTGCGAAGTCGCCGTCCTCGGGGGAAAACCCCATCTCGGAGGCCAGCACTATGTCGTCCTCCTCGTCGTCGTCCTCCTCCTCCTCCTCTTCGCCCCAAGGACCCCTCCGGTCCCCCAGCCCCTGCGGGTGGACGATGCTTTTCTTCCTCCCGAGCTGTACGGAGTAGGGGGCCGATGCTAAGGCGGAGGGAAACGCCAGCCTTCCCAGCGGCCTCTGGCCGGGGCCGTGCGGCAGCGGCTCGGACAGCGGGAGATCCCTCGCGCCCAGCTGCCGGTAGCCTGCGCCAAAGGCCGGGCTGGGGTCGCACCCAGCAGGGCTCTCCGGGCACGCGGGCTCGGCTTTGCCAAAGTAGTCCTCCGCGGCGTCCGGGAAGCAGGCATACGCGTCCTGGCTGGTGCCCGGCTGGCTGGCGGGGTCGTCCTCGAAAGCCGCCGCCTCGCCGTCCTCCTCCCAGCGGGGACGCGCGTGCGCCAGCCTCACGTGCTCTCTGAGCAGGCTCTCGCTGGGCGCGGGGAAGCCGCAGAAGCCGCAGGCACTGGGGCCCGGGGCGGCGCCGTAGGGCGGATAGATCAGGGCGCTGGCCTTGGGGGGGCCGGGGCTGCCGGCGGCGGGGGCGCCGCCCCCGAAAGAAGGCTCCTTGGCGGCGCGGCCCGGCAGCTCGCGCACGTGCGTCTTGGCGTGCTGCACGAAGGCCCTGGAGGAATTGGTGCCGAAGACGCACTTGGGACACTGCAGCCGAGCCTCGTCGCCGGGGACCTGCTTGAGCTTCTGGATCTCCTCGATGATCTTCTCCCGGGAGGCCTGGTGCAGCTGCCGGTGCTGCTCGAGGGCCGCGGGGTCGGAGAAGGCCCAGCCGCACTCGCCGCAGGCCAGCGGGGCCAGGTCGGCGGGCGGCTCCTGGCCCGGGGCTCGGCGGTGCTGGCCCATGTGCTCCAGGAGGTGCTCCTTCTGCCTAAAGTAGATGCTGCACTCGATGCACGGGAACACGGCCGGCTCCTCGTCCTCGTCCAGGCTTGCCGTGCCCTCGGCCACCCCCTCCAGCAGCCCGCACAGGTAGGGCCCGGTGCGCACCGGCGGCAGCGGCTGCAGCCGCTCCACCGCCGCCTCCGAGTTCACCGTCCAGGTCTGCGTGGCCACCTCCGAGGCCGGCGCGGGCAGGCCCCACTCGGACGGCGGGGCCAGCCCCTCCAGGTCCTGCAGGTCTTCCCTGCTGCCCACCACTGCCACGTCCAGTGCCTTGGGGGTGCCTTCCACCGGCACGAACACCCTCCTGAAGGGGGCGAGGGGCGGGGGCTGGGGAGGCAGGTCCAAGTGCAGCCCCGTGTCCTGGGGGGGACCCTGCTCATCCTCCTCCGGGAGCCAGTCGAACCTGTGGCGGCCCCAGGGAGCTTTCTCCACCAGCCTCGGTTCACCCCGGTGGTGCAAGAACCTTCTAGAGCCCTCAAGCTCAGCATGGGGTTTCATGGTTCTCACAATGACCGAGTCCTCGAACCTCTGCTCGGATAGGATGCCCTCCCCAGCCTCCTGGGCCGTGGGGTGCTCCCAGGGCCCCCGGCCATCAGGGGGGCCGGGGAAGTGGCCCAGGAGATGGGGTGGCGGGGAGCCCGGCCGGAAGTCCAGGCTGCCTCCGTCCCAGCAGCTGCAAGGAAGTGCCAATGGGGACAGGTTAGCAGGGGCCTCAGTTTCCCCTCCCAGGGTGGTGACGGGAGTCCTCCCAGGTGTCTGAGGCAGGCCCCAGAGGTCCAGCCGAAGGGTGACCTGAGAGGGGCTAGGAGTATAGGGGTGCGGGTAAGGGGGCGGGGCGTGTCTACATGGACCCTTTGGAAGCCGCTGGGTCAAAAGCCAGGTGCAACTTCCAGGACGCACCTGCCCGCGTAGCCCGGCCCCACTGCATCATGGGGGAACGTACGGAGACCACACCTGGGGCCAAACGGGGATGCGGCCACCTCCACGGAGTGCCCGTAAGCCTGGCGGCACAGTCAACTCTCACCTCTCCCCGGGGAAGACGCAGGGCTCTGACCTGTGCTCCAGCCCGCTTCTGTCTCGGTCCTCCCCGAACTGGGGTGACCTCGTTAATTTCGTCTCCCCTGCCCTCCCCATTGGGTGACCGTTAACTTTGCGATGGGACAGTTCAAAGGGCGTCAGTTTTCCCTGCATCTCCCCTTTTGGAAGGGCCGGGGCATGAGAGGCAGGAAGGCCCCTGCTCAGCCCCTGGCCCCAGGGACCCTGAGCTTTTCGGGCAGTAGGGCGGGGGGGGGGGGCGGTGAAGCGGTGGTAGGTGAGGCAGCCTCTCTGGGCCTCAGTTTTCCACTCCTGAAAATGGGGGTGATTCCCAAGAACCAGGAACCACCCCTTCGTCTTCTGCAACATCTAAGGGGCTTTCTCACCACCACGATCAGCGAAATCATCACGCAAGGCCGGGGGTTACTTAAACGCACAACCAAAAGCCTCAAGGCGGGAAGCGTGACCGCAGGCGGGGTGGGGCGAGATGACACAACTTGGTACTCGGGAACCGTTTCGCTTCCCCCGATGCCTGGCTCACTGGGGGCTCTTATCGTGGCCGCCCTGATCAATTCTCCCTTCACTTTCAAGACCCTGCTTCCAGGAGGGGACATGGGTCACACCCACGGAACAGACGAAGATGTGGGCTCCCCCCGGGATGTTGAGCAGAAAACACGGGGGGCCCCTCTCTAAGCTCCATCAGGGACACGCCATACCGACAGGACCATCCTCCTGAGGGGGGGTGTGTGTGGGGAAGATTCGGGGGGCGGGAAACACCTGCCGAGAGCCCAGCACGTAGCAGCTGTTATTAATCCCGACAAGATTATTTCGACCTATTAAGCACCCGCCAAGCCATTTCACAAAGTGTGGCAGCCGCCAGCATTGCTTCGGATTCCTGCACTCACCCAAGGCCCCTCGGCACCTCAAGGCAAGTTTGTGAGATGGTATCTTAGGGATTCTATTTTGCAGATGAGGAAACTGAGGCTCAGAGAGGCCTAGCATCATGCTAAGGGTCACCTGGCAGAGAGAGGACTCCAAGGATCCAACCTCCAGGCTCCTGCCTCTGTGGCCCTGCAGGGGATAATGAGAGTTGACTGTCTGTGTTCGGCCCCCGGACCTCCCCCGACCCCCAGCACGTGCCTGGGGAGGGCCGCCACTCCTCCTGCCTGGCTTCCTGATTCCCTCCTGTCCCCTTCTCGTTCCCCAGGGGCTTCTGTCGGGCCTGGGCACATCCTGCTTGCCCCCCTGCCCTCCCTGAGGTCAGGGCCAGCACGGCACTCACCAACTGCTGATCCGATGGGTGGCGGAGGTGGCACAAGGGAGGGCTTCGCTGAGGCCGGGATGGGGCTGCCCGTCTGCAACAGAGATGGGGAGACCCTGAGGGGCTGGGGTCCCCCTGGCCGGGGCCCTCCGCACCCCAGCTCCAGGAACCCCGCCGGGCACCTCGGAAGGGCCCTGCCGGCTCCTAACTTCTCTCCCCGAGAGGCCTTTGGCCTCTGCACTCCTGAGCCCTGGCAGGGGTTTCTTTGGAGGAGTCCCCTGGGCTCTCCTGGAGGGCCAGACCCCAGGGGGCTTACTGCCTTCCAACCCTCCTCTGTTTCCCCCCACACTCTGGCTGCCAGGGTGATTTTTTTAAAGTCACCCCCTGGTAGAAAACTCACCTGGCTTGTCTTTATACCTATAACGAAAGCCAGCTCTCCCAAATGCCACCCGCAGGGCTATGAGGTCAGGCCTCTGCGGATCTCCCCAACCTCCCCGGCCTCCCCTGGCCCCTCACTGCCTCTGCTCTGACTGCAGGGGCCCCTCCTGAAGCCTCAAGCCCACCTAACTCTTTCCAGCCTCAGGCTCTTTGCACGTGCTGTTCCCGCTGCCCAGAACGCTCTTCCCTGGCCACCTACTCAAGTGAGCCCCTATGATTTTCTCTCTCTCTCAGCACCTGTTTTATTTCTCTCTTAGCACTCCCCGAAGTCACCAGGCTCCCTCTCTGAATGGCTGCCTGTCTAGGCCCCTTGCTAGCACAGGCTAGAGCAGGGGCACTTTGTCAGCCTGGTTCACTGCAACGTCCCAGTACCTGGCATGCAGTGAGCACTCAACAAATCCTTGCCAGGTGATGGACCAGGAGCCTTTGCTAGCCTGACCTGCAGAGGGCCCATCCCTGCCTTCTGCCCACCCCCCAGCCGCCCTCCTAGGCCTAAGCCTTAGAAGGGAAAAGCCCCTCCTGGGAGCCCAGCCCCCCTGCCCCCACCAAAACACAGATAGAGCCAACTCTCCATTATCCGCCTGTGGAGCCAACGCCTGGAGCGACCACAGGAATCCTGGCCTGCGTCTCCTCTGCCCGCCACGCTCGCCCGGCCCGGCCAAGCGTGCCAGTCGGGGAACGGGCCAACTGTGCCCGGGCCAAAGTTAACACGCTAGGGGAGCTTGTGTCCCGTCCAGAGCCCGACAGATGCAATTGCTGGAGTCGCCTCAATCTGGGCATGGTCCAAACACAGGGCTGGGGCTGGGGCGAATTCTTTTGCCAATCCCTCGCCATCCAGCTGGCCCGGGAAGCTCAGAGCGGACCATGGGGGGTCAAGGAATTTAGACTAGGAAGGCAGGATGGGTCAGGAAGCAGGATGGGTCAGGATGGGTCACCGCCTAAGGGGCTTTCTCCTGCGTCCGGGAAAAGGGCTGCGGCCAGGCTGTCATGTGCCCTCTGGGAGCAGGGGCAGGGGGCTCTGGAATGTGCGTGTCCTCGGGGGGTTTCTCAGCCCCAGCGCCATTGGCATCGGGGCCGGATCCCTCGGGAAGGAGGGGCATGCCCTGGAAGGGGTTGAGGGGCACCCCTGGCCTCCACCCTCCAGATGTCAGTGCCTCCCCGCCCCGCGGTCACGGCAACCAGTGTCTCCAGACACTACCAAACTGTCTCCTGGGGGGGGCAGTCCCAGAATCGCCCAGACGTTTAGAACCACGGGGGCAGCCTGGCCCGGAGCGGGGCCGTGCTCAGATGCGAGGGCCGGTCTCAGGGTGGGCGCTGGACAGGAGGCAGAAACTGGGGAGGCGAGACAGGGACGGGCCGAGGGACCAAGACCCCAGACGCAGGACCCCTAGGGGACACACGGGTGGCAGACGGGACTTTTCTGCCAGATGGCAGCCGGCGGCGCGCGAGGAACCAGCCCGGATGCGACCCGGAGGCATGGGTCTGAGGGTCCCCGGGCGTCCTGTTTCCGGGATCCTGGGACCCCAAGCTCCTGAGATTCTGGGCATCCCAGATTTGACGGGTCTGCGATTGCCATTGTCTGAGATTCCGCGAGCCGGGGGGGGGGGGCCGCGCTGGCCTCTTTGAACGCCCGGGGAGGCTCCTATTTTTAGCGGCAGCGACTTCAGAGGAAGCAGGCCAGGCCGGACCCGGGGTCCGAGACACCTTGGGGTGGGGGCTTGGTTGCCGACGGGGACCCGGGGGTCCCTGCGGGTCAGATGAGGTGCCTGGGACGAAGCCTTCACCCGGTGGCCATGCCGAGGTGCCCTGCGGTCTCCTGCCACTCAGGGTCTCCCAGGAGGGGCTGCTGGTGCTGCCAGCGACGGGCATCGGCGAGCGGTGGGAACCCCAAGCCGTGGGGTTCACCTTGATAGATTAGCCAAGAGCCTAGATGTTGGAGCCGGAGAGATCCGAGTTCAGTGGCACCCCAAAGAGCACACGTTTCCTGCTCCGAGCCTCGGTTTCCTCCTCTGTTCGGTGGGAACAGCCCAGTCCCGCAGGGCCGGCGCCGGGCGGGCGCTGAGAACGTCACGGGAAGTTCTCCATCCAGAGACCCAGCAGCGGCGGGAGGGACGGAGGGGTGGTGGGAGCCCCCCAGGGGCTGGGGGCCGGCTCAGCGACGTCCCAGGGTGGAAGCTGGTGGCAGCTGGCTGGACCCAGAGCTTCAGGCCCTGCTCACTCCACGCTGAGTTCCTCCCCAGCACTGGGGTACCAAGAAAATGACGTGGCATCTGTCCCTGGGTCCCCTGTCCCCCACACGACACCAGGCATGCAACACACTCTTCTTCCACGCGGACTGGCTCGGCACCCCCAACCTTCGCTGCCCGGGAGGAGTCTCGGGCAGAGGCTGCAGGGGGGTGGCCTTGGGGGTCCAGGCCAACAGCCATGACGGCGGACACGGAGGCAGCAGGCACATCCCTGCCCAGGCTGAGAAGTTTGGAGGTGGCCACCCTGAAGCCACCGTGGGTGTCCCTCCTGGGGGGGTGGAGTGGGGACGAGGGAGGGCCCGGGAACAGCAGCCCCAGAGGCTGTTCCTATTTATAGACATCACAAGACTCCCCGGGCAGGTGTCCATATCGGGGAAGGGGGGGGTCGAGCATGGGAGAGGTGACACGGTGCCCCAAACTCAGGGGTCTCCTCCAACCTCCAGGCTGCGACCCCACTCTGAGCCAAGCTGCCCCCGCCCCTGCCCCAACGTGCTGGGGGACACTGTTCAGGGTGGGCCTGGCCACCCTCGGCAGTCACCCCCCCCACACACACCCAGGCTGTCAAATGCATGCGTGCACGAGACCCTGGCTGGCTGCCCGGGGTGGGGGGCAGTGAGGATGCACACACCTGCCACCTTTCCCTTCCTTCCAGACCTGGGGTATTTGCCAGGTGGAGAAGAGATGCCCCTAGTCCCTCAGAACCAGCCCCAGGACCCCAGAGACTGTACCCACAAAGTCAAGGTCCTGGCCCCGCCCTTGCCAACCGAGTGACCTGGGGCGAGGTCCCGCCTCCCTCTGAGTCTCAGATAATGGCGATTTGGAGGAGGGGATTGCTAAGGCTCCCCGGGTGCTGTTGGGCTAACCCTCTGCCCTCGGGGGTCTCCCCTTGCCATCCCCCTGCCTGACACCTGCAGGTGCCACCGGCCACCTCCACGCCTTTGCGCGTGTGGAGCCCCCTGTCCTCCCCCTCGTCTGGCTCATCATCCTTCATTCAACTTCTTCCACTTTCCGCAGGACTCCTGGACACCCCCTGGCCGGAGCCAGGTGCTTTCCCATCACAGCCCCCGCACCTGCGTCGTAACACCTGCTAGTACGTCTGTCCTCCCCCCCCCCCAGCCTTTGACGGTGGGGTCCGTGACAGCAGGGGTGGTGTGTGCTTGGTCCCGGCTGTGCCCCCGTGCCTGGCCCCAGGAAGGCGCTCTGTAAACATCTGAGCACCACGGGTGGTGATGGTGGGCCCGGACAGGACAAAGATCTGCAAGGACGCCGAGTGGCGGCCAACGGCGAAGGCGGTCAAGCTGCCTCCCACCCCAGCCGCGTGACCTTGGGCAACTGACTTCACCCCTCGGGGTCTCGGTTTCCCCGTCTCTGACGTGCCAGTGAAAATAACTAAGGCTACCTCGCAGGGTTCTTGTGAGAACGGCACGGGATGCGCGGCAGGTGGGAGACCCCTCCGCGCGTGCTTGGAGGGTCTGGAAAACCAAAGCCTTTGGAGCGGGCCTGGGAGAGGAAGGGAGAGGTCTGGGGCGTCAGGCCGCTGTGCCCTGGCCACGCGCCAGACTCCCAGCTGGTCCTTGAACGCAGCAGGCTCCTCCCCACCACAGGGCCTTTGCACGTGCCGTCCTCGCTGCCTGGCATGCCCTCCCCACCATTCGTTACATGCTCCCCTCCAATGCCACCCTCGCAGGGAGGTTTTCCCAGGGTCCCCGGGCACAACTCTGGCACTCTGTTTAACCGTTTTATAGCACCTGTCACCAGATGCCCTTATGGTATTTGCTTAGTTGCTGTTGTCCATCTGCCCTTGGAGGGCAGGATCTCTTGCCTCTTTTGTTTTCGGGTTGTATTCCCAGCACCCAGAACAGAGCCTGGCACACAGCAGGTGCTCGGTATTTAATGCATGTGTAATAAATCCTGAGGTGTGGAGAATGTCAGATACCCTTTTACTGGGTAAATCGAGGCACAGAGGGGTGGGAGGCATCGCTGACTACCCAGTCTCTACCTGGCCACTAGAGGGCACAAGCTGTTTCAGCCCAGGGCTTCAGAACGGGACTCACACGGAGACAGCAAGAGCTGGGGACAGACTTGCTGGGTGGGGGCTGCACCTGGGCACAGGTGCGCCGGGGCGGGGAGCGTGGGGTGCCAAGCTGGGCATCTGGGCCCAATTCCCGCACTCAAGAGGAGAATGCGAGGCTGACCTGACCTCCAGTCCTAGCTCCCTGCCACCACCCTCGGGGAGGCCCTGGTCCGGTCACTGGCTCCCCGGGCCTCTCTGTGTTCACAACCGTGACATGGGAAGCCAAACAGAGTGCGAAGAGAAGGCTCCGGGCCCCCGTGGAATCCGAATCTCAACTCGGCCCCTGCTGGGCTGGGGGCGTTGGCTCCCATGGGGCCACAGGGCCCACCCTCTTACCAGAAATGCCACCTCTGCCATCCAGAATGTCTCGGGGACCCTCCTTGGTGACAGGCAGGTAACGGGTGGACCGGAAGATGCCACCTTCCCCCTCAGCAGCCTCAGCCCCACCCTCGATGTCCTCCCTCGGCGCCGGGCCGGGCAGTCTCTCTGGGCCTCGAGGACGGTCTGGTGCAGCCAGGCCACCTGCCAGGGACCCCTCCATGGGTGCTCTCCGCCGGGCTCCACTCTGCTGCCAGGCTGGCTCAGCGGGGCATTGTGGGTCTGGGGGTGGGGCGGGCAGAGAGAGGGACATAGTGCTTAGGGGACATAGGAAAGGGACTCTGCCTCAGTTTCCCCTCCCTCAAAACCCCAGTCCTCACCCTCGCACTTCACTGCCTCAGTTTACCTCCCAGCCCAGGGGAGCTAAGTAAATGGCGCGGAGGCCCTGCCTATGCACGTTATATCCCAGTGGTCCCTACCCTCTGCATGCCTCAGTCTCCCCATCAATAACTCCTCTCTTTACACAGATCCTCCACTGCCTCAGTTTGCCCCCTTTTTACACATGCACACTCAGCCAAGCGTGTTTTCTTCCACCATTCATCCTACTGCTTCTTCCAGGTGCCTTTCTAGGTCCCCACACAGCTGCACTGTCCGTCCCCAGTGTGTGCCCTCCCTTCCATGCACATGCCTCGGTTTCCTCGCACGGAGCCCAGACACTTGTGCACTCTGATCCTGCACAGCCTGGAGTCCCACCCTCCTCGCCCCTTCCTTCACTTCCCTCCCTCTGGGTGCCCAGACCAATTACCCTGCACTTTTCCCACACTCCAACCCTGCCCCCCGCCGACCTCAGGGTTCCCCAGCGTTAACCCCTTCACCCCCACACACAGCCTCAAGTGACCCCAGCATTAACCCACTTCGCTCCTCCCCAACGTGACCCCCCCATGCACACTCAGCCCGGGCTCCTCCATTCCCACCCCCCCCACCCTCCAGCCAAGATTGCTCCAGTCCGCGGGGCAAAGGGACTGACGGGGCTCCTGGTCCAGAAATGAGGACCCCAGGGAGGGGGGGCTGTCCTCTCCACCTATAAATACCTTCAAGGTAACGGCGGAAAGTGAAGGGCAGGAATGAGGCTCCCTCCCCAGGGAGACGGTGGGGAGGCCGGGCCCAGGCAACCGGGGCGGGGCCGGGGCTCCAGGCCTGGTTGCAGGCGCTGCCCTCGGGGGCCCGGGGGCTCCCAGGGGGCTCGTCCGCGGGCTGGCAGTCTTGGCGGGGGTCCCTGCCCAGGCCCGAAGGAGGCACCTGCGGTTGCCCACCGGGTGGGCACTGCCCGCGGGGAACCGGCGAGACCGCAACTTCGGAGCACTTTGGCAGCGTGGGGAGGGGGCTCCCGCCCGGACGCCCCCCAGGGGTCGCAGAGGTGGGGGCAGCGCCGCGCCGGCGCACCCCTCCAGGGGCCAGGTTCTGGGGGATGCGCCCTCCGCCCGTGCACCTCGGGGCGGGAGACCCCGCGGGACGCTCCGAGGTAGGGGGGACACCTGCCCCAAGACCCCCGCCCCTCCCCCCACCTGCGCGGCCCCGCCCCCGGCCAGGCCCCGCCCCTAAAGGCCCCGCCCCGCCCCCCGCCCCAGGGGGTCCCGCCTGGCCCGGCCCGGCCCGGGCCTCCCCCTCCCCGCTCCGGCTCCGCCCCGCCCGCGGGCTCCCCAGGCCAGGCCGGGCCTCACCGGGGAGGCGGCGCCCCCGGCCAG
Source organism: Microcebus murinus (assembly GCF_040939455.1). NCBI lineage: Eukaryota > Metazoa > Chordata > Mammalia > Primates > Cheirogaleidae > Microcebus > Microcebus murinus. The sequence goes on along the minus strand of NC_134107.1, from coordinate 1,995,193 downwards.
GTGCCGGGGCTCAGAGCTCCCCTCCTCGGTGCGGCCGTCGCTGCCGCTACCGCTGCCGCCGCTCCCGGTGCCGGTGCCGCGGCCTCCGCAGCCGCCGCCGCCTCCACCGCTCGGGGGACATTGTCCCTTTAAATCGCTCCCCCCGCCGCCCCGCCCCCCCGGCGCGCCGCCGTGACCTCAGCGCGACAGCCCCGCCGCGCCGCCATGATGGGGAGGTCCGGGGCGCCCCCCCGCGACGCCCCGGGGGGGTCGGCCAGCGGGCGCGCCGCCATGTTGGGAGTGGCCAGGCAGGTCACCCTTAAAGGGCCCGCGCGGCCCCAGAGTCCAGGGAGAAGCTCTGTTACCATGACGACACCCCTGTCCTTCCGCCCCCAATGGCTCCTCATCCACCCACTGGTTCTTCCAACGCTGGGCTCGCTAAAAGTGCTGGAAGAGTGGGGAGGGGGGCCAAGAAGTTCCCCAGTGGGTCGTTGACAGGCCATTGGGGCCTCCACCCAGGCACTCTGTGGCTTCCAGTCCCGGCCCCCAATCAGCTTCCTCCCAACCACGAGCTCACTCCTTCCTTCCCCATCATCCACGCTGGACTCGAGCACCTCCATGCGCCTAGAGCTACCCTAGGTCCTCAATGCTGAGCCCCGCTCCTCCACCCAGACCCCAGGATCACCCCATCCCATGCACACCACCAGCCTGCTGTCTCCTGGCCACCCCACGTGGCACATCCACCCGCCCATCCACTCCTGTGCTCACCTGCCCGGGCAGTCCACCCACCCCCTGTCCATCCGCCCCTCTAGCCACCTGTTCGTCCATCCAAACACCCACTCGACCCACCGGTCCGCTCCCATCTCCCTGCCCATTCACCCAAGCGAATGCCCATATGTCCACACACCCACCCCATACACGCGGCCTTCCACCCGGACACCCAAGCGTCCGTCCGGCAACTGCACGGTCGTCCGTTTGCTCTCTCCGCTAGAGTATAAGCCCCAAGAGGACAGGGGTCCTGTCTGTCCAGTCCATCACTGTTTTCCTGCCGCCCAACTCAAGAGTCTCAGGAGAGCTCAACAGATGTGCACGGGCCACAGATAAGATCACGCACTCAATTCAAATATTTATTTCCTATATGAGCCAGGCCTTTTCCAGGGAGACCTGTCCACCCTGGTTAGCCACCTACCCAGTTACTTACCTACCGGGCCAAGCCTCTATCAAAGGCTAACCTGTCCATCTGCCTCTTGCTCCCATCCAGCCTACCCCCTCACCCGTGACTCAAAGGACTCATTTGCCCAACCATTCGCCCACAGAGTTCGACCGTCTCCACATCTGCCCACCCTTCTGTTTCCTCCCGGCCTCATGCCCTCCGTGCAGTGGGGAATCTGGTTGGGATTTGGGGGTGGGAGGGTGGTTAGGAAGATTCTCTCGTCTGGGGCCTGGGGGTTGGCAGGGTGTAGGGGGGGCGTGGTGGAGGTGGGAAGAGCATCTGTGCTTCATCGAGAAGCAGGTGCTGCCCATAAACAGCGATGAATACCTTTTATTGAACGCCTTTAACTAGGGGCCTTCCACTGTGCAGGGAACTGTAGACCCCTTTTACAGATGAGAAAATGGAGGCTCTTCAGAGCGGGAAAGCCTAAGGTCACATAGCTGGTGAGATTCTGCTCACCGCTCCCCCTCCATGAGACTTCCAATCAGGGGAGAATTTAGGAGAGCTGGATGGGGGGGAGTGGAGGAGACAAAGCCCTAAGAATTGGCCATTCTTGGGGGTGGGCAAAGAAACCACCGATTTTACTGAAATTAAGACTTTACTGGGCAGCCTCGAAGTGCCGGGGTGGTAGGCGCCTACAGCACCAGTCCTCGCTGGAGGCCACGTAGGGCCAAGGCAAGGTGGGACACCCCCCTAAGACGGCTACGCTGGCAGGCCACGCGTGGCGCTGGGGCTGGGCAGCTCAGGTGGTGTTGTCTCCATTGACGCAGGGCGTTTCGAGGGGCAGAGGCTGGCTCGGGCGCCCGGGCGTCCTGGGCGACAGCTGCAGGCTCCGGACTGCATCCTTCAGCTGGGCCTGAGATTTCTCCATGTCAGCCAGGCGGCGCTCCTGGGGGAGGCAGTGGCCGTGGGCGCGGGGCCAGGGGAGGGCTGCGCCCCAGCCCTCGCTCTGCCACCGCCCAGACCTGCCCCAGGGCTCGGACGGCAGTCTCACCAGACTTTCTAGACCGTGCCCTTCGCTTCTTGCAAGGCCGTGCTCTGGATCCAACTCCGAGGTCCTGGAGGGGGTGGGGGGGAGGAGGTCAGAGGCTGGGGAAGTCCCAGCTCTGGGTTGGACGCACAGCCAGGGACTCAGGGGGCGGAGCTTGGAGCGGAGGCGGGGTTTGTTCCGGCTTGGGGGGGCGTGGCCTGAATACGCCTCAAGCAGGGTGGGATCAGAGCCTGGAATGATTGGGACGAAAGGACCAATCAATGAATCCCTTGGGGGCGGGGCGGGGCCAGTCCTGGGTAGAGTCGTGACTGGGTGAAGGAGCATCCGGACCCGGACTTCTCCGTGTCCTCCCAGACAGGTTGAGAGGGGCCGACGGAGGGGCGGGGCCCGGAGGAGAGGCCCTGCCAGGGTCTCGAGAAAGCCTGCGCAGGTGGGCCCATCTGGGGGCGGGGCGTAGTAAGAGGCGGGGCCTGGAAGGCATGTGGAGGCGTGGCTAACGCCGGCGTGGGCGTGCCGGGCGTGGTGTGGGCGGGGCTGAGTAGGAGGCGGGGCCAGGCGCAGAGCCCGGGGACCTGCACCCGAGCGGGCCCACCTGCGGGCGCAGCGGGCGGACGGGGCGGGGCTCACCCGGCGCGCAGCCTGCGGTCCAGGTCCTGCAGCTGGCCCCGCAGCTGCTCCTGCTGCTCCGTCAGGGCCTGGATGTGGGTGCTCAGCGACTCCACGAGGCGGGACAGCACTTTCTGCTCCTCGCGCAGCGCGGCCACCTCGCGCTGCAGCTCTGCCAGCTGCGGAGGGAGGGAGGGCGGCTGTCAACCTGATCCGCAGGTCCTGCCCCTTCACCTCCCCGGAGACCCCGACCTCCCGGGCCCGAGGGCTCAGCCTCCTCACTGCCTTCCCCGTGGGGCAACCTCGCTGCAGTTTGTACGGAGGCAGGAGCCGAAGTTCAGAGAGGGGGCCGGGCTAGGCCTGGGGTCACGGAGCGCAGCGGGCTCAGGACTTGACCCCGGACTTGCCTGGCCCAGCCCAGTGTTTTCCCCAGTCCGGCCCCGCCCCTCCTCCCCTCCCTGCGCGCGGGCTTGGGCTCGGCCTCACCTTGCCGACAGGGCGGTGGGTGCCCACCGCCGGGTCTCGGTCCCGCGGCTGATCCAGGTGGCGCTGCCAGGGCACCGACGGCTTCCGAGGCAGCGAGGCGGAGGCCCCGGTCCAGGGCCGGCCGCGCGGCGCGGCGCTAGTGCGCACGGAGCCTTGGGGTGGCGGCCGGGGCCCCGCGGACGGGCGGCGGCGGGCAGGGCGCCGGGCGGGGACGCTCTGCGTGCGCTGCACTGGCCGGGGCCTCCGCGGTGGCCGCTCCTCGTCCGGCCGCGGCCGGGCCCAACTGGGCGAGCGGTGGACGCTGCGCAGGGACTGGCTCTTGGAGATGAGAGGGGTGTGCTTGGGGAGGTCCCGGGGCGCCAGGAAGCCGGGCTTTTCCCTTTCGGAGAAGCTGGGGGTGGGATGGGGGAACTCAGACTTGCCCCTGAGACGACCCATCCTGCACTCTGACCAGAAGTGATCTTGCCCCTACTGATTTCCTTCTATGGGATCCTGTTCTTTTTTTTTTTTTTTCTTTTCCTTTTTTGAGACAGAGTATCGCTTTGTCGCCCATGCTAGAGTTAGCCTCGCTCACAGCAACCTCAGACTCCTGGGCTCAAGCGATTCTCCTGCCTCAGCCTCCCGAGCAGCTGGGACTACAGGCATGCGCCGCCATGCCCGGCTAATTTCTTCTATATATATTAGTTGGCCAATTAATTTTCTTTCTATTTATAGTAGAGACGGGGTCTCACTCTTGCTCAGGCTGGTTTCAAACTCCTGACCTTGAGCGATCCTCCTGCCTTGGCCTCCCAGAGTGCTGGGATTACAGGCGTGAGCCACCCCCTGCCCGGCCTGGATCCTGTTCTTGATGGGATCATATTTTGACCTCTGACAAAATACGCTGTCCTCTCTATGACCCTGGACTTGACTCTAGTCTAACCTCTAGTCTCATCCCTGCCCTCTAGCACAATGTGGCCTTTGACCTGACCCTTTCTGCAATCTCCAATTCCAGTGGGACCCTGGCCTCGAGCTCTGCTCACATGATCCATCTTCATTCACCTGTGACCCCTACTCCTGCTCCCACCCTTCAGAACCTGGACCAGATTTGAGGTTACCTGGCATGGACCTGGGCTGGCGGCAGGGGGAGACACATTGGCACCGACACAGGTACGGGCCGGCGCTCCTCGATGGCTCGCAGGATGGTGGGCAGCGGTTCCAGGCTGTCACGGGTGGTCTGGTGAGGCATGGAGGAAGGAGGCTGAAAAGGTCTCCTGGGCCAAGGCCTCCCAGTCTTCTTGCCTCCCTACCCTGTTTCTTGGGCTCTGGGTTCAAGCCCCACCTGGTCGAGTTCAGCAAAGATCGTACAGAGCTGGGCATGCAGGACTGCCAGCTGGAGGGCCAGGTCACCGCTGCCCTGGTAACCACTGGGGGCAGCATCCACGTCCACCATGGCCACCTGGTCCAGGAAGTGTTGCATGGCTGGCCCATGTTCCTCCAGGAAGCTGTTCATGAAGCCCATGTAGGCCTCCTTCTCGCCGAACCTGAGTTGGGACCAGGCCGGGTGGGTCAGGTCAGGCACCTGCCACCCCCACACCCCCAGCGTGGCCCCCCAGCCTCCCAGGACCTACGGGGCACGGTTGGCAAGGTTCTGGATGACCTTGGCAATCAGCGTGAGGGTGCGGGCAGGGCTGGGTGCCGGGTGTTCCGGTGCCAGGTCAAAGAGGCTGGGCGACAGGATGGCGGGGCAGAGGAGCCGCAAGAAGAGGGACGCACACACTAGCCGGGGGCCCAGCGCCTCGGAGCCACGCGCTTTGCAGGCTTCTCTCCAGCCTGAGAACACCATGCCCAGCTCTGCAGGGAACCAGCTGGGGCGGAAGAGGCAACGGTCAGAGGGGAGGGCATGGGCATAAAGGTCAAGGTCGTAGGGTCAGGGGTCAGGGGGCCAGAAACCAATGCATTACTGGTCCACGGTCCTCCAGGAGTCTATTTATGAAGCCCATCTGGCCTCCTTCTCAAGGAACCTGGGATCTGGGTCCCAGGATTGGGAGCATCCGAGACAATGATGCTTGGGGTTGTGGGTCCACTTGGGGGGCATGGCTTATGGTGTACTTATGGTGCTCTCTGGAGACAATATTCTTAGAGTTGGGGGTACCGGGACACGTGAAAACAGAGGTCATGAGCTTGGGACGCAGTTATTATTGGACATGAGCTTGAGGTGCCAGGGTGCACAGTAAGAAGTAGGATGGGGGTTCCAGGGTCACCTAGGGTGAGAAGTCTCTGGATGGAAGTCAGGGATTAGTCATGCAGGTTAAGCTAGGGTCAGAGGTCAAGGGATTGGAATCCCAGGTTTCCTGTGATCAGTTGCATAGGATTTGAGGTATGGGATCACTTAAGGTCAGGGGTCACGATATTAGGGGTATGGCATCATCTGGAATCTGAGGTCATTAACTCGGGCCAGTGGCATAGCATTGGGGGTAGGGCAGCCAGATGTAGCAAATAAAACTGCAGGGCACCCCGCTAAACCTGACTTTCAGATAAATGAGTAATTTTTATTGATATTATATATATTTTTTTATCTCTATAATTTTACTTATTATAATTTTTATCTACATTTGGAACATGCCCAATACATAAACTTTATTTATTTGGTATGTCCCAAATATTGTGTCGAATTTAAGTGACCATCCTACATCTTATCTGGCAGCGCTAATGGGGGAGTCCCGGTTGGCACGACAGGCAGGGGTGGGTTAGGGTGCTGTGCCCCCGATCCTTACTCATAGGAGTGGACGATGGTTTCCAAGACCTGCTCACAGCTGCTTCGAAGTCGGGCCTGGTGCTCAGGCAGCTCTGAGGCTGGGCACTTGCTGGGATCCACCTCGCAGTCCTCAGTGGAGGCACAGAGACGCCCCACAACCTGCCCTGCAGCACAGCACAGCCAGGTAGGAGTGGGGGCCGTGACCACCAGCCCCCTCCACACCCAGCCTCTAAGCCTATCTGCAACTTGTTCTGGAGGCATCTAACATCTGAGGGAGCTCCCCGTTCTCCCTAGGATCCTAGCACCCCCAAATCACCACCCACTACCAAAATCCAGGCTACCCAAGGACTCCTAGAACTCCTCCCAGGTCCCCCAGCACTCCCCCCCACCCCAGTGGACACTGGGACTCTCCCCCTTCCAGCTCACCCAGGGTCTTTTGGAGGTAATCCTGGGCCACCAGCTTCATGTACTCGTCGATGGCCTTGGTGGCCAATGTGTTTTCCCGGAACAGCAGCGCCTCACGGCCCCCACAGCGCGCCAGCTCAGCGGTGCCCAGGTCTGTCACCAGTACCTGGGCAAGGCAGGCGTCACGTTGTGCCGAGCGCACATTGACCCTCGGCCTGTCCCTCAAACATGGGGCACAGGTCTCACCCTTTGTAGCTGTTCCCCTCAGTCTGGGGGCTCATGACCCAGGCTGGAACTCTCTGCCCCTCCCTCACAACAGAAACTTTCAGCGACGAGGCTGAGTTGAGGCCCCGCCCCTTACAGGTGCAACCCAGGTCCCGCCCTTCAAGGTGCCCCGCCCCTACAGGTGCAACCGAGGCCCCGCCCTTAAAGCTGCCCCGCCCCTTACAGGTGCAACCCAGGTCCCGCCCCTCAAGGTGCCCCGCCCCTTACAGGTGCAACCCAGGCCCCGCCCTTAAAGCTGCCCCGCCCCTTACAGGTGCAACCCAGGCCCCGCCCTTCAAGGTGCCCCGCCCCTTACAGGTGCAACTCAGGCCCCGCCCCTCGAGGTGCCCCGCCCCTTACAGGTGGAACACAGCCCCTGCCCTTCAAGGTGCCCCGCCCCTCCCAGGTGCAACTCAGGCCCTGTACCCCGGAGCCCGCTGTCCGTCCACCCCTGGTCACCCCGGTCCGCTCCGTCGCGGCGACGCACCTGTGCCCGGCCGGTGGCCCGCAGCACGCGCACCAAAGCGGCCGCCAGCTCCTCCTTGGCCTGCGCAGGCAGCGCGGGCTCAAGGGCCCCGCAGAGGCGCTCGTAGTGGAAGGTGAGGAATTCCGCCAGCTCCTTGTAGCGCTCGGACGGCAGCACGCGCAGGCGTCGCGCCCGGATCCGCGCCCGCAGCGCCGCTCCCGCCGGCGCCCCGAGCAGCGGGAACCAGCGCTCCCGGCCCGCGGCCGGCGCGCGCGGGACCTCCAGCTCCTCCAGCGGCAGCGCCACGCGACCGAGCACCGCGGCCCCCGGGCCCGCGCCGCGCAGCCGCAGCGACAGGCGACGCGCGGGCGGCAGCGCCTCGAAGTGGAAGCGCTCGGCCCAGAAGAGCTGGCCCGGGCCGGCCCGCGGTGCAGTGCGCGCCAGCAGCACGCCGTCCAGCCACAGCTCGGCGCGCACGCCGGGTGTCCCCGCCGCCGCCCGGGGCAGCCCTTTCGCCTCATGCACCCACACGCTCAGCCACGTCTCTTCCCGCTCCACGTTGTCCTGCGCATGGGAGGGGGCGGGAGAAGCGTTTCGGAGGCGCTGGCGCTCGGAGGAGGGCACCGCAGGTGAAGCGCGGGGCGCCGAACCCGGTGCGCCAGGTCCCCGGGGAGCCCGCTGGGCCCTTGGGGAAAAGGATGGGCCCACGGGAGTCCCGAGGTGGCTGAGCGGAAGCCTTAGATCGGGGCTCCAGGGTACGCAAGGGTGGTCGCGGAGTGAGGACTGCGCGACTACCGGGCAGCCAGGGCTTTGGGCAAGAGCACGGCCGGGACTGAACAGAAGGGGCGCGCCGGTCGGTGGACCGGGCGTCCTGGAGCCGCTGCGAAGGTGTGGGCGGGCAGGTGTGTGGGTGGGGGTTAGGGAGCCACCCGGGCTTGGGTAGGACGGAGAGGGCGGGCCAGTCCTGGGGGCTGGGTCTCCGTGTCCCTCTTTTCTGGGGCAGTGACCTGGGTGGGCTGGAAGTGGCGACGAAGGTCCTCGATCCAGCGGTCTCTCTCAGCGGCAGAGCGACAAGAGAAGCAGCGGCTTCCGCCCGCCCACGTTACCTGTTGGGGCGGAGAATCCGAGGGTGTGGTTGAGTCCAAGAGCCGAGAGGAAGGGACAGAGGTGACACCGAGGTGGAGGGCGGCCTGCACTTACCTGGAAGCAGTGGGGCTCCCCGAGGAGGCTGGGGTGCACTGGCCAGACCTGCACGTCCCGCTGGGCACCCAGGTCTAGCTCGGAGAGAGTGGCCAGCGATTCCCTAGAGCCCAGGGCACTGGGGGGTCTGGGCAGGGGACAGGTGCCCAAGCGGTCATTCCTCCCTCTTCCTCCCACCCCCGCGGCCTGAAGGGAGGGTGGAGGAAGCCCGAGGCGGACTGGAGCATAAATTGGATCCTGTCCCTCCCAGACCAGGGTGTTGACTCAGTTTCCACCCCATTTTAGAGGTATTGGGTCAGGCTCTGTCCCCGCCCCTCCACCAACGGCTGGCTCCACGCCAGGGCCTTTCGGTGGCCCTAGCATCACCTGACATGGGGCAGAACACAGAGGTGGCCACAGGGGATGTTTGGTGAAGCTCAGAATGACAGGCCGGGGGCGGGGTGGGGGGGAGGAGAGCACACGGTTGACCCCCCCCAGCCCCTCCGGCCCCTCGGAGACCCTTACCCATCCCGGGAGACATTGGCCCCCAGCTCCGACCTGGACTTTTTCTTCTCTTTCAGCCTCTTGAGCAACCCCTGTGGGGGAGGGGATGTCAGCTGGGCAGAGCCCTGCGGTCCTTGGTCCTTCCTCAGATCCCGCCCTCCCGGGGTGTCCCAGAGGATCTGCTGGTCTCGGGGACCAAGGTCAGACACTGCGCTTTCCTGCATTCTCTACTGACCACTCCGGAGCAGCCTAAGAGGAAGGCTCTCCTTTAATTGCCATGTTTTGTTTTTGTTTTTGTTTTTGTTTTTAAGACAGAGTCTCACTCTGTTGCCCAGGCTAGAGTGAGTGCCGTGGCGTCAGCCTCGCTCACAGCAACCTCAGACTCCTGGGCTCCAGCGATCCTCTTGCCTGAGTCTACCCAGTAGCTGGGACTACAGGTGTGCGCCACCACGCCCGGCTAATATACACACACACACACACACACACACACACACATATATGTGTGTGTGTTTAGTTGGCCAATTAATTTCTTGGTTTTTTTTTTTTTTTTTTTTTTTTTTTTTTAGTAGAGACGGGGTCTTGCTCTTGCTCAGGCTGGTCTCGAACTCCTGACCTTGAGCGATCTGCCCGCCTAGCCCTCCCAGAGTGCTGGGATGACAGGCGTGAGCCACCACGCCCGGCCTTTAATTGCCAGATATGTGACAGATAAGCACTCTGAGGCCCAGACAGGGTGAGTGACCTACCCCAGGTCACCCAGCTCTGAGCGTCTGGGGGTCTTTGCTTTCCCTAGCCCCCACGGGCCGCCTCACCCGAACGTTGTGGACCTGGTTGGGGCCAGCAGCCTCCGGCTCCGTCTTCCCGGGGATCCGATCTGAGGGATCAGAGGTGGGAGGTGAGGGGTTGGCATCGTCTCACCTTCCCCCCCGGGGCCCCAGCGCCTCACACCCTCCAGGCCTACCTGGGTCTCTGGGGGTCCCCAGGGCCGCGTGGATGCTGCCCTCCGAGCCAGCGCTTCCCATCCGGGCCCTCCGAGGACCCTGCTCCCCAAAGAAGTGGGCGGTCAGGAAGGGGAGGCAGACCCCCGCCCCCATTTTCCTTGCTCCCGCCCCCGCCTCTGCTCCGTGCCCCCCTTGTCCTCCCTCCCGGCCCTGCCCACCTGCCCCTCCTACCTCCTCCTCGCCCCCAAGTAGCACGAGCTTCCCGTCCAGCAGGGAGAAGCCCCCGATGTCCCACACGGGCACGTCGGGCGTGGGGGCCTCCGGGATGTGCTGGGCAGGGGGCTCCGGCGCCGGCGCCGGCCCTGGGAAGAGGGGGAGGTGCTGGGGGGCCCGAGAGTCCTTTCCTCGTCCTGCAGGACACCTCGTCCCTTTACTGAGGCTCACCAGGGGCTCCCTCCCGGGTGCCTGCCCCAAGCCCAGCAGCCACGTCACGCTGCGCGACCTCAGGCAGGTCTCCCCACCTCTCTCTGGGCCTTGTCCCCAGCGACCACCACGAGCAGTGGACACAGGACCACCTACTATGTGCCCAGGACTGTGTCTGCCACTCCACACGCCTGCTCTCATCTGACCCTCCGTAAAGCCATTCCAAGGGCTTTCATCACCGAGGCCCAGAGAGGTCAAGTGACTCGCCCAGGGTCACACAGTTTGTGAGTGGCTGGGCTGGGCATTAGACAGGCATTCTTCTCTTAATCAAGACAGTAGGGGCCGGGCGCGGCGGCTCACGCCTGTCATCCCAGCACCCTGGGAGGCCGAGGCGGGCGGATCGCTCAAGGTCAGGAGTTCGAAACCAGCCTGAGCAAGAGCGAGACCCCCGTCTCTACTGAAAAATAGAAAGAAATTAATTGGCCAACTAAAAATATATAGAAAATATTAGCCGGGCACGGTGGCGCATGCCTGTAGTCCCAGCTACTGGGGAGGCTGAGGCAGGAGGATCGCTTGAGCCCAGGAGTTTGAAGTTGCTGTGAGCTAGGCTGACGCCACGGCGCTGTAGCCAGGGGGCAACAGAGTGAGACTTGTCTCACAAAAAAAAAAGACAGTAGGTAGGTCCAAGAGTTTGAATAAAAGGACAGGAGCCTTGGTTCTTTACATACATAACTGACCTAAGGTGGAAAGTATTCGAAGTTTAAGAAGAGAACAGCAAAAGGTCAGGGTAGGGAGAGGCCTCTTTCTTGGGGAAGGGGGGGAGGTTGCTGGGCGGTCAGGGAAGGCCTCGCAGAGAGAGTGAGTCTGGTCTGCGCTGGGCTGGAACAGCAGGTGGGGCCGTGACGATCGGGGATGGAGGGGAAGCTGGCAGGAATAGCTTGAGCAAAGACTGGGACAGAACAAGGCCCAGGGAAATGAAAAGTCAGAAAGAGGCTCGCTCAAGGGCTCGGAAGCCGGAAGGTTTGGGGAAGAGATTGGTGCAGGGTCTTGGGTGCCAGTGGGAGGAGCTGGGCTTTTAACCTGGGGGCAGTGGGGAGCCACGGGAGGTATTTGAGCCGGTGAGGAGCAGGTCTGCTTGTTAGAGGTCTCCCTCTGGACCCTGCGGAGTGGGTGAGACCTGACAGCCCGGAGGGGGTTGCAGAGATGCCTTTGCAAACTGGGCGTGTGGGTGGTTAGAATTAAACGGGTTTCCAGGAAATGGGAGGGGCTGCACCGACCCTCGCAGATTACCTGCTTCCTTGTTTTGCCACCAGGTGCAATAGTGGCACCCACTTGTGGATGGATCCCTTAGCATACGCTGGGCCCCGGCCGAGCGCCACAGTCCTGAGCGCTAATCCTGGACATTCACCACCCTTCTAGATCCCTCTGGTGACACTGAGCACCAGCTGTCACTTTCTCTGTCCGTCACCGCCAGTATACTCCGAGCTCCACCGGGCAGGGCGCGCCACCTGTCTTGCTCACCCCTGTGTCCTCGGAGCCTGAATCAGGGCCCAGCGCACGATCTGTGCTCAGTAAACCTCTGCTTGAATGGATGGAGGAATGCGAACAAATGGAACGATAATACGCCCTTCAAGGTAGGGGTCTTTATTCCCATTTAACTGGTGGGAATGCTGAGGCTGGGGAGGCGTAGGAACCGAGACAGGGAGGCCAGAAGGCAGGAGAGGAGGAGGGAGCCCAGGTGGGTTGGAGGAGAGACCCACTGGGGCCAAGAGCCATTTGGCATCTGGACGGCACCATGATGGGCCTCTTCCCTGCCCCTTCCTCAGTCAGGGCCCCCTGCCCACAGGTCCCTGGCGACTCCTCCCAGCCCTCTTTAGGGAGAAAGGGGGAAGAGGGCAGCGGGGGGCCCCCAGCCACTTCCTGCTGGGCTTTTGCGCTCCCCACAACTTCCTGTGTCTGCAGGGCTCCAGGCAGACGGAACCCGGGCATCCGGCCTCCCGGCGCGGCCCGGGGCTCCGAGCGGCGGTGTCACGTACCTGGGGCCTCGGGCTCCGGCTGCGGCTCGGGCGGGGCGTGCCTGTGCACCCCCCAGAGGGTCTTGGACAGCCGGAGGCGACTGGAGCGCGACTCCTTCGGGGGCGCGGAGAGCACCCGGCGGAACAGCGATCGCGCGGCCGGCTGGCTGCTGACGGCGGGCTCCTGGTGGCTCAGTGCTCGGCCCCAGCCCGCGAGGCGGCCCCAGCGGGACCCCGCGGCCGCCCCCTTCTCCGCGCCGCCCCCCGTGTGCCAGCGGTAGGAAGTCAGCGGGGAGGGGGCCGCGGGCTGGGGCTGGGAGGCCTGGCTTGGCGACGGCGGGTCCATGGCGGGGGTTCCTCCTGGGGGATGAGCAGGTGACAGTCCCGCCCAGTGTCTGCCCACCCACCGCCCTCGCCTCGGCCCCCTCTCGGTTCTCAGCTCTGCCCCCAGGGAACCCCACCTTGGGGCCCACGCGCACGCCCTCGCTCACCTTGATTTCCTGACCGGCCCCAGAATCAGCAGCCGTCTGCACCCTGCCTGGCTTCCTCCCGCCGAAGCCAGCTCCACGTGACCCGGTCTGGCCCACCCCGCCCGCCGCCCCGCAGCCAGGCTGGGAGGGTAGTCAGGGCAGGATGCTGGGGGCAGAGTAGGCGGGGGAGGGCGAGCAGGTGGTGGTGGCAGAACAGGCTTCTGGCAAGAAGCACCCAGAACCCCTCACTGACCGGGAGGCAGCAAACGCCCCTCGCTCGGAGCCTCAGTTGCCTTCTCTGCAAAATGGGCACATTGCTGAACACACGCTGGCGAGAATACCGAGCACCTGGAACTCGCACGCTCTGCTGGCCAGAGTGTGGGCCGAGTCGCCTGTGACCCGCTAGCGCTGCTAGCCGGGTGTCCTCTGACCCAGCCCGTCCGCTGCTAGACAGGTGCCCGACAGACATGCCGGCCAGCGCTCTTCGTGACTGTCCCAAACTGGAAACGAGCCATGTGTCCGTGGATGGCAGGACGAATAAACCGTGGTTGCTTCTCGAAGCAGGATTCCATGCAGCGACGAGAACGCACAGACCACTGCATACACTGAACTGCGATGAATCACAACAAAGGCTGAGCAAAACCAGAAACCAAAAACCAGTGAAGGGTACACGCTGTCCGATTGCATTCATAGAAAGTTCCAGAGCAGGTGAACCTATTTTTTACACGCCGGGATATTGGCTTCCTTTGGAAGGTGCTAGTTACTGGGGCGGGGGCTTCTGGGAGCTGGCCGTGTTTATTATTATTATTTTTGTTTTTTTTTTTGTTTTTTTTTTTTTTTGAGACAGAGTCTCGCTTTGTTGCCCAGGCTAGAGTGAGTGCCGTGGCGTCAGCCTGGCTCACAGCAACCTCAAACTCCTGGGCTCGAGCGATCCTTCTGTCTCAGCCTCCCGAGTAGCTGGGACTACAGGCATGCGCCACCATGCCCGGCTAATTTTTTTATATATATATCAGTTGGCCAATTAGTTTCTTTCTATTTATAGTAGAGACGGGGTCTCGCTCTTGCTCAGGCTGGTTTTGAACTCCTGACCTTGAGCAATCCGCCCGCCTCGGCCTCCCAGAGAGCTAGGATTACAGGCGTGAGCCACCGCACCCGGCCTATTATTTTTATTTATGGAAGTGAAATGTACATAAGTTGAATGTGTCCTGTTTCTTGGTCTGGGTGCTGGTTTCATGGGTGTGTCCCGTTGTGAAAATTTATCATGCTGTACATTTTGGTGCATTTTCCTGTGTCTCTGTTATGCCTCAATAAATCTTCACTTGAAAAGGGAGGTGGGTAGCCCGGGCACGGTAGTTTGAGCCTGTAGTCCCAGCTACTTGGGAGGCTCAGGCGGGAGGATGGCTTAAGACCAGGAGTTTAAGGCTGCAGTGAGCTATGATGACGCCACTCCAGCCCGGGCAACAGAGCGAGACCCTGTCTCCCCAACCCCTCCAAAAAAAAAAAAAAAAAAGGAGAGAGAGAGGTGCGTAAATGCTGTTCTGAGGAATAGATGAGTCAGCCCAATGCTGTCCCAGGAACTAGAAAAAGACAGAGTGGGTTTGAGTGACAGTTGGCCCCTCTCAGTGCAACCTCAGGCAAGTCACTTCCTTTCTCTGAGCCTTGGTTTGCTTGTTTGTACAAGATGATACCATCGATTTCAAAAAGTGCGCCATGTGAGCCTTTGTCCAGTTAAACAGGTATTTCCTGAGTGCCTACTGTGTGCCAGGGGCTGGAGAAGCCATGGGGTGGGGGACTGAATAAACTTGGTTCCCGCCCCTCCTAGAGCTCACATACACACCAGCGAAGGAGGGAGATCCCCAACTCAAGCACGGGACATTTCTAGCTGGTGAAGAGGATTTGGAAGGAAATAGGCAGATTGGAGTAGAGGCTGAGCAGAAGTGCTTCTCTTTGAGCCCGGGGGGAAAAAATCAGGGAGGGCTTCCCGGAGGAGGTGACAATTTGCGACCATTTGCATCTGGCAGATGGAGCCATTCTGCCCATGTAACAAGCAGCCCCAGCGTGCCGATGAATGAACATGTCCCCCGAGAGCAGCCCTCAACTAATCGCCGATGGGAATCAGTGTGTAAACACCCCAGCTCTCTCACCCCTTGAGTGGTTGCCCACAGTGGAAACTCACTTGATAACTCCTCCTTTCCTGGCTGCCTTCCCTCCCCTCCCATCCCCAGCACCTTGTTCCCAAGCTGCTAAGTCCTGAGACCACCTCTAGCTAAACTACATGTGCCGGAATCCTCGCCTCAGGCTCTGCTTCTGGGCAAACCCCAACTAAGACACTGTGATTGAACACTCAGAGAGACTGTCTTTTCCATGGCCTCTTTATTTATTTATTTGAGACAGAGTCTCACTCTGTCGCCTGGGCTAGAGTGGCGTGGCGTCAGCCTCGCTCACAGCAACCTCCAACTCCTGGGCTCAAGCGATCCTCCTGGCTCAGCCTCCCGAGTAGCTGGGACTACAGGCATGCGCCACCATGCCCGGCTAATTTTTTCTATATATTTTTAGTTGTCCAATTAACTTCTTTAGATTTTTTTAGTAGAGATGGAGTCTTGATCTTGCTCAGGCTGGTCTCAGACTCCTGACCTTGAGCGATCCTCCCGCCTGGGCCTCCCAGAGTGCTGGGGTGACAGGCGTGAGCCACCGCGCCCGGCCCGCATGGCCTCTTTACTGGGGCTCTGTGGCCGCCGGGGCCAGGGCGGGCGGCTCCCTCCTGGATCTCTCAGAGGTCCTCCTGGCAGTTCTTGGCTTCACAATCTAGAAAAGACGAGACAGTGTGAGGCTTGGGGGAGGGGGAGGTGGCTAGGTCTGCCCTCCTCGCTTGTGGAACCCTGGTGGGGGAGGGGACAGGGACCCAAAGGGTAGGAGTGGTAACAAAGCCACCTGCAGGAGGGCCAGGACGGGCAGAGCAATAATAGCCTAACGAAACGGAGCAGCGGCGGGCAGGTGGCGTGAGGTTATCCAGGTGTGATTAGAGAGGCGTTTTAGGGATGAGGGTCAGGGGCTTGGATGACGTCATCGGGCCAAGGTCGTGCTGGCGGGGGGGACCGAGGCAGCTCCAGCGGAACAAGCGTCCTCAGGGCTGAGACTGTCCGGGCGGAGGGTTGCGACACGGGGCCAGGGGCTGGACAGAGGTTGTGCGGGCAAAGGGTCACAGGGCAGGCTAGCGCTGTATGGACAGAGGGCCCTTGGGCAGGGGGCAGGGGGGACGCCAGGGTCGGGCGGGTGGCCGAGGTGGCGCGCGCGCAGGGCGGACTCACCGCTCGGAAGTGCGGCCAGGTGCTCAAGCGGCGGAAGAGCGCGTCGCCGGGGCAGTGGGTGCGCACCAGCTGGCGGTGGCCCAGCGCGGCGTAGTGGGGCCGCAGGAGCCCGGCGCGCACCGCGCAGCTCGGGAGCTCGTCGCGCACCGTGCGCAGCGCGGCCTCGGAGGGCAGCGCCGCCGTGTAGTTGCCCACGATGGCCACGCCGAAGCCGAGCTGGTTGTGGCCGAGCGTGTGCGCGCCCACCCAGTGCCAGCCGCGGCCCTCGTACACGTAGCCGTCGGAGCCCACCACGAAGCTGCGGAGGGGCCGGGAAGGAGGAACCGCGCGGCGTGAGGGTCGCCGCGCCCGGATCCCGCCCCCTGTGCCGAGCGCCACCGACCCCAAGTCCCGCGCGGTGGCACCGCCTCTGTCACGTCCGGCTCCGTCCCACTCTCACCCAGAGGGGCACCCCCGGAACCGTCCTGTCTCTCTGGGCCCGCCCCTTGGCACTGGCCACGCCCCTTTCCCCGACCCTGCCCCTCCGCCTTTTCCCAAGTCCAGCTCCTGCGCGGTCCAGAGCCCTCTCCTGTCTGAGCCCGCCACCGTCCTGCCCCCGACTCGGACCCTGCCCCACGCCCCGCCCCTCCCCCAGGTCCCTCCCCCAGTCCTAGTTCTCTCCCCTGACTCTAGAGTCCCGCCTTGTCCCGATTCACGGCCCCTATTAAGGCCCCCCGCCAGTCTGGGCCATGCCACCTCTCCAACTGGACCCCCTCCGTCTGAACCCCCTCCTCCTTGCTGCCCGCTTTCCGCGGCTCCAGGCCCCGCCCCCGAGCCGGGCCCCGCCCACGCATGCCCCGCCCCTCCGCGTCGGCCCCGCCCACCTGTAGCCGATGTCTTCCCATCCGTTCCCGTCCTGGTGGAAGCGCTGCATGGAGCGCATGTCGGCTGCGCAGCGCGCGAAGTCGGTGCAGGGCTGCGCGGGCTCGTACGTGTGGTGCACGTACAGGAACTCGAGCGGCAGCTGCAGCGGCTTCGGGCTGCCCCGGTACGGCGCCGCCTCCCAGAGACAGCGCGGGTGGATGGCCGGGCATCCTACGAACAAGGGGGTCCCAGGCCGGCGTCAGCAAGCGTCTCTCTGCCTGCGCCTGCATGCCCCTTGGAGGGCACAGTGGCCCCGGGGCGCAGTGGCTCACGCCTGTCATCCCAGCACTCTGGGAGGCCGAGGCGGGAGGATCGTTTGAGGTCAGGGGTTGGACACCAGCCTGAGCAAGAGCGAGACCCCGTCTCTACTAAAAGTAGAAAGAAATTTAGCCAAACAACTAAAAATCGAAAAAATGAGCCGGGCATGGTGGCGCATGCCTGTAGTCCCAGCTACTCGGGAGGCTGAGGCAGGAGGATCACTTGAGCCCAGGAGCCCGAGGTTGCAATGAGTTATGATTGCACCACTGCACTCCAGCCTGGGCAACAGAGTGAGTCCCTCTCTCTCTCTCTCTCAAAAAAAAAACCCCAAAAACCAGATGAACTCCTAATCATCCCTCAAAGCCCAACTGTAGCTTTTCCTCATCTGCACAGCCGTCCTGCCCCACCCCACCCCCACCATAGGGTTTATTGCCCCCTTTGGGCTCCCTAGCCTTGCACTCCCTTGCCCACATGGGGCTGGGAGTGCATGCATCTGTGAGAGGGAGGGTCACTGGGGGCAGGGGCTCCTCACCCAGGAAGTCCTCAGTGAACTCCTTGGCAGCCCGGCTGGCCAGCCGGGCCAGCTGTTCTTGGGTCATGTCCCGTAGCGTGGAATGTATGGGCCGCAGCTTCTGCATCAGGGCGAGGACCCCCCACACCTGCGGGGCCAGGGTGGCGGCGGAAATCAGAGCCGTCCCTTTCTGCCGTCGGAAGTTGCTGCGCAGCCCGGGGTCTCCGGACACGCCCGCCGGCCCGTAGTACTGGCGCAGCAGGCTGCTGAGAGGTGCCCGGGGCTCCGGGGCCTGGCTCAGGTAGTCCCCAAGGAGGAACCCATCCAGGGCGCCATTGAGGAAGGCCACGCTGAGGAGGGGCGCCCTGGGGTCCAAGGCGGTGAAGAGGCGGGGGTTAGACAGCTTGTCCCAGCAGCCCTCGGTTCCCAGACCGGGGCGGCTCCAGTTCTGGGGGCCGTAGAGGAAGCCCAGGCCCAGGGTTCTGGCCAGCGTGACCGCCAGGAGGCTGTCCACGGTAGCCGGAGGCCCGGCCCCGGCACCTGGCGAGGCCGCTGGGCAGTCCGGAGCTCCGGCACCTGCAGGGCTGGCACCTGGAGAGGCACCCCCGAGTCCCCCCGGGGAGGGGGCCGTCACGTCTGGAGCGGGGGCCCCAACGAGGTCTGGAGGGGCAGCCGTGCCGCCCAAGGTCAAGTTCACGGCCCTGCGCCCCTGCAGCCCCGCCTCCAGCCCCGCCAGCAGGGGCTCCACGGCCACGGTGGAGCCATCGGGTGTCAGCACCACCCCGTACGGGTTCTCGTCCCAGGCGCCGTACTGGGCCACGGCCTCCGCCAGGCCTTGCAGCTCCGGGCTCAGCGGGGAGGGGCCCAGCTCCGCCGTGGCGCAGAAGCTCTCGGGCCCCAGCAGGGAGCAGTAGAAGTCATGCTGGGAGCCGTTGCTCCCCAGCGACAGCACCCAGGCCGGGGCGCTGAGGCTGCGCTCGGTGGCCGGCGCCTTCTGCTCGAGTTCCTCCAGGACCCGGACCACGGAGTCCATAGTCAGGGGCAGGGAGGCTGCGGGAAGAGAGGACCTGTCAGCCCTGCAGCCCAGCCCCACCCAGTCCCCAGCCTCCTGGTCTGATTCCACATCTTCCCCCTGCTCCCGGACTCCCCCCTCCCTCGTCTGAGAGCCCCGGGGACACCCCCCCCCCGTCTTAGTATAGGTGAAGAAACCGAGGCACGCAGACTCTTGCCTACTGGTTAAGGAGCTTAGACTGTCTGTGAGCACTGGGGAGCCATGGTAGGCTTAAGAGCAGGAGAGGGACATGGCCAGCCTGGCATTCTAAGGCGGTTCCTTTGGCTGCCAAAGGGGAATGGACTTTTCAGGGTGCGAGGGTGGTGAAGGGGAGACGGTGGGGATGGTGAGTGATGGCAGTGGCCGAAGGCAGGTGGTGGCAGTGTCGTGGACAAAAGTGGGGAGAGCCCCCCCCAAATCTTGAGAGGGAAAGAAGGACAGGGTTTTGGTGCTGGGTCTGGAGTGGGGGGTGTGAGCATGAAAGGTAATGGGAAGAATGCCCAGGGGGAGCGTCAGGGGGGCTTGCGCCATGTGGGGGCAGTCAGTGGCTGAACCTGGAACCTAGAAGTGCGAGGTCACCTGGCCCCAAGCCGGGTCCAGGACGGGTAGTTAAATAACAGCTCACATTCAGCAAACATTTGCTGTGTTGCACACACTGCCCGAGGTGGCCACAGCTCATTTAATCTTTTTCTTTTTTTTTTTTTTTTTTTGAGACAGACTCTTACTCTGTCGCCCCTGCTAGAGTGCCGTGGCATCAGCCTCGCTCACAGCAACCTCCAACTCCTGGGCTCAAGCAAGCCTCCTGCCTCAGCCTCCCGAGTAGCTGAGACTACAGGCATGTGCTACCATGCCTGGCTAAATATATATATTTGAGACAGAGTTTCACTTTGTTGCCCAGGCTAGAGTGAATGCCCTGGCATCAGCCTTGCTCATAGCAACCTCCAACTCCTGGGCTCAAGCGATCCTCCTGCCTCAGCCTCCTGAGTAGCTGGGACTACAGGCTCGGCTAATTTTTTCTATATATTTTTAGTTGGCCAATTTTAATTAATTAATTAATTAATTTATTTATTTATTATATGTTAAATTTTCTTTCTATTTATAGTAGAGACGGGGTCTCGCTCTTGCTCAGGCTGGTTTTGAACCCCTGATCTTGACCGATCCGCCTGCCTCGGCCTCCCAGGGTGCTAGGATGACAGGCGTGCGCCACCCAGCTCGTTTGATCTTGACGACCCCTGTGAGGCAGGTCCTGTTAGCCCCTGTCCGAGCCTGTTTGTGCTGCGGCAACACAATACCTGGGCCTGGGTGGTTTACAAAGAACAGAAACGTGTTTCTCACAGTTCTGGAGGCCGGGAGGTCCAAGGCCAAGGGGTTGGTATCCGGGACTTCCGAGCATCCGGAACTGTACAGAAATAAACGCCTGTCCCCTACGAATTACTCAGTCTCAGGCATTCTGGCAGAGCAACGCGAATGGACCGAGACCAGCCCCCTTTTACAGGTAAGGCATCTGAAGCACAGAGAGGTTAAGTTGCCTGCCTAAGGTTGCACAGCAAAGAAGCAGCAGAGGCAGGATTTGAACCCAGGAAGTCTTAATCTCCACACTGTGCTGTGTAGAATCCAGGCTCCCCTCCAGACAGCCCGCACTGTCATTCCGCTACGGCTTTGTTCTTCTCCGCCCAAAATGCCCTTTCCTGCTTCTCCACCAAACGCCATTCTTCTTCTTGTCCCAGTTCCCATCTATGTCTCCTCCTCCAGGAAGCCTTCCCTATTTTTTGCTCCTCAGGAGCTCCAGGTCCTTCTCCTCAACCCCTGCCCTGACCCTATGGGGTTGGGAACATCTGGATCCTCAGACTGGAGGTGACCTGGGAGCCGGGGCGCCCCGGGGTCTCCGGCCCCGGCCCGTCCACTGCCCGACGCAAAAAGCAGGGCACCCCTCCACGGAGTGAGAGCCCCGGCCCCGGCCTCTGCCCTCGCACCCACCTGTCCCCGGCTCCGGCCGCAGCAGCAATCCGAGCAGAACCCAGAGGACACCCTGGACCGTCATTGCGGGCCTGCAGCCTGCAGGGGACATGCCCGCTCGACCTCCGCGGAGAACTCCGGCGGTTGGTTCTGGAAGGCGGCAGGCCTGGAGGGCTGGGCAGGGCTCCCGGCCGCGGTCGAAGTCCAGCGGTGAACGGCAGAGCCGTCAGGGTCAGAGGCAGCCGCGGGGCTGTGGGGCAGGGAGTCTGGGGTCAAGGTCATCTGAGACCCGAGGTCTCCCCCAGCCTGTCCCATTGTCCCTCCCAGGCTGAGACCAAGGGTCAGGAAGCCAGGCCCATGCCAGGAGGGCATCTGGAGGCCACGAAGCTCAGACTCCAGCAAACTCTGCCCATTCTCGGGACAAGGTAGACTGAGGCCAATCCCAAGAGCCCTGCCACCTCCCCGCAGCGACAGCTCTGTAGCTGCTGCTGGCCACCAGAGGGGACTCTCCGCTGCCGGCTCGCTTGGCTGGCAAGACCAGGTTTGCTGGGGGAGGGGAGGGAAAGAGGGGCCTCCAGTTGGCTCTGCCTCCTGGTTTCTTTGCCTCCGACACTTGGGCTCAGGCAGAGGACAGGTGCGGGGTGGGGGGTGGGGGGTAGGGGGGTTGGGGACCGTTTTCGCCGAGGCCTGCTCCAAGCCCACAGGGAGCAGGAGATGTCGCCTCTCATCCGGTGGGTTCCAGCCCCCGATCCCAAGCCACCAGAGGTAGCAGAGAGCAGGGCTTGGGTGTCCCCGGCTTTGTCCTGGGAGCTGGCGTCCGGGCTTACTTGGCGTGGCAGTGAAAGGTCCTTCCTCTTCCCCAGGTGCCGGTGGTGGCCGAGTGCTGCCTGCCTGTGGGTCTGGCTCCCCTTTATTCTGGGGCCAGGTGGGGTGTCAGGTGGGGCGGGCCGCTGCGCATGTCAATTGCTTGCCTGTGGGCCGCCCACCCCAAAACCCGCCGGAAGGAAGCGGAGTTTCCCGGAGCCCCGCTGGCAGAGGACTCAGCCCTGGGCGGGACTCGGGGCGGGTCCGAGAATGCCCAGCCTGAGCCAGGCCTGGGATTCCCCGGAAGGCCACCGCGGGGCATTGCTCACACCCCAGCTGGGGACTCTGGCTGGGGACACGGCGCTGAGGGACAGTGTCAATGAGACCAATCCCCGGGGGAGTCAGAGACGATGTCCTCCTCCAAGCCTGGGTTCCCAGGGATTTTGGGGGGTGGGGGCTCTGCCTGGTAGAACCACAGGGAGGATGACCAGGGCTGGGTGTCCCCCAGGGCAGGGACAGGCGAGGTGTCCTTGCCCGTGCAGAATTTAAGGCAGCGCTGAAAATCTCCGTCAACAAGATAAATAAAATTTTTGGACACTTTATTTATTTTGAGACAGAGTCTCGCTCTGTGGCCCAGGCTAGAGTGAGTGCCGTGGCGTCAGCCTCGCTCACAGCAACCTCAGACTCCTGGGCTCAAGCGATCCTCCTGCCTC
Source organism: Microcebus murinus (assembly GCF_040939455.1). NCBI lineage: Eukaryota > Metazoa > Chordata > Mammalia > Primates > Cheirogaleidae > Microcebus > Microcebus murinus. Next base: position 1,973,016 of record NC_134107.1, on the reverse strand, counting down.
AGCCTCCCGAGTGGCTGGGACTACAGGCATGCGCCACCATGCCCGGTTGATTTTTTTCTATGTGTTTTTAGTTGGCCAATTCATTTCTATTTTTAGTGGACACAGGGGTCTCGATCTTGCTCAGGCTGGTCTCAAACTCATGAGCTCAAACCGTCCTCCCATCTCGGCCTCCCAGAGTGCTGGGATGACAGGCATGAGCCACCGAGCCCGGCCTCTTATTGTTGACTTTTAAGATTTTTTTTTTTAATTTATTTTTTATTTTGGAGACCAGTCCTTTCCCAGATGGGTCTTTTGCCGGTATTTTCTCCTGGTCGGTGGCTCGTCTTCTCATCTCTTCAGATAAATCATTGTTTTAGTGCAATGTCCTAAAAATTCAACACGAATGCAGAGCACCGCTGATGAATACAGTGCTAAGATCTCTTCTCTTCTCTTCTCTTCTCTTCTCTTCTCTTCTCTTCTCTTCTCTTCTCTTCCCTTCCCTTCCCTTCCCTTCCCTTCCCTTCCCTTCCCTTCCCTTCCCTTCCCTTCCCTTCCCTTCCCTTCCCTTCCCTTCCCTTCCCTTCCCTTCCCTTCCCTTCCCTTCCCTTCCCTTCCCTTCCCTTCCCTTTTCTTTTCTTTTCTTTTTTTTTGAGACAGAGTTTCACTTTGTTGCCCAGCCTAGAGTGAGTGCTGTGGCGTCAGCCTCACTCACAGCAGCCTCAGACTCCTGGGCTCAAGCGATCCTCCCGCCTCAGCCTCCCAAGTGACTACAGGCATGCGCCACCATGCCCGGCTAATTTTTTCTATATATATTAGTTGGCCAATTAATTTCTTTCTATTTATAGTAGAGACAGGGTCTCGCTCTTGCTCAGGCTGGTCTCGAACTCCTGAGCTCAAGCAATCCTCCCGCCTCGGCCTCCCAGAGTGCTAGGATTACAGGCGTGAGCCACCGCGCCCGGCCATGCTCCTCTGTTCTCCCTCCTGACAGGGGTTGTGGGGGGCCCTTGTGGTTTTATTTAATCCCTGCCCCCCATTTATCCTCATTTTACCCAGTGGGAAGCTGAGCTCAGAGAGGTTAGGGAACTTGCCCAAGGTCTCACAGCTAGAACCCAGAATAGGGTGCGACACCAAACCCAGTGCGTGATTCCAATATCCCAGGCTGAGGCTGCCAGGGCGCCAGCCCAGGCTTGGGTCAGACGGGAGTAATTATGACCCTTCCCGATGGGGAGACGTTGGAGGACTGGCCTCAGACAACTTCACACCCAGGAATTCCTGGGCCAGCCAGCCCGGCACTGTTGATTTCCTTTTAAAGCTGGGAGTCGGGGCAGAGGCTGAGCTGTGCCCAGCCAAGGGCATGTCCCAGGTGGCCGGCATTTTCCGCAGGGTCTACCTGGGATGTGTGACCTTCTGGGGCGGAACTCTTCCTCCAGGAAGCCTTCCCGATTGCCCCCTTTCTTTCTCCCAGCTCTGTGGCTTGGGGTTCCTTCGTTTGTCCAAGGCCTGGGCTTGCAGGGCTGGGACTGTCTCTGTCTGATTCCGTCTGTCCCAGGCTAGGAGGCGCCAGGTTCTCTGGGGGGGGCGGTGCTCGGAAGCGCGGGGCACAGGCTCAGGACCCAGTGGGCGGCAGGGAGGGGTTGCTGCATGCACGGAAACCCAGACCCCACTGAGGGTGCGGGGTCAGTCTGGGGGTGGGGGTGGGCCCCGAAACACACGCGCCCACATGCCGACACGCCTGGGCCGGGCCGGCCCGGGAGGCCCCGGGAAGGCCGGGAATCCCGCAGTGAATCACTCCCCAGCCCGGTGTCCCTCCCACCTGCCGGGGGAGGCGGAGGCCGCTGCAGGCTGCGGCAGACCAGGGCTGTCCCCAGAGCAGCCCCTGACCAGGGCGTGGGGCCAGCTGTCTCGGGCCCGGCCTTGGCACAGCCCGGCGCCCGGCCGCCCCGGCGGGGCTGGGACCCGGCCAGGGGAGAAGGAGCCGGGGACAGGGCTGGGCGTGGGGTCGAGTTCAGAGTCGGTCCCCTGTGCTAGCACTGATGTCACCCTGACAGTCACAGCGGAAACAGCCGTCTGTGGGGAGCTCTGAGCTAATATTTTAGCTGCCTGTGTTTTTTTTTTTTTTTTATTCCACTCTGTGTTTTTTGTTTGTTTGTTTGTTTGTTATGTAGAAACAGGGTCTCCTCTGTTGCCCAAGAGATCCTCCCGCCTCGGCCTCCCGAAATGCGGGGATGACAAGCCTGAGCCGCCGCGCCCGGCCCGGCTCTGGGTTTGTTAAGGGATGACACGGAGCAGGAGTCAGCAAACCACAGCCTATCAGCCGGGATGTCTGTTTTAATCATTTTTTTGTTTTGTTTTTTCAACACATGCCAAAACTATTTTTTTTTTTTTGAGATGAAATTCACCTACCATAAAATTCACCACTGTAAATTGTGCCATTTAGTGGCATTTAGTATACTCGAGATATGCAGGCTCGGCGAGGTGGCTCACTCCTGTAATCCCAGCACTGTCGAAAGCCGAGAAAGGAGGAATGCTTGAGGCTGGGAGTTTGAGACCAGCCTGGGCAACATAGCGAGACCTCCGTATCTACAAAATTAAAAAAAAAAATCAGCCGGGCACGGTGGCTCACGCCTGTAATCCCAGCACTCTGGGAGGCCGAGGGGGGCGGATTGCTCATGGTCAGGAGTTCGAAACCAGCCTGAGTAAGATCGAGACCCCGTCTCTAGTATAAATAGAAAGAAATTAATTGGCCAACTAACATATATAGAAAAAATCAGCCAGGCATGGTGATGCATGCCTGTAGTCCCAGCTAATTGGGAGGCTGAGGCAGGAGGATTGCTGGAGCCCAGGAGTTGGAGGTTGCTGTGAGCGAGGCTGACGCCACGGCACTCACTCTAGCCTGGGCAACAGAGCGAGACTCTGTCTCAAAAAAAAAAAAAAAAATATTAGCCAGGGGCCCGGCACAGTGGCTCATGCCTGTAATCCTAGCACTCTGGGAGGCCAAGGTGGAGGATCGCTTGAGGTTAGGAGTTTGAGACCAGCCTGAGCAAGAGTGAGACCCTGTCTCTACTAAAAATAGAAATATTAGCCAGGTAGGGTGGTGCGTACCTGTAGTCCCAGCTACTTAGGAGGCTGAGGCAGGAGGATCGCTTGAGCCCAGGAGTTGGAGGCTGCAGTGAGCGAGGCTGACGTCACAGCACTCTAGACAGGGCCACAGAGTGGGAATGTCTTAAAAAAAAAAAAAGAAGTTTGCTGATCCCTGTTGAGCTGCTTTATACTATTAATAGCTTAAACAAGTGGCTTTCCCTTTAGTCCTCATTTTGTTCATCCTTAAAATGGGAGAATAGTGCCAGGTGTGTAGGGTTCCTGTGACTGTGAAGGTTAAACAAGGTGATACTGGTACAGGGCTTAGGGCAGTGCCTAGCATGTGGAAAGCACTGGGTGAGCTGGGGACAGTGGCGGCCTGAGCTCCTGCTGCCTCCCTCACCTGCCCTCAGCCTCCCCAGCAGAGGCTCCACCCAGGCCACGGGAATAATCCACCCAGTTGTGATCATGGCTGGACTCCAATGTCCTCGAGGAGTCCAGACTCACAGGCATTTATTATTTCTGCATCTGGGGCACCTGTCCAATCCCAGGGCTTCCCCACTGGCCCCTCACCTCCCCCAGCTGTCAGCCGGGCCTCCGGGCTGGGCCTCCAGCCAGTCTCCAAACCACAGCCCCATCATGAGAGCCGGGGTCGGCCATCCCCAGAACTGGCTGAACCCAATTCACCAAAGGGGAAAAAAAAGCCAAGTCGTGATGCGAGCCGCTGATCCCACAGCCTGCAGTCCCCAGCGGGCGGATGTTGATGTCGGTCGCATCTTTCCGGGAGGGCAGAGGCGAGATCTGATCTCTCGGGCGCTTGGCCCTGGAACTGGCGGGGAAGGAGTTTTGCAACGGAGGACGTGGGGTTATTGCAAAGAGGGGGTGGGCTCAGCCCCCGGCAGTGTGGAAGCCGCCAAGAATGGGTGTGGGGTGAGGCCGGGCGCGGTGGCTCACGCCTGTAATCCCAGCACTCTGGGAGGCCGAGGCGGGTGGATTGCTCGAGGTCGGGAGTTCGAAACCAGCCTGAGCAAGAGCGAGACCCCGTCTCTACTATAAATAGAAAGAAACTAATTGGCCAACTAATATATATAGAAAAAATTAGCCGGGCATGGTGGCGCGTGTCTGTAGTCCCAGCTACTCGGGAGGCTGAGGCAGGAGGATCGCCTGAGCCCAGGAGTTTGAGGTTGCTGTGAGCGAGGCTGACGCCACGGCACTCACTCTAGCCTGGGCAACAAAGCGAGACTCTCTCTCAAAAAAAAAAAAAAAAAAAAAAAAAGAATGGGTGTGGGGTGGATGGGACCAGATGTTGGCGCTCTCCCTGGGGGAATATTCTCCACGGGTTCCTAGCTGTGATTTCCCTGCTCAAGGGGACACAGGGCACGGGGCTGAGGACTTTACACATACTTTGTTAATATGAAGAATTCCAAACACAAGGCCGGGCGCGGTGGCTCACACCTGTCATCCCAGCACTCTGGGAGGCCGAGGCGGGAGGATCGCTCGAGGTCAGGAGTTGGAAACCAGCCTGAGCAAGAGCGAGACCCCGTCTCTACTATAAATAGAAATTAATTGGCCAACTAAAAAATATATAGAAAAAATTAGCCGGGCATGGTGGCACATGCCTGTAGTCCCAGCTACTCGGGAGGCTGAGGCAGGAGGATTGCTTGAGCCCAGGAGTTTGAGGTTGCTGTGAGCGAGGCTGACGCCACGGCACTCACTCTAGCCTGGGCAACAAAGCGAGACTCTGTCTCAAAAAAAAAAAAAAAAAAAAAAGAAGAAGAATTCCAAACACAAGGCCAGGCTCGGTGGCTCATGCCTGTTATCCCAGCACTCTGGGAGGCCGAGGCGGGAGGATCGATCGCTCAAGGTCAGGAGTTCAAAACCAGCCTGAGCAAGAGCGAGACCCCGTCTCTACTAAAAATAGAAAGAAATTAATTGGCCAACTAAAAAGTATATAGAAAACATGAGCCGGGCAAGGTGGAGCATGCCTGTAGTCCCAGCTACTCGGGAGGCTGAGGCAGGAGGATCGCTTGAGCCCAGGAGTTTGAGGTTGCTGTGAGCCAGGCTGATGCCACAGTACTCTAGCCCGGGCAACAGAGTGAGACTCTGTCTCAAAAAAAAAAAAATTAAGAAAAAAAAAAAAAAGAATTCCAAACACATTCACAAGGTAGGGAGAATTATAAGTTGAATCCCTGTGTATACCCATTACCCAGCTGGCAACAGGGGCCGCGTCACGATGTATTTAATTTCTTTGACACTCCGCCCACGGTCTCTCTTTTGAGATATTATCTACTGTCAACGATCAGTGCCAAGATCTGTAAGTTCATTAGCAGCTACAACGCAGTGAGAGTTACATGATGTTGTTCCTCCTTCCTATTAGCGGGCACACTTTTACAAGGAAAAACAGTTGGCCGGGCGCGGCGGCTCACGCCTGCGATCCCAGCTCTCTGGGAGGCCGAGGCAGGAGGATCGCTTGAGGTCAGGAGTTCCAGACCAGCCTGAGCAAGAGCGAGACCCCGTCTCTACTAAGAATTAGAAAAATTAGCTGGGCGTGGTGCTGTCGTGTGCCATGTCGTCCCAGCTACTCAGGAGGCTGAGGCAAGACGATGGCTCGAGCACAGGAATTTGAGAGGTTGCCCGGAAAGGCAAGAGATAAATGTTTGATTCTTTTTTTTTTTTCCCCTTAATTTTCAAAATAATTATTGGGTCCCATGACATTCTCCAAAGGCAAACAAATGAGATTTCCCTTCCCCGCATATTATGAACCCATACATTTTCAGCTATTGAAATATATCAAGACATTGTAGGTTTTTTTTTTTTTTATCATTCCTGATAATCAAATTGGCTTGGGAATCTCTTTGTTTACTCCTGAGTTCTTTCCACATGGCTTGGAGTGTCAGGTAGCTATCTTGCTTCATGATGTAACAAAATGTTCTAACAAGATGTTTTGGGAACATGTTGTTCCTTCCTGCCACAGGCCCGGGGCCGGGCATTTCTCCTAAGAGCCCTTGTTCCGTTGTTTGGATAATGGTACTTAGAGACCACAGTCCAGGTGCTAGGGTGCCCATGGCTACTAGGTTCACTCTTGTTTCTAGGACTTTTCATCAGACACAAATAGAAAATCACCTACTATCTTTTTGCTTTTTTTTTTTTTAAATAAGATACATCAAGTGTTTATGTTGATGATTCCAGTTCACATTCAGAACTACATGCCTTTTTTTTTTTCTTTTTTTTTGAGACAGAGTCTCACTTTTGTTGCCCAGGCTAGAGTGAGTGCCGTGGCATCAGCCTCGCTCACAGCAGCCTCAAACTCCTGGGCTCAAGCGATCCTCCTGCCTCAGCCTCCCGAGTAGCTGGGACTACAGGTACGCGCCACCACGCCCGGCTCATTTTTTGTATATATATTTTTAGTTGGTCAATTAAGTTCTTTCTATTTTTAGTAGAGACGGGGTCTCGCTCAGGATGGTTTCGAACTCCAACCTCGAGCAATCCGCCCGCCTCGGCCTCCCAGAGTGCTAGGATGACAGGCGTGAGCCACCGCGCCCGGCCTACATGCCTTTCGTTTAACCCGGTCTATCTTATGCATTTCTGTTCTCCCACACTGAAAATCCAAATTTCCAACGACACCAACAAAATCGCTCATCTGCTTTATTCCATAATACACACACGCATCCATCTCAGAAGAATACATCAACAGTGCCTTAAATGATATGGTCATTGGAAGCAGTTTTAAGATTCTGTTTTTCTGGTTCTTTTCATCATGTGGGTGTATTTCACTAGGGATAGGCCATGACATCACGGTGCGGGCCGGGCGCGGTGGCTCAGACCTGTAATCCCAGCACTTTGGGAGGCCGAGGCGGGAGGATCGCTTCAGGTCAGGAGTCTAAGACCAGCCTGGGCAAGAGCTGAGACCCTGTCTCTACAAAAAATAGAAAAATTACTGGATTCTAGAAAATCAGCCATGTAAAATAAACAAATAAAAAGATTTAAAAAATTACAAATTTAAAATAAAGAAAAAATAAATAAATAAAAAAAAAGAAAAACAAAAACAAATAATAGAAAAAATTAGCTGGGCATTGTAGCATGTAACTGTAGTCCCAGCTACTCGGGAGGCTGAGGCAGGAGGATGGCTTGAGCCCAGGAGTTGGAGGCTGCAGTGAGCTACGATGGTGCCACTGCACTCCAGTCTGGGCGACAGGCAGAGTGGGACTCTGTCTCTAAAAAATAAACATTACTGTGTTGTAAAGTCACCTAAAATAGTTTCTTTCTGTATTGTTATGCCACCAATCTGAAGTGTTTGAGTTTTAGAGATTTTCTTTTTTGAGTGCAGAAAGATTTTTGCTTTTCAAAATAGCAACGAAACAATAAAAGCAAAACCTCACAATAAGATTGTGCAATATAGGCCGGGCGCGGTGGCTCACGCCTGTAATCCTAGCACTCTGGGAGGCCGAGGCAGGTGACTGAGCCTGTGCATGCTTGAAATCTTCAGGAGAAGACAGATGAGGAATGAGAAACCAGTAAAGAAGTAAGTTAATTTGCAAAGGGCCTTGGATTTTGACTTTTGTTGTAGGAGAAACAGGGAGCCCTGGAGGGTTCTGAGCAGAGGAGGGATAAGATTTGGTATGTAGCCAGGCGCAGTGGCTCACACCTGTAATCCTAGCACTCTGGGAGGCTGAGGTGGGAGAATCGCTCAAGCTCAGGAGTTCGAGACCAGCCTGAGCAAGAGCGAGACCCCGTCTCTACTATAAATAGAAAGAAAGTAATTGGCCACCTAATATATATAGAAAAAATTAGCCGGGCATGGTGGTGCATGCCTGTAGTCCCAGCTACTCTGGAGGCTGAGGCAGGAGGATCCCTTGAGCCCAGGAGTTTGAGGTTGCTGTGAGCTAGGCTGATGCCACGGCACTCACTCTAGCCTGGGCAACAAAGTGAGATTCTGTATCAAAAAAAGAAAGAAGGGGGGAGGGGGGCGGGTATATACATACATAATGAGTGAGATGTGCACCATCTGGGGGATGGTCATGATGGAGACTCAGACTTTTGGGGGGAGGGGGGGAAATGGGCATTTATTGAAACCTTAAAATCTGCACCCCTATAATATGCCGAAATAAAAAAAAAAAGAAAGAAAAGAAAAAACAAAGATTGTGCAATATAACTGTGTAACTAGAAGCACTGTGCAATTAAAAATAGCTCCAATAGCAGGATAAATATAACAATAATAATTATTATTATTAATATGCTATTATTGCAAAGTTCACTTCACTATTACACCAACTCCTCATTTAAAAATATCGCTGTAACTAAATACAGTACTATCACGCATGAAACTTAGAGTTACTGGTCATTCAAACAAGGTAGTATCACACTATTTTTTTATTGTGGTAAAATACATATAACATACAATTTACCGTTTTAAACTTCTTTTTTTTTTTTTTGAGACAGAGTCTTACTCTGGTCTCAAACTCCTGACCCTGAGCGATCCTCCTGCCTCATCCTCCAAGAGTGCCAGGATTACATACAGGGGTGAGCCACCTCACCCAGCTCATTTCAGCCACTGTTAATGGTATCGTACCATTCTAGGACATTAAGTACATTCAAGTCGTTGCACAACCATCAGCACCATCCATCTCCAGAACTTCTTCATCTTCTCCAACCGAAACTCTGTACCCGTTAAACACTAACTTCCCATTTCCCCTTCCTCAAAGCCCCTGGCGCTCACCATCCTACTTCCTGTCTCTATGAATGTCAGTACCCTAAGGACCCCATATAAGAGAAATCATACAATATTTGTCCTTGTGACTGGCTCATTTCACGTCCCTATAAGTGGATAAATGCATATTTAATTTTGCCAGATATTACCAATTTCCCTTCCCCAGGGATTATACCACTTTGCATCCCCACTAGTAAAGTACGTGAGTGTGTAAAATACTCCCAACCCTTTTCGCCTGACCTGGGGGACTCCTGTGCATTCTTCAAAACCCATCTCCAATATTCCCTTTTCCGGGAAACCTTTCCTTCCCTCTGGCTTCCTCCTTTTGGCACCCCCAGTTCCAAGCTCCTTCCTCTGGTTCAGCCCTGACTCCAAGAGAGGCTGCGGGCATCTGAGTCCAAACGGATACTCTCTAGATTGGGAACTCTTCGAGGGCCAGCCCCATGGCTGAGTCTTCTTGGGGCACTTAGCACAGGACTGGCATGGAAAGATGAAAACTAAGGAAGGTTGTCTGCCTGAACAAGTGACAGTCCCTTAGCTCTGGGCCTCCCTGGCTGGGCTTTCCCAGGTCAGGGAAATAGTAGTGGGTCAAGCTGTCCAATCTCTGCCGTCCAGCTGAGCCACCTGTGCTCAAGGGTGGTGGCTTCACTGTGTGTGTCTGTCACCTGTGTGGCTCGTGGCCACAGGAGTAAATCTGCTTGAGTTTAGGAAGACTCAAGGACCAATGCAGGCTTCCTCGCTCCCCTCACTGTGCCTTTTTTTTTTGAGACAGAGTCTCACTCTGTTGCCTCGGCTAGAGTGCCGTGGCGTCAGCCTCGCTCACAGCAACCTCACACTCCTGGGCTCAAGCGATCCTCCTGCCTCAGCCTCCCGAGTAGCTGGGACTACAGGCATGCCCCACCATGCCCGGCTAATTTTTTTCTATATACTTTTAGTTGGCCAATTACTTTATTTCTATTTATAGTAGAGACAGGGGTCTCGCTCTTGCTCACGCTGGTTTCGAACTCCTGGCCTCGGGCAATCCTCCCGCCTCGGCCTCCCAGAGTGCTGGGATTACAGGCGTGAGCCACCGCGCCCGGCCCTTTACTGTGCCTTGATTTCTCCATCTCTGAAAAACAAGCATCACATGTACTCACCATCAAATTGGTAGTAACTGATCAACACCTAAGTGCACATACTGGAATAACATTCACCGGGTGTCGGGCAGGTGGGAGGGGGAGGAGGGGATGGGTATAGTCACACCTAACATGTGCCGTGTGCACCATCCGGGGGACGGACACGCTTGAAGCTCTGACTCGGGTGGGGCAAGGGCGATATATGTAACCTAAACATTTGTACCCTTGTAATAGGCTGAAATAAAAAAAAATTAAAATAAATCACAACAACAAAAAAATAATAAAATGGGAGAAATCATGTTGTTTTTTTCTTAATCCTCTGGCCATGGCAAAGGAATTGGGAAGTGAGAGTGTATCGACCAACTTCCTATCACTTGTTTGTGTGCCTGTTTACTTATGGAGGTGAAACTCCTATAACGCCGGATTAATCATTTTTAAAGTGTACAGCTACGTGGCATTTAGTATCTTCACGGTATTGTGAAATCGTCACCTTTATCTGGTCCCCAAACATTCGCCTTGCCCCAGACGGGAACCCCGTACCCATTGAGCAATCATTTCCCGCCCCCCTCCCCAGCCCCTCCTTCCAGCAGCCCCTGACATTCAATCACCAATCTGCTTTCCGTCTCCACGGACGGACCAATCTATTCTGGTCATTTCAGATCAATGGGACCACGCGCCATGTGACCTCTTGTGTCTGGCTCCGTTCACTCTGCGTCCGGTCGCGGCGTGTGCCAGGGCTTCGGTTCTCTTCCTGGCTGAGTAATATCCCGTAGCATAAGTGGGACGTGTTTTGTTTATCCACTAATCGCCGGATGGCCGGATGGCCGTTTGGGTCGTCCCCACCTGTGGCCGTGACGAAGGGCACGTACTGCGATGACCAACGTCTATGTGCGTGTGCTTTGCTTGAGCGTTCCTTTTCAGTAATTCGGGGTACGTTCCGGGCCATGCGACAACTCTGTGTTTAACTTTTTTGAGGAACTGCCAAACCCCCGCCGTGTATTTTTACACACTTCGTAGCTCTGAGGCCACCCAGGGCCCTCGGGGAGGGAATTCGAAGTGGAGACTGGTTAACACTCCAGCACTATTATTCAGCCAATAAAGATGTTATTGTATCTGTACTCAGCCAGGAAGAGAACCGAAGCCCTGGCACACGCCGCGACCGGACGCAGAGTGAACGGAGCCAGACACAAGAGGTCGCATGGCGCGTGGTCCCATTGATCTGAAATGACCAGAATAGATTGGTCCGTCCGTGGAGACGGAAAGCAGATTGGTGATTGAATGTCAGGGGCTGCAGGAAGGAGGGGCTGGGGAGGGGGGCGGGAAATGATTGCTCAATGGGTACGGGGGTTCCTGTCTGGGGCGAGGCAAATGTTTGGGGACCAGATAAAGGTGACGATTGCACCATACCGTGAAGGGACTAAACGCCACGGAGCTGTACACTTTAAAGATGATTAATCCGGCGTTATAGGAGTTTCACCTCCATAAGTAAACAGGCACACAAACAAGTGGTAGGAAGTTGGTCGATATACTCTCATTTCCCAATTCCCTTTGCAGACAGGGAAACTGAGGCTGGGAGAGGTGGCCGCAGGCCAGTCGGAGGTTAACAACCATTAGAATAGCTCCCATCTGCTAAGTGGCCAGTTGGGTGCCACCCACCCGGTAAGGAGGGGCTAGGACTGCCCAGCAAACAGCCGCACAGTCCCTGGAATCTGACCTGTGTTTAACTCCCGACTTGGGCGGGTTACGCTCTCCCCGCCAGCTTCTCCCCCTGTGAACGGCCCCGGTTCGAGCCCCCGCCTCAGGGCCTTGCTGCGGGGACCTGATTTGATCACCTCGGGCCAGCCCGAGGCTCAGAGGGGTGGAGTTAACTTGTGAAAAGCCACACAGGAATTGGGGAGACCTCGGACCCAGCCTGCAAGCTTTATTCGAGAAGTTTCCTGAAGCTTCCTGACCATTCCCGAAGCCAGTGAAGGGGAGATTCCGAAGACAGGTTCTCTCGGGGAGGTGGGGGGCCGCAGAGCTGACCTTTGACACTGCAAAACCTTGCCAAGTCAGCCTCAGGTGGTGGCCTGTGGTCACATCCTGGCGGACAGCTACTGGTTCCCTGGTGGAGGTGGCTGAGCTGCCTTTGCCCTAGCCCAACCCACTCACTCCTTCTCCCCATAGGCAGGGCGATTTGCACGGCCTCAAACGGGGGGCATGCCAGGCATTTCCCTGCCTCCAGCCATTGGCTGCTGCTGGTTTTTGTTCTGGGGTACCCGTCCCCTTTCCCTCTCATTTCTGCCTGGCACACAGTGGAACCCCATAAGCATCTTCACCGTCCAGCCGCTACCAACCCTTCTGACATCTCCTGCCGTGTCCCCCCAGCCTCCTGGCCCCCGGCTCCTGGGGGGTACCACCCTCATTCCATCTTAAGAGGGAAAGGGGGTGATTTTAGAGTTGACAAAACAGCAGCACAGAGGCCGGGCGTGGTGGCTCATGCCTGTCATCCCAGCACTCTGGGAGGCCGAGGCCAGCGGATTGCTCGAGGTCAGGAGTTCGAAACCAGCCTGAGCAAGAGCGAGACCCGGTCTCTACTATAAATAGAAAGAAATTAATTGGCCAACTAACATATACATAGAAAAAATGAGCCGGGCATGGTGGCGCATGCCTGTAGTCCCAGCTACTCGGGAGGGAGGCTGAGGCAGGAGGATCGCTAGAGGCCAGGAGTCGGAGGCTGCTGTGAGTGAGGCTGACACCACGGCACTCACTCTAGCCTGGGCAGCAGAGTGAGACTCTTGTCTCAAAAAAACAAAAAAAAAAAAACCCAAAAAACAAAAGCAGCACATAAAGATTAGGAGGCGTGCCCAAGGTCACAGAGCTGGCAAGTGGCAGAGCCAGACCTAGACACCTGCCGGCTTCTCCTAAAGGGGCATTCTTATTGGCTGAGGGTCAGGGAGGGTTGTTTCTGATAGGCTCGGGAGGGGAGGCAGGTCCCCTGATTGGCTAAGAGACTGGAACGTGGCAGAAGTCGGTTAGGTGAGCAGATCTGGGGAAGGAGTACATGAACATATGATTGGCTGAGAGTTAGGAGCATACTTTGAATTGGCTAACTTGGAGTCTGATTGGCTGAGGGGCAGGGGGGTGGAGTTTGAGTGGGCGGAAGGTGGAGTCTAATAGGATGAGAAACAGGAGCTTGCACTTTGATTGGCTGAGGGATAAGAGAGCCTTTCATTGGCTGAGGAGTGAGAGGGAGGAATCTGACTGGCGTGACCCGATTCATTCGTTGGGTGTCAGCAGCGTCATCTTCCCTCTCTTTCGCTAATCCTGTGTCCCTGGGCCCTCCTGGCAGGAGCAGGTGGTGGTTGATCCCCGTGGACTATGGGGACATAGAGGCAGGTGTGTGTGGAGGAGGGGAGGGGGCTGGGTCACTCCAGGCAAAGGCCAGAGGGGACACCTCCCCAGCCATGCCTCCCATCAGACCTCCTCCAGAGTGACCCCATTCCGTCACCAGGATTTCCGGCCCAGAAGGGAGAGGTGTCGCTCTTCTCCACCCCGAACCCCCCCCCCGGGGGGCAGAGGGAAAGGTCCTCTGTTCCCACCTTGGTCCTCCCTGCCTCCTCTCCCCCTCCCCCTCCCCAGCCACCTGACCCCCTGACCCCCACTGTCTCCCTTTCTAGGGGACCTCCGGGGTTTCTGAGGACAAGGACCCGTGACTCCTTCCACCTGCCCCAAGACATCTTCCTGCACCCACCTGGGGCTTTGTTGCGATTAGGCGCTGGTGCAATAAAGACCTGAATTTCCACCTGGACTCCCTGTGCCTTCTGCCTCCCTCCGCGCCTCTCTCCCTGCGGTGCCTGCCTCGACCTCCACCCACCCTCCTCCCCGCCCCCCTCCTGTTCGCTCCACGGAAAACTCCAGCCCGACTGACTGTCGTCCAGGTCCAGACTCGGGAGTCGCGTCCGGTCTGTCACCAGATCCTACCAGCTCCGCGTTTATAACAAACGCCCGGTTAATTCCACCACCTTCTGCAGCCCGCAGTCCCTCCAGCGCGGGGTGCTGGGGAGGCCCTTGCTCCCCCTCCAGTCCACCCGTGGTATTGCACAGCCAGAGGACGCCGGTGGAAACACCCCAGTCAGGCCACTTGCTCCTTCGCCTAGAACCCTCTGTGGCTCCCACCTTCCTCAGAGTGAACACCTAGGTCGGCCGGGCGCCGGGCGCGGTGGCTCACGCCTGTCACCCTAGCACTCTGGGAGGCCGAGGCGGGAGGATCGCTCAAGGTCAGGAGTTTGAGACCAGCCTGAGAGCAAGAGCGAGACCCCCGTCTCTACTACTATAAATAGAAAGAAATTAATTGGCCAACCAAACATATGTATATATAATTATATTATAAATATAAATTATATTATAAATTATAATTATATAATTTTTTTTTTTGAGACAGAGTCTCACTCTGTTGCCCAGGCTAGAGTGAGTGCCGTGGCGTCAGCCTCGCTCACAGCAACCTCAAACTCCTGGGCTCAAGCGATCCTCCTGCCTCAGCCTCCCGAGTAGCTGGGACTACAGGCATGCACCACCATGCCCGGCTAATTTTTTCCGTATATATCAGTTGGCCAATTAATTTCTTTCTATTTATAGTAGAGACGGGGTCTCGCTCTTGTTCAGGCTGGTTTCCAACTCCTGACCTCAAGTGATCCGCCCGCCTTGGCCTCCCAGAGTGCTGGGATTACAGGCGTGAGCCACCGTGCCTGGCCAATTATATAATTTATATATATAAATTAGCCGGGCATGGTGGCGCACGCCTGTAATCCCAGCTACTCAGGAGGCTGAGGGAGGAGGATCTCTTGAGCCCAGGAGTCTGAGGTTGCTGTGAGCGAGGCTGACGCCACGGCACTCACTCTAGCCCGGGCAACAAAAAGTGAGACTCTGTCTCAAAAAAAAAAAACAAAGACAAAAAACCTACGTCCTCCCAGGGGTCCCTCAGGTCCTACGTAATCTGTCTTGTCACCTCCCTGTTCCCGTCTTCTCCCATCCCCGCCCTCAACCACTCTGCTGGGCCTCACTGGTCTCTTGGCTGTTCAAGGCACAGCCCAGACTCAGGGCCTTCGCACAAGCTAAGTCCTCTGCCTGGGACGCCTCTCGTGCCGCCCCCGAGGTCTCTGCTCAAGTATCATCTTCTCAGGGACACCTCCCCCCCTCCCTACCTCGCTCGGCTCCCCACAGCACGCACCGCAGAGAATATGCCCGCTTTAGACTCCGTGTTTCTGTTTGTTCACTGTAGGACAATGCCTGGTACTGTGTGGGGACTTGTTTGTTTTTGTTTTGTTTTGTTTTTGAGACAGTCTCACTCTGTTGCCCTGGGCTAGAGTGCCTGTGGCCTCAGCCTCACTCACAGCAACCTCCAATTCCTGAGCTCCAGCTATCCTCCTGCCTCAGCCTCCCGAGTAGCTGGGACGACAGGCATGCACCACCGTGCCCGGCTAAGTTTTTCTTTTTTCTTTTCTTTTTTTTTTTTTTGAGACAGAGTCTCGCTCTGTTGCCCAGGCTAGACTAAGTGCCGTGGCGTCAGCCTCGCTCACAGCAACCTCAGACTCCTGGGCTCAGGCGATCCTCCTGTCTCAGCCTCCGAGTAGCTGGGACTACAGGCATGCGCCACCACTCCTGGCTAATTTTTTGTATATATATTTTTAGTTGTCCAATTAATT
Source organism: Microcebus murinus (assembly GCF_040939455.1). Taxonomy (NCBI): domain Eukaryota; kingdom Metazoa; phylum Chordata; class Mammalia; order Primates; family Cheirogaleidae; genus Microcebus; species Microcebus murinus. Next base: position 1,957,453 of record NC_134107.1, on the reverse strand, counting down.
TCTCTCTATTTTTAGTAGAGACGGGGTCTCGCTCTTGCTCAGGCTGGTCTCAAACTCCTGACCTGGAGCGATCCTCCCGCCTCGGCCTCCCAGAGTGCTGGGATGACGGGCGTGAGCTGCCACGCCCGGCCAGGACTTGGTGTTTGTCGAATGAATGCGTGTGGTGTGCCCGCTGAGGTTGGGGAAAAGGCAGGGAGCGAGGAAGACTCTGTCCCTCAGCCTGGAACTCACGGCCAGATCTAGAGAGACAGTCACTAAATCATTCCACGAGGGCTGTGGCTGCAGGGTAGGGCTGGAACTGCGCCCAGCGGTTGGGGAAGCCCTCAGGGAAAATGACCTTGGCAAGTAAGAGTTAGCTGGGTGGGTGACAGGAAGAGAATTCCAAGCAGAGGCAACAGCATATGCAAAGGATTTCAAGCGGGAGAGAGGTTCTGGATGGGTTTGGTAAACATGGTCCCATGGCTGGCACGAGTTGGAAGGGGCCGTTTGCCCCTCACCTTTGAACTGCTCCCCTTTTTTTGCTGGAAATCTCAGGTGTGTCCCGCCCTGTCTCCACCTTTCTGATCCCCTCCCCCACTCTGCCTCCCAGGAGGCTAACTTACCTGGACCACTCAACGGACTCCTTTGCCTTGTGGCTCCCAGAGGCATCCAACCAATAGGGAGCCACAGCAGGCCCCGGAGAGAGGGAGGAAAGTGAGGCCAAGGTATTTCTACCCCGTCTCTTTCCCATGCGGGCTGGCTGTGTGTGCCGTGCGAGGTTCGCGGCTCCTGCCGGCCTGCCCCCGGCACCCAGCCCCGGGGTGTCCAGGTTCCAGGAACTGCTTTCGCCCCTTGGCCCCGGGTCCTAGAGGTGGTGATGACTCGCGCTTGGCTGTTACTAACCCTCAGGGTGCTGCACTATCCCTTGCAAAATATCACTTTTACTAAAGTCTCTTCAGGCCTGTAATCCTAGCTCTCTGGGAGGCCGAGGCGGGCAGATCACTCGAGGTCAGGAGTTCGAAACCAGCCTGAGCAAGAGCGAGACCTCGTTTCTACTATAAATAGCAAGAAATTAATGGGCCAACTAATATATATAGAAAAAAATTAGCCGGGCATGGTGGCGCATGCCTGTAGTCCCAGCTACTCGGGAGGCTGAGGCAGGAGGATCGCTTGAGCCCAGGAGTTTGAGGTTGCTGTGATCGAGGCTGACGCCAGGGCACTCACTCTAGCCTGGGAAACAAAGTGAGACTCTGTCTCAAAAAAAAAATAAATAAATAAATAAAAAATAAAATAAAAAAATAAAGTCTCTTCAAATATTTTGGAATATTCCATCTGTTTCCTGCTAGAATCATCTTTCAAGAAAATAGAGTGCACGACTCAGTGGCATTTATTGCATCCACAGTGCTGTGCAGCCATCACCTTTATCTATTTCCAATACATTTTTTTTTTTTTTTTTGAGACAGAGTCTCGCTCTGTTGCCCAGGCTAGAGTGAGTGCCGTGGCGTCAGCCTCGCTCACAGCAACCTCCAACTCCTGGGCTCAAGCGATCCTCCTGCCTCAGCCTCCCGAGTAGCTGGGACTACAGGCATGCGCCACCACGCCCGGCTCATTTTTTTCTATATATATTAGTTGGCCAATTAATTTCTTTCTATTTATAGTAGAGACGGGGTCTCGCTCTTGCTCAGGCTGGTTTCGAACTCCTGACCTCGAGCAATCCACCCGCCTCGGCCTCCCAGAGTGCTGGGATTACAGGCGTGAGCCACCGCGCCCGGCTCCAATACATTTTTGTCGCCCCAAAAAGATATCCTATAACCGTTGCCCCCGGGGTATCGGTTTCTGTCCCGTTTCCCCTCTCCCAGCCCCTGGCAACCGTCACTTCACTTTCTGAGTCTAAGGCGTTGCCTGTCCCGAGTGTCTCACATAAATGGACTCGGGCAACGTGTGTCGCTTTGCGTCCAGCCTCTCTCACGGGGAGCGGGGCTCGTGAGGCTGCTCCGCAGTTTGGGGCGACAGGCGTGATCTTTGCTCTTTCTGAATGTTTATATTTTCCAAAGCGTCTCTGATGAGCTCCTTTTGTCAACGTCATTGGCAAAACTAAGCCCGCATCCCTAAAATAATAGGCTCTAACAATGTGTCAAGTTTAAGTTAAAACGATTGACTAATAAAAAGACAGCTCTAGGCCGGGCGCAGTGGCTCTCACCTGTCATCCCAGCACTCTGGGAGGCCGAGGCGGGAGGATCGCTCAAGGTCAGGAGTTCGAAACCAGCCTGAGCAAGAGCGAGATGCCGTCTCTACTAAAAATAGAAAGAAATTAATTGGCCAACTAAAAATATACAGAAAAAATTAGCCGGGCATGGTGGCGCATGCCTGTAGTCCCAGCTACTCGGGAGGCTGAGGCAGGAGGATCGCTTGAGCCCAGGAATTTGAGGTTGCTGTGAGCTAGGCTGACGCCACGGCACTCTAGCCCGGTTAACAGAGTGAGACTCTGTGCAAAAAAAAAAAAATGACAGCTCTAATGAGCTTTAAAACAAGAGGAAACTCCCCTCCTCAAGCACCACCTGTGGCTCCCCATTGCCCACCAGATCCACCCCCAGCCACTCAAGACTTCAAGACCCTTCACAGTCGACCCCTCCCCCCCTTCCAGCCTCCTCACCTGTCACACCCCAGGGCCAGGGAAAGTCACCTGCCAAGCCACACCCTCCAGTTTCTCTGTGCCTGAGCCCCACCCCCTCTCCTGCACCTGTTGAAACCCAACCTGAAGTCCCAGCTCGAATGTCACATCCTCCACGTCCTCGTCTTCCCTGGCCTCCCTTCTGCCGACTCCCAGCAGCAGAGCGTCTTGCCTCCTCCGCCTGGAAACGTGTCCCCCTCTTCCCCCCCAGGCCTCGCGGCAGCCAGGGAGAAAACATTATTAAAATAAAGTGGCATAAAGAAATCTTCCAAGTTCACCGCCGGACACACGGGGTCCCTCACCCGGGAGGGCACATCCAGAGGCAGGGCCGATTCTGTCTGGGCACACCTGGGGCACATGGGCTGGCCGAGGGCACCATCCTGGCCAGAGGGTCACCGCGGTGACTGGCAGTGGGTGGGGAGGGGCGGGGTGGGGTGGGGGGCAGAACCAGGCTGGCCTTGCGTGTTGAGGCCGGAGGGCTTCCTGGAGGGAGAGGCACAGTCCCAGGCGCGTGGGTCAGGCCTAGGATTCGGGGAGAGTGGAAGGGCCGCTGCCCCGTGGCAGGTGGAGTCTGAGATTTCTGGGGGCCCCAGAGGATGCTTGGAGGAACCCCCAGGGTGATGGTTTAGCTTGTGTCCAAGCTTGTGAGCAAGCTCCGAGGTGGGGCCACGGGGGTGCCGATGTGCTTCCGGAGGAGGGACTGGACGCTCACGAGCCCGGACCGGGGCAGGGGCGGGAAGCCTAATGGTCAGGGGCTTCCAGGTGTCCGGGTCTGACTGCAGCTCTCCGCCTGTCGCTTTCTCCCCCTCGGCCTCCACCTCTGTCCCCTCCCGTCTCTCCACCCTTCCTCGCCTCCTCTCTTCCCCCGTCTCTGGGGGCCGCGCTCGCGTCCCCGCCCAGAGGCGGGCGGGCCGGGGCGGGGTGGCCGGGGCGTGGCCGGGCGGGGTTAAAGGCTGGGCCGCGGGTCTGCGCCCGCAGAGCCGGCTTGTGGCGCCCGCGGACCATACCGGGCTGCGCGCGGGAGGCGGAGGCCGCGGTGAGTGCGCGCGGGGCGGGCGGGCGGCGGAAACCCGAGCGCGCCCCGTAACCCGAGGCGCCCCGGGCTCGGGGCCGGCGGGGCGGGCGCGAGGGCGCCGCGGAGGGCGGTGTGCAGCGGGCCCCGGGGACCCCTGGGACCCCAAACGGGGCTGCACGTCCGGGACACTTGGGGGGTGGGCGTGCGGGGAGGATGTGGGGGTGTCCCCGACGGTCGCTGCACTTTTGCGCATTTTTCCCACCCTGTGTGCGCCTCGGAGTCCTGGATGCATGCTCCTGTCGGGGTGTATGTGACGGGGTCCCCAGGGGGGGCCAGACCCTGCCCTGTGACACCTCCTTGAAGGTGACTGGGGTCCCTGGGATTTCTCCGCCGCGCGGTGCCTGCAAGGGGGGACGCGCGCTCGACCCAGGGGGGTGGTGCTCTCGGTCCAGCTGCCACCGGGTCCCTCCGCCCGGTCCGAGTCACACGCAGAGCTGGCCGCAAGGGTTCTGCGGGGTCCTGCAGTCGGTCCCGGGCGACGTGTGTCCTACAGATGCTGGAGGACGATGCTTTCTGGGGTCCCCCTGGGTCTCGGGCCGGGGGATGGCTGGCCAGTCCGGGACGTGCAAGGTGGCTGAGGCTCGCCGCTTGGGGAGTCTCAGGCTGGAGGCTGGGAGGAAGGGTCCAAGAGTAAAGGCTGAGCCTGGCCCCCATGAGGGCCGGCCGGAGGTCCCCATGCTCAGCGTCCCTCACCTGGTTCGCCTGCCCATTCTCCTCTCACACGCGTGTGCGGTCACCGTGCGTGTGGCTCCTCACAGCGGAGGGAAAGGGGCTGGCCAGGCTGGCTGGGCGCCTGGAAGTCCTCCTTCCCTGCTCCTCCCCGCCCCCGTTTCTGGGTCCTGGAGCTGAGCCCAGCCAGAGCCCAAGGCGGCCGCGCCAAACTCCGCCCCAAGCGCCTCGGAGCTGCCACCCGGCCTGAAGACGGGGAACCAGCCCGCCCGCAATGCCTCCCAACCGCCCTCATTTCACAGGGGGGGAAACTGAGGCCCAGAGAGGGGAAGCAGGTGCCCATGGACCCCCTGTGGGGGAGCTGGGATTGGAGCAAACAAGCCCCATCTGACCCCGAGATCCTGGGCCACCTTTCCAATGGCCCCAGCGTCACCCCAGCTTGGGTTTCTGAGCAGTAATGTTAGCTCCCGGCTGGCGTCTGCAGGGGGGCTTGGATGACGGTGACTTGGGTGACACTCAGAGGATGGGACTCCATCTCTCTCCTCCTTGGCAAACCTTGGACCCGGTTCTCCAAACCTTCCACTGCCAGGGAGCAGTCATGACTGTGACCTTATTGCTGACAGCCACGAGAGGTGGAGCCGTGCGTGTGACCGAGTGCCGACTGAGCGCTTTCAAACGGCTGCGTTCTCCTCGCAACCCCGTGGGGTGGGGGAGCAGGATTTCTGTCCTATGGATGAAGAGACCGAGGCTCAGAGAGGTGCAGACACTCGCCCAAGGTCACACAGCAAAGAGGCAGAGCTCAACAGACTCCTTTCTGAGGGTTTCACGTCCAGGCATGGCTACGCCGGATGGGAAGGCAGACACAGTTACAGCCCTGGAATGATCTAGATGACTAGAGGTTTTAACCCCGTCGGGACAGGGGGAAGTCGCAGGTGAAAGGTTAAAATAGGATCCGAGCCCATCTGCCAGCGTGGCCTTGCCCTCTGTCGTCATTCCTGACCCCGAAGCTCTTTTTCAGAACCTCACAAATTTGGGGTGCTCAGGGTGGATACGCCAGACCTAGAACCCCCATCCCCCTGCAGACCTCCCGGGGGGATCTGGCACTTTGGGGGAGTGTGACTCTCTGGGGTGAGCCAGCCCTTTGGTGTTGAGCAAGGCAAGGGGACCGCGTGAGTCAGAACAGGAGGCAGGACGTCCTGACTGCAGGCGCAGAGAGGGAGGGGGCGGCATTACTAGGCTGTGGGGTGTCGGGGCCAGCAGCGGGGGGCTGCCCGGCTGGCTGGCCCCGACCCTGCCTGCCGCTCAAGAAGAGGCATGCACCTGGTGCCGACCTGGGCCCGGGTCCATGTCCCGGGCTCCCTCCCGGGAGCCCACACACCTTGTATGACAAGTCTCCCGGTGGCCGGGCCAACCTGACAAACCAGCGCTCCCTGGGCGTGGGCCGGGCGGCGAGAGCTGTCACTGGCGCTTCCCGGCCAGATAGCGTCGCGGCCCCAGCAGGGCGGGCCGCTCTGCCAGGTGCCCCGCCCTGCGTCTGGCACGAGATCCAGGACTGGCTCAGAGAGGGAGTGGGCACGCCGGGCGGCCACGGCATGCTGACTGGCTCTCGCTGCTACGAAACAGCAACGCAGGAGTAGTCATGCTGGCTAAGTTTTTTTTCTTTTTGAGACAATGTCTCTCTCTGTCGCCCGTGGTGTCATCACACCTCACAGCAACCTCAAACTCCTGGGCTCAAGCGATCCTCCTGCCTCAGCCTCCCGAGTAGCTGGGACTACAGGCATGCGCCACCACGCCCGGCTCATTTTTTCTGTATATATTTTTAGTTGGTCAATTAATTTCTTTCTATTTTTAGTAGAGACGGGGTCTCGCTCTTGCTCAGGCTGGTCTCGAACTCCTGACCTCGAGCGATCCTCCCGCCTCGGCCTCCCAGAGTGCTGGGATGACAGGCGTGAGCCGCCACACCCGGCCCATCTTGGCTGCAGCTCTTTTAGTCTCCTTCCGGAGGCAGCCAACGTGATCAATTTCTCACGAGTTTTCAAAGTGCTTTCTCTCTCTCTCTTTCTTTTTTTGATATTTTTTAAAAAATTTAGGCAAATTCACCTAATATAAAATTAACCATCTTAATGCATGCAATTCAGCGGCATTTAGTGCGTTCGTAATCTGTGGGACCACCCCCTCTGTCTAGCTCCAGAACATTTTCGTGCCCCACAAACAAAACCCCGTCCCCCTTGGCAGTCACTTCTCGCCCCCCGTCCCCCCCGTAGGCCCTGGCAACCATGCGTCTCCTTTCTCTGCCTTTGGGTTTGCCTGTTCTAGACATTGCATGTACATGGGGTCACACTGCACGTGACCTTTTGTGTTTGGCTTCTGCCTCCTCTCACTTAGCGGGTGTTTTCAGGGTTCATCGGCATTGTCGTAGAGAGCAGCGCTTGGCTCTTTTTTGTGGTGGCCGAGTGACATCCCATTGTTTGGATGTGCCGCTGTGTTTTGTTTATCTGTTTATTCGCCGATGGGCACTTGGCTTGCTTCTCCCTTTTTTTTTTTTTTTTGAAACAGAGTCTCGCTTTGTTGCCCAGGCTAGAGTGAGTGCCGTGGCATCAGCCTCGCTCACAGCAACCTCAGACTCCTGGGCTCAAGCGATCCTCCTGCCTCAGCCTCCCAAGTAGCTGGGACTACAGGCGTGCGCCACCATGCCCGGCTCATTCTTTCTATATATATGTTAGTTGGCCAATTAATTTCTTTCTATTTATAGTAGAGACAGGGTCTCGCTCTTGCTCAGGCTGGTCTCGAACTCCTGGCCTCGAGCGATCCGCCCGCCTCGGCCTCCCAGAGTGCTGGGATGACAGGCGTGAGCCACCGCACCTGGCCTTCAGAGATCATCTTTTTACAGTCACCCCTGCCAGGTGCAGATGGGGAAACTGAGGCCCAGACCCCATCCGCAGGCAGTGAAGGAGTCAGAGATAGATCCCAGATGTCCGTGGCGTGCGTGTGCATGTATGTGTGTGCGTGTACATGCGTGCCTTTAATAAGAAATCCCCCTTCGTGGAAGTTCCTCACTAACCTCAGACGCCCCTCCTCGACCGCTTGTCTAAAAGAATTACCCTGGCCGGGCGCGGTGGCTCACGCCTGTCATCCCAGCACTCTGGGAGGCTGAGGTGGGAGGATTGCTCAAGGTCAGGAGTTCGAAATCAGCCTGAGCAAGAGTGAGACCCCATTTCTACTATAAATAGAAAGAAATTAGCTGGATAACTAAAAATATACAGAAAAAATTAGCCGGGCGTGGTGGCGCGTGCCTGTAGTCCCAGCTACTCGGGAGGCTGAGGCAGGAGGATCGCCTGAGCCCAGGAGTCTGAGGTTGTTGTGAGGGAGGCTGACGCCACAGCACTCACTCTAGCCCGGGCAACAGAGTGAGACCCTGTCTCAAAAAAAAAAAAAAAAGTCACCCTCCACTCTCTGCCCCTGTGCGTGCTCGAGCTTCCCGCGGCTGCTGCTGCAGATGCCCGCAGACTCGGTGGCTTGAGAACGACACGAATTTATTCCCCCCCAGTTTCGGAGGCCGGAAGTCTGAATTCCAAGTGCGGGCAGGGCCGCGGCCTCTCTGCGGGCTCGGGGCGGGGGGAGGACCCGTTTCGTGGCCGCGTCACTCTGATCGCTGGCCCTCTCCTCTCTTGCACGTCCCACCTCCCTCTGCTTCTTCTGGCAAGGACACCTGCGATGACGTTTAAGTCCCAGGATAACCCAGGATCTCCTCCCCGTCTCCAGATCCCCGGCGTAGTTGCACCCGGAAAGACGTCGGCAGGGAAAGTCACACTTGGGGGTCCCAGGGACACTGGGAAGCAGAAGCACGATCTTCTTCTCCAGCCGAAACTCCGTCCGCAGGAAACACTAACTCACCCCCCAGCCCCCGTCCCGTCCCCTGTCCCCAGCCCCCGGCAGTCCCCGGCACCCCCTTCTGCTTTCTGTCACGGGGACTGGGCTACTCCGGGGACCTCATCTCAGCGGCATGGGACGGTGTTTGTCCTTCTGTGATTGGCTCATTTCACTTGGCCTGAGACATCCTCAAGGTCCACGCCTGTTGTGACAGTGTGTCGGGGTTGTGTTGCCGTTCGAGGCTGAATAACGCCCCGCCGTGTGCAAGCCGCGTTTGACTATCTAGCAAGCCCGCGGGGCGCCCGGGCCGCCTCCACTTTTTGGCTGCTGTAAACGCGGGTGAACAGATGTCACCTCTTTTGGGGGGTACACCCGGAAGTGGAATTGCTGGATCCTGGTAATTCTACGTTTAACTTTTATTTATTTATTTATTTATTTATTTTGAGACAGAGTCTCACTCCGTTGCCCAGGCTAGAGTGAGTGCCATGGCGTCAGCCTCGCTCACAGCAACCTCAAACTCCTGGGCTCAAGCGATCCTCCTGCCTCAGCCTCCCGAGTAGCTGGGACTACAGGCATGCGCCACCACGCCCGGCTCATTTTTTCTCTATATATTTTTAGTTGGCCAATTAATTTCTTTCTATTTTTAGCAGAGACGGGGTCTCGCTCTTGCTCAGGCTGGTCTCGAACGCCTGAGCTCAAGCGATCCTCCAACCTCGGCCTCCCAGAGTGCTAGGACGACAGGCGTGAGCGGCTGGGTCCAACCTGCTTTTGGCTTTTGAGGGTAGCCACCCAAAGGAGTGGTGGCCGTGCCGTCTGTATTTTAAGTCATGCCTAACCCGAGTCTCTACATTCGGCCACCACCCACCTCGGGCTGTTTTCCCGGGATGTGGGAACCAGTAGAAGTTTCACTTCTTCCGCATGGATGATGGGGTTTGCCTGGTAGAAGGGCCCAAGTCCTTATCGGGGCGCCTTGCTGGCGGGGAAGGAAGAGAGCCGGGCCCAACTCGGGAGTCTTCTTGGGGTTATCTGAGATTCTGGGTCCCTCCCTCAAAGCCAGGGTGACTGAGGTGGGCCCTTGGCGGGGACTCAGGGAGCTTCTGTCACCTCCTGTCTCCCTTGCATGGAAGAAACTGAGCTGAGACTCAGCTTCCCCATCTGGAAAATGGGCGCAGCGATAGCACCTACCCGCCGAGGGCTTGCGTGAACTTCCTCGACACGGGGCTTGCACGGCGCTGAGCGTGGCGTGCGGCACACGCTCTGAACACGGGGCAACTGTTTGCCGGTGCGTTCGTGTTATTGTCACTCACCCCCTTTGTTTCGACTCCCTCAGGCCCTGACGCTAAGGCGAGGATCTGAACTCAAGTCGTTCATCCGGGAGGTGGCCGCAGGAAACACCAGCAAGGAAGACGACAGTGAACCCCAGAGAATTGAAAACAGGTACCCAGACGACTAACGGTGCACGCGTGTCCAGATTAGCGTCTTTCTTGACAACCAAAAGATGGAGACAGCCCAAATGGGCAGAAGAATGGGTAAACAGAAGGTGACCAATGCGTGCAATGAAATATTACTCAGCAGTAGGAGGAATGAAGCATCGATACACGATACAACATGGGTGAACCCCCCGAAAACATCGTGCTTGGCTGGGTGTAATGGTTCGTGCCTGTAATCCCGGCACTTTGGGAGGCTGAGGTGGGAGGATCGCTTGAGGCCAGGAGTTCGAGACCAGCCTGGGCAACATGGCGAGACCCCGTCTCTACCAAAAAAAAAAAGATACAAAATTGAGCCGGGCGTGGTAGTGCATGCCTGTAGTCCCAGCTACTCAGGAGGCTGAGGCAGGAGGATCGCTTGAGCCCAGGAGTCTGAGGTTGCTGTGAGCGAGGCTGACGCCACAGCACTCAAGCCCGGGCGACAGAGTAAGACTGTCCTCCTCCCACCAAAAAAAAAAAAAAAAAAAAAAACCCACAAAAAACAAAAAAACAAAAAGAATGAAGCAAGAAGCAGAGGGAAGGGAGACAGACAGCCAATAGAGACCGGTTCCACTGTGGGCAGCTGCAGTTTGGCCCCACAGCGCATGGGGAGGGGAGGGCCGTTGGGAGCGTGGGACCCGCACCTCACTCCGCCCAGCCCGAGGGGAGGGGCCTGGGCGCTTGTCACCCGAGCACGATGGTTGGTCGAGACCTGCTCCTTTATGGGGGGGGTCCTCAGTTTTCCAGGACTCTCCGCAGCCATGTGCAGGCAGCCCCGCGGCAGGGAGGCCGGGAGGGGGCCCTGCGAGCATGGAGGCCGGGGGCGCATGGGCCGGCAGCCCCCTGGCAGGGAGGCCGGGAGGGACCCTGTGAGCATGGAGGCCGGGGGGCGCATGGGCTGGCAGCCCCCTGGCAGGGAGGCCGGGAGGGGGCCCTGCCAGCGTGGAGGCCGGGGGCGCATGGGCGGGCAGCCCGACGGGAGGGAGGCCAGGAGGGGCCCTTCCAGCGTGGAGGCCATGGAGGCCGGGGCGCATGGGCGGGCAGCCCCGCGGGAGTGAGGCCGGGAGGACGCCCTGCCAGCGTGGAGGCCGGGGGCGCATGGGCGAGGTCCCCGGGCGCCCCTGACCCCACCCCCGCGTGCGCCCCAGGATGCTGCCGGCCGCGGACCACCTGCTGCGCCTGCTGGGGCTGGAGAGGACGGCCTTCCGCCGGCACGCCGTGTCCGCGCTGCTGCTGCTGCTGCTCTTCCTCGCCTTCCGCCTGCTGCTGCGGCTCGCGCGCCTCTGCTGGCGCTTCCACGCCACCTGCCGCCGGCTGCGCTGCTTCCCCGAGCCGCCGCGGCGCAGCTGGCTGCTGGGCCACCTGGGCATGGTGAGTGCGGCCGGCCTCGGGAGAGCCTCGCTGGGGCCGGGAGCCGGTTTATTTCCCCGGGCTCAGAGAGGGCAAGCGGTGCGCCCGACGCCACACAGCGGGAGGGAAGGCAGAGCTGACTTGAAAGAGGCGTTCTGGCCAGTTTTGTGGCCGTCACTGTGGCGACAAGCGCCCTCGCCTGGGAAGTTTGGAACCCCAGAGCAGGGGCGGGGGAGGACGGGCGCTCCTGTGATAAGACTGTGATCATTCTTTATTTTTTTTTGAGACAGAGTCTCGCTCTGTCGCCCAGGCTAGAGTGAGTGCCGTGGCGTCAGCCTCGCTCACAGCAACCTCAAACTCCTGGGCTCAAGCGATCCTCCTGCCTCAGCCTCCCGAGTAGCTGGGACTACAGGCGTGCGCCACCATGCCCGGCTCATTTTTTCTATATATATTAGTTGGCCAATTAATTTCTTTCTATTTATAGTAGGGACGGGGTCTTGCTCTTGCTCAGGCTGGTTTCGAACTCCTGACCTTGAGCGATCCTCCCGCCTCAGCCTCCCAGAGTGCTGGGATGATAGGCGTAAGCCGCTGCGCCCGGCCTGTGATCATTCTGAGCTTCCCGCTCGGGAGCTCCCCTCAATTATTAATGGGTGTCGGTGGAGAAGCCCCCCGGCTCCCTGCCCTCAGGTGGGATGACTCCCAGGTACAGTGCTCTACGCTGTCCTCCGAAACCCCCAAACCTGAGACGAACAACTTCCTATCAAAGTGTGCTTGACTCTGACTTCCAGGTGGGCGGGCATGCCCCCAAAGTTCCTGGGACTCTTAGCCATCGTCGCATCTTTTGTCCATGCTATTCGCATGGTCTGGAGTGCCATGTGTGCGAACTCCTATTCATCCTTCAAAGCCTTACTCAAATGACCCTTCCTCTGGATAGCCCACCCGCCTGGAATCCCAGGTGGGCCCTGTTAGGGAAGGGCTCCCCCATTGCTGGTGAGGGACTGAGCCCCGCTTGCCCGTGGTGGTATCGTCCTTCTTGACATTCTTGACAACCCACCCTTTATGGGCTGCCTTCCTTCCTGTCTCACTTCCCCACGACCCTGCCGTGGTTTTTTTTTTTTCCCGATTACTTCTCAAAGAAACTACTTACCCTAGAACCCTCCTTCCAGGACCTGCTTGTGGGAGAGCCCAAACCAGGACACCCCGTACTCGCCTGTAACTCCAGACGAGCCATTTGACCTTCCTGAGCAAAGGAAAACGGGGAGAATAGTAGCAACGCCTCACAGGGGTCTCGTGCAGGCCGAACGTGCCGATATACGAGAAGTTCCCACGACAGGGCCGGGCACGGTGCGGGCACATGCGCGTGCCAGAGATAACACGAGTAGTGATAGTCTACTACTTACGTAGCCAGCACCTGAGAAATATAGACCATTGTCGTTATTGGGTTTGCCATCACTGTCCTTCCTTCCTTCTTTCCTTCCTTCCTTCCTTCCTTCCTTCCTTCCTTCCTTCCTTCCTTCCCTTCCCTTCCCTTCCCTTCCCCTCCCTCCCTCCCTCTCTTCCTTTCTTCCTTCCTTCCCTTCCCCTCCCTCCCTCCCTCCCTCCCTCCCTCCCTCCCTCCCTCCCTCCCTCCCTCTTTCTTTCTTTCTTTCTTTCTTTCTTTCTTTCTTTCTTTCTTTCTTTCTTTCTTTCTTTCTTTCTTTCTTTCTTTCTTTCTTTCTTTCTTTCTTTCTTTCCTTTTCTTTCTTTCTAAGAGATGGGGTCTCGCTCTGTTGCCCAGGCTGGAGTGCAGTGGTGTGATCACAGCTCACGGCAGCCTCGAGCTCCTGGGCTCAAGTGATCCTCTCACTCCAGCCTCCTGAGCGGCCAGCCGTGCGGACATGCATTGCCATGCCTGCCTGGCTAAGTTTTTTTATTTTATTTTCGTTTTATTTGGTAAAGATGGGGTCTTGCTATGTCGCCCAGGCTGATCTCGAACTCTCGGCCTCCCTGCTTTGTTTTGGCCTCCCAAAGTGCTGGGAGCACGCCCGTGAGCCACCCCACGCGGCCCCTGTGTTCATCTCGTAAACGCCAGCCTCGTGGCAGGGCCGTGCTGGGGCTCCTGCTGTGCAACTTCACGGAGACTCTCAGCTGGCTCCGCGGGAGCGCGGGAGGGGAGCGGGGCCGGCCCTCCCCACCGTCTCCGCCTTCCCTCTTGCAGTACCTCCCGAATGAGACGGGCCTCCAAGACGAGAAGAAGGTGCTGGACAACATGCACCACGTGGTTTTGGTGTGGATGGGGCCTGTCCTGCCACTGGTGGTTCTGGTGCACCCCGATTACATCAAGCCCCTGGTGGGCGCCTCAGGTAGGTGGGCGGGGCCTCTGCACAGTGGGCGGGGCCTCAACTTCTAGGCCAGGTGGGCTATCTGAAAGAAGGGCCATTTGGATAGGGCTTCGAAGGATGAATAGGAGTTCACAGGAATGGCACTTTGGATTGCTGGAACAGCACAAAGTCGTGACAATGACTAAGAGTCCCAGGGACTCTGAGGGGATGTGTCCGTCTCTCTGGAAGTCAGATCCAAGCATGTTCAGAGAGGCAGTTGGTTGCTCACCTGGGGCTTTGCTAAGTTGCTGGTGTTGCTTCATCCCAGTCTGGTCCTTTGGGTTCTGACGCCCCCAGCATGGCCGGGGCTCTTGGCGGCCCAGCCCGCGGCCTGCTGTCATCACCGGGGCCGGCCCCGACTGTCAGGGAGGGAGAAGTGGAAGGATCACTTTTTCTCTGTGCAGTCCACACCCATCCCGAAGTGCGGGCCTTCTGAGTGCACCCGCCTGGCTAGCTCTCGCTCAGCCCTCAACGCCCGCTCCCTTGGGCCTCCTCCTCCGGGAGGCCCTCCCTGACTGCCCCCAGACAGACCCGAGCTCCCTCCTCGGGCTGTGCCCGTTCTCAGTCCTGACCCTATATATTTTTAGTTGGCCAATTAATTTCTTTGCATTTTTAGTAGAGACAGGGTCTCGCTCTTGCTCAGGCTGGTCTTGAACTTCTGACCTCGAGCGATCCTCCCGCCTCCGCCTCCCGGAGTGCGGGGATGACAGGCGCGAGCCGCCGCGCCCGGCCTGGAACAGGGAGGTTAGCGAGAGGAAGTAGGGAAGCAGGCTTTGCGGAGGACCGGCCATGATATATGGGCATATAATTACAGCTTGCCCTTATATGCTCTTTTACAATTGAAGTGAAATTTCCGTGACATGCAATCAGCCGTTCAAAGCGAACAGTCAGCGGCGTTTGGTGTATTTCCAGGGTTGTGCAACCACCGGCTCTTTCCAGTTTCAAAATTTTTAATCACCCCATAAAAATCCTTATACCCATTAAGTAATCACTTCTCATTTCTCCCTCCCTCCTACCTTCTAGTAATCTCTGATTCTCTCTCTCTCTCTCCTTCTCTCTCTCTCTCTCTCTCTGTCTGTCTCTGATTTGCCTATTCTGGGTATAGCATAGAAAAGGAGTCATATAAAATGTGGCATTTTGTGTCTGGCTTCTTTCAATAAGCATCATCTTTTTGAGGTTCATCCACGTTGTAGCAGGTGTGAGAGCTTCATTATTATTATTATTATTATTATTATTTTTGAGACAGAGTCTTGCTCTGTTGCCCAGGCTAGAGCGAGTGCCATGGTGTCAGCCTCGCTCACTACAGACTCAGACTCCTGGGCTCAAGCGATCCTCCCACCTCAGCCTCCCGAGTAGCTGGGACTACAGGCATGCGCCACCACGCCTGGCTCATTTTTTCTATATATATTAGTTGGCCAATTAATTTCTTTCTATTTTGAGTAGAGACGGGGTCTCGCTCTTGCCCAGGCTGGTCTCAAACTCCTGAGTTTGAGCGATCCTCCTGCCTCGGCCT